>NC_080681.1:78426616-78736629 GCF_030445035.2 Dasypus novemcinctus | reverse complement strand
CCATACACATCCCAGTCACACTGCAAACCAGGCACATACATACTCTCACAGGACCCCCATCCCCTGCCCAGGTCCAAAGACACACTCTCCCGGACTCTCCCCTACAGCGACCCCGGCCACACCACGCAGCCCTGACGCGTCCTAACCTCAAACCTCTGTGGGTGGAGAGGGTGCCTCTGAAGGACGAAACCCACTTCACTTGCGACTCCAGTGCCTGGGCCAGCTCTGCATGGTGGGCCCAGGTGGCAGGCGGACAAGCAGCCCCCACCAGGCCTGCTTCTCAGGTCCCCTGGCTGCATTCCTGCCTGCTCCAGGGGTTTATTCTTCTCTTGTTCATTGATGATTAAAATACTTTTAAGCCAACCACAAAGATTGTTGTCTTTGTTTCTTTCTTTAATATATAAAAACCAACAGATGGGTTTTGGGACCCTCTCATTTTCCTCCGGGGTGATTTACATGACCACAACCAGTTCTTGGAGAAGGAAAGCGAACATTCCCGTGGCCTAATAGAAACATTCCCCCTCCACCATCCATCCTCTCATTCCACTCGGCTTATTCCCAGGGTCCCCGGCCCCCTCCATCTGGCTTGGAGGCTGACGGGCTGGAGGAGGGTCTTTCTGCACCTTGGACCAGCAGCCTCCCTGAGACTATCTCTCCAAGAGTTTTTTCTAGAGGAAGGAGTGGGTCCAGCAGAGATCAGAGACCTCAGCAACAGAAAGGAGACTCCCACTTAATATGTCACGAGGTAGGTTCTAGTGTTATCTTCATTTTACATATGAAGAAACTGAGTTTTGAGGTAATTCATAATTTTTTGAAGGCCTCAACTTGGTGACAGGACTCAACCAAGTTAAGTCCTCTGTGGAATGCAGAGCTGTATTCCACAACTCAAGCTGTGGGACCACCAGCCTTCTCTGCCTTTCCTGGGACACCTTTGCTCCAACCAGCTGGGAACCAAGCCAACTGAGAACCTTGGCCAACACAGGCTGTACCTGAGAACTAGGGTAAACCAGAAACACTGACCCTCGTGGTTGGAGAGACTTGTAGGGTTACTTCATCCAACCTTTCCCCAGAATAAAAATCCACTCCATGGCCCCTGCCAGGGGACCATCAAGCCTTGGCTTACAAACCTTCAATGTCCCCCAACTGAGGCAGCCCTTTTCTATCCATCCATTCATCTGTCCATCCACCTATCCATCTAACTTTGACCCATCACCCTCCCACCCATCTATCTTTCATCCAGCATTTTATTTAAGTGCTTACTGGATGCCAGGTACTATTCTAGCTGCTGGTGACACAGTAAAGAAAGAGGCATGCTAGTGGGGCAACACGGACATCGATCAACTAAGCAAGTAAAGAAGATAAGTTCAGACAATTCAAAAGCTATAGGAATACATGTGGTCTTGAGAGGGACAGGGTGTTCTGATGTGGGGAAGGGGTGGCCTTTGTGACAAGAGGTGATCAGGGAAGGCCTCTCTAAAAAGGGGCATGTGAGCTGAGACCCCGTGGATGACAAGCCAGTCAAACTAAGTTCTAGGGATGGAGGATCCTAGGCAAAAGGAACAGCCAAACGCAAAGGACCTGAGGCAGGAGAAGAAGTAGAGCAAGAGGCCAGAGTGGCTGGAACAGAATGCACAGGGGAGGGAGAAGGCTGAGGAGCCTGGAGAAGTGGGGGGTGCCGGGGGTCAGAGGGCGTAAGTCTGGCCAGCTGATCTGGGAGACAGTGTTCCCTAATACAGAGCAACATCGGCCTCAACAGCCTCCCTAAGTTTCCCCAAACAGGACGGACACTGGGCCTGCCCAAAGTCTGGCTCCAGGACCCCTTGCCAGAGTGGTCTCCAGTGCCTAGAATGCCGTCCTGCACCCACGAGACCACGAGACCACCTTGCTGCTCCCAGACACATTCCAAATGGCCAGAGCCTCTTCTAAGACCTTCATGGGCCATTCACATTCATGATCTCATCTGAGCACCCCAAAAACAAGGAAGGAAAGGTAGTCATGATAAGCTTCTTTTGACAGACAAGGAGACTGAGGCACAAAGATGCAAAGCGATGATTTGAGGCCACACAGTGTGTCATGAATGGAGGGAAACTTGAACCCAAGACCAAGCTGTTTCTGCTGGGTATCCAGAGGATCCCACCACTGCCCTGCCGGGTAGTACCTGGGTGACAGGCAGTGACAGGCAGTGGTAGGGGCCAAGCGTACTACATCCGTTAGTTTATAAAATTAGAAAACCAAACTCAGAGAGGGGAAATGACTTGCTCAATCAAGTTCACACAGGAAATCCAAGGAGGAGCTGGCATTTGACTCAAGTCTGGTGCAAGACTAATCAAGCAGCTCATTAGTTCACGCAAGTTTCCTCTTCTGATGCTAATTCAGAGTCAGCTTTGAGCCTGTGGACAGCAAGGTCACTGGAAAAGGGTGTTGTTTTAGCTTGCTAAAGGTGCCAAAGCAATGCACCAGAAATAGGTTGGCTTTTACAATGGGGATTTGTTAATGTGAAAGCTTACAGTTTTGAGGCCATAAAAGTGTCCAAGTCAAGGTATCATCCTCCAGGCCTCGTTGCTTTCGGCTTCTGATTTCTGGGGCTTCCTCTTAGCTTCTGTGCTCCACTGATTTCAGCTCCTCTCTCAGCTTCTGGACATTTCTCTATGTGTGCCTGTGGCTCTGCCGATTCCAGTTTATAATGGCCTCCAGCAAGAGGATAAAGACCCACCCTAGGTCACACAATCTAATCAAAGGCCCTTGACTGAGTAGTTTAGTCAAAAGGTCCCACCTACAATAGGTTTACGTGCACACAGGTCTGGATTAGCTCTAAGGGCATGATCTTCTGGGGTCCACCCAACTTCAAACTGTCCCAGGTGGATGGGTGTGGGGTCACATAAGGGAGACAGGCCCCTAGCTTCATGCCTGTTATTAGGCCCCACTGGCCAGTTCTGAGAAGTGGGTGACACTCCCTGGGGAGCTGCCGCCTCTGTGGGGCTCAGAAGGGCTATCCCCAGCCCTGACACCAACTCTGTCTTGCTGAGGCCACTGATGGACACTCCATCCTCTTCCCAGGCTCCCATTAGGGCCTTAGTGGTTTCAAGGAATCATTCTCTGGCGGGTGGTATGGAAAAGGTCTCAATGGAAGGGCAGGGTGTCAGGGGGTGGGTGGTCTGAGAGGGCTTGGTAGCTCCCTGGGCCCCTGAAACTGTCTCTGTCTCTCTGGAGAGACGTGAGTGCTGCTCACAGGGCAGCTTCTCCTAGCACAGAGACCTCAGGGCTGCTCCAGAAAGGTCCACCAGGACTCTCAGAGCCAGCGCTAAAAACTGGCTGTCCGTCTTCCTCATCCCCTGGCCAGGCCGTCTCTCCTGGACCACCCTTCTCCTCCCTGAATTCCCTGCCTCCAGCACAGCCCCAGCCCTCCTTCCCATGGCAGCCAGTGGGAGCTTTCTAAGCCGCTCAGCACAGCCCTCCATGTAAAGGCCCTTCTACCATGTTCCACTGCCTGACACCCCTGCTTGGGTTCGGGTCCTCTGCGGGGCCTCCCCAGCCCCTCCAAATCTTCCTCCCTGCCCCAGCCCCCAATCCACCCTACTGTCATCCTGTGTTCTTGTGCTGCCTGCCTTCCTAGATGCCCTAGGGCACAATGCATTTCTTATCATCTTGCAGCCCCTGCGCCCAACCTGGAGCCTGGCCCAGAGCAGGAACTGGGAGAAGCCAAACAGGTTCTCAGTGTTGCAAACTCAGGGGGACCAAAGGTAAGTTGCAGGGCAGGCTGCGGCTCTTTAGAGTCCTGCTGGCCAGGGACATTTGAGAGGCAGCAATGGGTGGGGAGGGACAGAAGGAAAAGAGGAAGAGGAGAGTGTGAGAAGCTGCCCCTCTATCCTCCGTGATGCTTGATGCAGGGACATGGCTGGAGCCCCCATCTCTGCCACTCATGTGGGTGACTGTCACTCCCTTCCCTACAATGCAATGTGCTGGAATAAGATGGTGTTGGGCCACTCAGCTTCTGCAAATCCTCTCCTTAGTGCTTGCTGTGGGGCAGTAGCTCTGAAGGCTGAGAAGTGATGTGGTGCTGTCGGGTTGTGCTTTACAAAAGCCCCTCCGGAGGCAGCTTGGAGGACGGCCTGGAGGGGACGGGAGGGGGCCCGAATGTGCGTGTGTACAGGTGTGTACGTGCACACGTGGGCCTTGCCCCGCCCTCCAGGAAAGGACTGAAAAAGTCCCTCTATCTGATGGGCTCCTCGAACCCAACTCGGAAGCCAGGCACATGGGGAAACCGCACTCACTCAAAAAGAGGAGAATGTACTTGGAGGCTGGGGAGGAGAGTGCTAAGCTGCAGACCACACTTATCCACCACTTGCGGGCAGTGTGACCACCCTGTGAGACAGCAGCCTGGAGCGTGGCCAGATGTGGATGCACGGCACACGTGCAGTGCCAGGCCAGCAGCCCCAGACTCTCACCTCCCAAAACTGCAGGGTGGTCCCACGGGCCACGGCTGGGACTGAAAACAAAGTGTGTCTATTTGGCCACTTTCACACTTAATTTGTTGAGCACCCTGGACGCTTTGTACATTATGTGATCACATCCCTACCTAGGTCAGCCCCAGTGGTGGGCTGATACCCATTTTACAGATGAAGAAACCAAGGCCCAGAACATTATCTAATTTGTCCATGTTCACTCAGAAAGCAGTAGCAATTGGGATTTAACTCAAGCAGTCTGGCTCCAGAGCTGCTTTTCCAAAGAGGGGTTTGGCACCTGGTGACTGACTAGATGTAAGGCAGTGAGGAAGAGTCTGGAAAGCCTCATGGGGTTCTGGAAGGACAGGTTGGTATCCAGACACAGAGGAACCCACCCTGTGGCTGAGGAACCGATCCTCTGACCCCATCAGGTACATATGTCTGGAAACAGAGACACCAAGCAGGTCATGGGGCTGTGTGGTACCAACAAGTGGCTACCATGAAATATCTTGTCACTACAATTACATTTCTGAATACCTCTCCTAATTCATTTCCTGTAAAACCAGACAGACTAGGTAAACATATCTTTTTTTTTAAAAAAAATGAAGCAAATTATAGTTCCTAAATGGCTTTTATCAAGTAGTTTCCAGTCTCTCACAAATTTCTGATTTCTAAATAATCCCTTATCCATTCCATATGCCCCGCTGAAGTCATTGTTAACAGAAAGGCAGAAAACACATAAATAATCTGCCCTTCTGCTTGAGCTTATGATTGACTCCAGTTACTGCCAATAAAATGTCATTAGAAGAGCCCCAAATCAAAGCAGGATGGAACCGCTAATTAGATCAGGAATGAGGTTCTGGATGAAGTGGGATGGGACCTGGCAGCAGTGGGCACTTAAGGCTGGAAGGGCCGCAGTCAAACAAAGTGACGGAGAGCCTTGGCTCAGACTGTTCAAGTGCGCCTGAGAGGCAGGGTGGGACTGAAGGGCGTGGGACGAGACCGATGTGAGGAGGGGCAGCTTAACGACCCCTAGAGGCAGGCTGAGGGTCAGGATGAGTGCCACCCGCTGGGGTCCAGGCCCTGGCTCTGCCATGTACTATCAAAGTGATCTTGCAAAAGCAGTCACTGGTGAATGCCATGGAGGCCTCCATTAGCACCCTTCCAGGAGTGCCAAGGTCATGTCCAAGTTATCTGCCTGCAGGCAAGGCTCTACACCACCCAGCCCTGCCGCCTTGGCTCCACTCCACCCCAGCCCTATCATCTGGCCCCAGCAGATGCCAGCCATCCCCAGAACATGACGCTCTTCACACTTCTCCTCCTAACAAACCCCACCCACTCCCCAACGGCCGACCACACGCCCACTGCCCTCTGCTCCCAGTGTCCACAGTACCTCTGCCCATTGCAGCACCACTCACACTGGCCTGTCTGCTTCCATGTCTGGCTTCCCTGCCAGACTCGGGGCAAGGTCAAGAAGGCTACTCCATTCTTGTCTGCCCAGCACCTGCCCAGGGCCTGGCCCAGGCAAACTTTTGGTAAAAGCTGAATGAATGATTGAACGAATGAATGCCGACCTCCTCCTTGGGCCGAGCTGTTTTCTGTGCTCCGTCCAGGGCCCGTATGTGCAGGACATCCTCAGTGTGTGCTCCTCTGCTCTTAGTCTGGGGCATCTCAATCCCAGCCAGATGTGGACAGAAACAACCAGTGCTTCCCAGCCCCAGCCAGCCCTGGGGGCCAAAGCCCCTACGGCCTGAAGGGAAACCCCATTAGGCAGAGAGCTGCCCTAGAAACAGAAAACCGGGAGAGACACAGACCTCGAACTGAAGAGGGCTGGCGGTAGCAGAGACAGAACCAGCCCCAGAGCTCTGGAATCTTCCTCAGCCCTAGAATCCCAAGGATTCTTAGAAATAGTAACTAGGAGCGCAGGGGCCCGCTGGCCTCCGCCATGTTGAATGAACCTTGTCTTCTGGGACTTTGGTTTCTGGGGATATGGATGGGGTCTTTCCTGGCTGAGCCCATCCTCCCCCACAGCCTGAGCTAGCACAGGCAGGCTCGCAAGGCCCCGGAGTCCACAAGGCCACCACCGTCCCACTTTGTCACGCTGGTCAGCGTTCCGGGATTTCAGACTCTGAGTCCTAAGGAGTCCCTGCCTTCACCCTTTCCTCCTCTTCCACTGCTAGTCCACCCCTCCGTGGCTGTCCTCTGGAGCTTGCCCCCTCCCCTCGAGCGCTGCCCTGGTCCTGCCAGGTTGGGACGACAACCAGCAGGCTCTAACAGCGTCTGGCTGCCAGGCCTGCTCCTCCATTCAATCTTCCATCATGGGGCTCTCCTCGTCCTCGGGTCAAGTCCAAGTGCCTTAACCCGGCAGAAGGCCTGGTCCTGGGCCCTCTCTGAGCCTCTTCTTTTGCCAATCTTTCCACTACACATGTGGCTCCTGCCAGTCTCAGAGCTGGCCACCATGACCTGCCCGTGATGAGAGTTCTCTCTCTAACACACACACACCCCCCTAACTCATATGCGCGTGCGTGCGCACACACACACACACACACACAAATGCCCACACCTTTACCATGCCGTTTCCTCTCCTGGAATAATCTTTTTCTTCCTCTGGCTAATGCTTTCTCATCCTTCAAGGTCCAACTCAGGGGTTCCCTCCTCTGGGAAGCCCTCCTTGATTTCCCAGGCCAAGTGAGGGAACCCCCCTATATTCCCATGGCTGTAATCCGAGTTTTGGACATACAGCAATATAAATGTTTTTTTTTTTTAAACTGGGATTTTTAGCCCTCCTTGATGGAGTTAAAGGAAAGAAGCTCACATGAAGCCAGAGAGGCTCACAGCTCACCTGTGAAGTCACACAAGGAAAAGTAAACTCTACCAAGTGCCCAGGGAGCAGCTGTGCCTGCCTCACCTTGGTGTCCCAGTGCTGAGGGGAAGAGAAAAGGAAGGGCCCTTCCTCCCAGGCCCGACTCCCGCCCAGCAGCCAGTCATTGCTCCCATGCCTGGGGAACTATGGGCAATAATGTCCTGTACTTTTTACTGTCCCTGCCCTGATCCTGCCATGTCCCTGTCCCCACCCCACCCCCCCCGCCCCAGCCAAGGCAGAACACCAGAGAGGAGGCCAGCTTCATATCAGATTTTTTTTTTCCTTCCAGGAACTCTGTAACATTTCAACATGAAATAACACATACTCCACAACGAAGCCCCTACTGTGTGCCAGGCGGCACTGTGATAAACTGTAAAGCTGTTGCCTCACTTGATTTCTACAAGGCAGGGAGCGTCTACTCTTCCAAAGTCTCCTTCTGCCCCCACTAGCTAAGTTATAGATGGCTCAGAGAAGTTAAACCACCTGCCCACTGTCACAGAGCAAGCAGAAGAGAGCCAGAATTAAAGCCTAGGTCCCTCTTTCCAATAATCATCTAGGGAAGCTTTACCAAGCAGCAGGCCAAGCAGCCCCTTACTCTGCAGGTAAGCTGAGCAAAAGGGCAGTTAAGAATATACTCCCTTTATAAACGGGGCATGACTTTACAAGCCTCCAGCTATAGTTTCATCATAGCCCAGGACCTGGAAAGTCTGCATAATCCTGGAAGGCGCTGGGTTTCAGCTAGAAGACGGCTGTGCCTGCTAATTGGATCCTTGGCTTACACTGTAAATCAGACCAAAGTGCGGGCACCTAAATGCAATCTTTTTTCAAACAGGCACTGTACGTCTTTACATTATTGTTGGCTGACCAGGGCCTTAAATAATTTCTGGGTAACTGAGTTAATAAATCTGCCCTCGCTCCATGCCTGGCAAACACTGCTGGAGAGACTGTGCTCCCAAGGTAAATAGCTGGTCTGGCAACTGCCCCCCTTCCAGCCAAGAATTAGAGCAGTGGGCCTGGGGTGGGGGCCTGGCCTGCACTCGAGGAGACTCAGAACATGCTGGGCTTGGCAGAGGCTGAAGGGAGTCAGGGGTTCCCAGAAGCCCATGGAATCGTCACCCCAAGAAAAGGAGCCAAAAGCACTTAGGCCTGTGGGAGCTGGGGCATTCTGCTCAGTGGAACACACCACCAAGAGGGCAGGTCTGGAGGGCAGCCAAGGGAACTGGCAGGAACACACCTTGACTATGCACGGGCAGGATGCAAATCTCTCAAGCCACTTAAGAGATTGGTTTTGCTTTCTCCACGTCAGAGGTAAGGAGACTGAGGCTCACAGAGGTTATGCCACTTGTCTACACAACCAGCAAGTGGTGGAGCCATAAACTGAACCCAGGGTTGCCTGATTCCAAAACCTTTTCCCATGCAACACTTGAAGAGAGGAACCGGGGGCAGATGGTTCCAGAGACCATATTTGTCAAACCAAAAATCAGTCCACTAGGAATGATAAGCACAAGTGTGATTACAAGGGCAATGGGATAGGGCATTTGAATTTGAGATGATATCAGAATATAATACTGGGGAGGAGTAAGCTCCCAACCTCCAGAGATGAATGAGCAGAAGCGGGACCATCTCATCCTATGGAGATGCTCTAGATGGACTTCTTGCACAACATGGAGAAGACCCATCCTTTCCTTTAATCATTGTTTACCTTCTGTGTGCCTGGGCCCTGCCAAGTGACAAACGGCCAAGGAAAAGGGTAAGAATTGGTGGTGCCTAACTTTAGGGAGCTCCACCACTCAGAAGCTGAGTGGGGAACAGAAAACAGGGCTCCAAGAACTCTACCACATTCAGAGATGAGGCACGGAATGAACTGGGGACATCAGAGAAGTAGCACCCTGCCAGTGAAACAATCAGGGCCACACAATCATGACCCACCATACACAGAAATGCACCCCGACACCCAGAGCTCACCCAGCTGCTCCTAAGACACGAGCAGGCTGGGATTCTTGCAGCCAGCACCCAGACCACAAGGTGATTTAACTCAAGATAACCCACAAGAATCTGTGAGAGCCACAGTCTACCCTTGCCCCTAAGCCCCCAACCAGCACTCCCCACTGCACTATACTGCTCCTCAACCAACAGGCAGGTGCCTCATTCCCTTCTCAGACCCTGGAAAATCCATCCATAGTCTTATTTTCTCCTCTTCCTCCAACAACAACATAATAATGATAATCATAGTGATGGAGATGAACCTTAACCACTTGAAATCTCCATTTCCATACTTGTATTATGGAGGTGATAACAGAATCAGAACCACTGGAGGATTAAATGAAATAATGCATGCAAAGTACTCAGCACCATAAAAGATCAACATACAAGTTATTCTTTTTTTTTTTTTAAATCATGGGCCAGGATTGAAGCAGGGATCTCATATGTAAGAAATCGATGCTTAACCACCGAGCCAATCGGCTCCTCTGAGTTGGTTTTTTCCTTAGTTTTGCTTGTTGTTTGCTTTTGTTTTTTCCTTAGGAGGCACCGGGAACTGAACCCAGGACCTCCCATATGGGAAACAGGTGCTCAATTGCTGGAGCCTCATCTGTTCCCCAATAGTTATTCTTAAAACAACTTTTTTTTATGGTGCTTTGCCTGATAGTATTATGATCTTTATAACAGCTTGTGGGTTAGTTATTATTATTGGTGGCCATTTTACAGATGCAACTGAGGTTTGGAGAGATAATTACATACTGGTTAACTGGAGCTTTACTTCTATGCCTTCCTGCTATGAAATAACTAGATTATGCTTAAAACATAGGGGTTTTTTGGTATGTTTGTTTGTTTGGCATGGCTTAGATCAGAGGAGGCCAGGAAAATCTCAGAAGGCAATGGGGATCCAAAAGTAGCAAGCTATGTGCTAAACCTGGACTGGCGAGGGGTGTGTTCCCCTGAGGACAGGCTCTGATATCAGGGATGCAGCAAGGTGTGGCTATGGGCCTTCAATTTCTAGGCTGAACCTGAAGAGCTGACCAGGACCTGGGGGTGACCTGGTTCTGAGCACTCCCTGGATTCAGACAGAAGCAAACATGAATTCTCTAGGGAGACAAGCATGCTCAACTCAAGCCTGAAGTATGTCCACAAAGATCAACCACACAATCTCACACTAGTGATGACCTATCACAGAGGGAGACAAAATAAGAAAGAATATGCAGAAACAATGAATTGCAAAATTAGACCCCTCAGGATTTCAAATATTAAAACAATCGGTCATAGGATGTAAAACACTATGGATGAAATGTTGAGGGAAGTAAAGATGGAATCACAAAAATGAGCAAGCAATTAAAGGCTATCAAAAACAACCAGGCAGATTTGAAAAGAGCCAAATGGAACTTATAGAAATACAGAACATAATTGTTGAAATACAGCTAAAAAATTTCAAAGAAAGAGTTAAACAACAGATTAGACATAGCTAAACCAGAAAGAGCTGAAAGAATTTTGTAGACTTCAGATCAGAGTTAGAAAATAAGAGTTTGGAGGCCAGAACATAATATACCTTTAATCAAAGTCTCAAGAGGAAAGAAGAGAGAATGGACAAGAAGCAATGTTGGGAGAGATAATGGTTGAGAGTTTTCCAGAGATGATAGAAGGAAAAAATAAACCAGCATCTACTCAGCAGTGAAAATTCAAAAACACCAAAGACTGATCTTAAAAGCAATGGATGACCCACAAAACAATGACAACTAGTCTGACAGCAGGTTGTGCTAAAATGAAATGGAAGCCAGAAGGCAGTGGAAAAATATTTTCAAAGTGCTGAAAGAAAATGTCACCCTGGAACAGGGTACCCAAAGAACGATCTTTCAAAATGTGACTGAAAGAAAGGTATTTTCAGATAAACAAATTAGAGAAAGAGAGAGGTAGTGATAGTTTAGTTTACCACCCTATCATCACTCAAGGAACTTCTGAAGGATGAGCTTCAGGAAGAAGGAAAATGATCCCAGAAGGGAGTTCTAAAATGAGCAAGAACTAATGATGTGCAAATATATTTGTAAATACGTAGGTCAAGCTAAATAAACATTGTTTTAAGAAATAGTAATATTCTCTAGTATGTGAAATTGGAAAAAGGGCAGAACTAGAATTCTCTGTAACAATAGTATGCACATTAAGACAGAATGATTAGAGATAGTGTTCTAAGGCCCTTGTACTGTTGGGGAGGGGTTAAGGTAATTCCTTTAGGCTTTTTTAGGTTAAGAATGCATGATAAAAATGCAAAGGTAACCACTGGGGAAAAAAAAAAGGAATTAGACTATGTAACTTCCAAACCAGTAGAGGAGGGCAAAGTAATAATAATAATAAAATCTTAATAAAAAACAAAACAAAACAGGGAGTGGATGTGGCTCAAGTGGTTGAGCGCCTGCTTCCCACGAGAGGCCCCAGGTTCTGTTCCTGGTGCCTTCTAAACAACAACAAAAACAACAAACAAAACAAATGATAAAACCAACTCAGAAGCCAATGGGGGTCAGTGGTTAAGTGCTGGCTTCCCACATACGAGGTCCCAGGTTCAATTCCCAGCCCCAAGTACCAAAAAAAAGGGGGGTGGGACGTGGGAGCACGGACAAAGTAGGCCTATTAGAAAGCAAAAAGTAATACATCAGAATCATGTACAAATACATAGTAATCACAATAACTGAAAATAGACTAAGCTCTAATTAAAAGAGGACTTATCAGAATGAACTAACAAAACAAAAACCTCCCAGCTAATTGCTAATATACAATAAACACACTTAAAACATAAGAACACAAAAAAGGTTAAAGGATAGAAAAAGATAGATGATGGAAATACTATCTAAAACAAAACTGGTAGAGCCATATTATTATTAGATGAAGGAGAACTTAAATAAAAAATTATTAGGAATAGAGTCATTACCTAATTATAAAACATTTACACTTCTAGGGACACAAAGATATGGCAATTATTGATAGAAATACTGAGTGAAATTAACAAGTCTAGTTCTTGGTGGGAGATTTCACACCTGTTTCTCAACTATTAATAGACCAAACAAATGAAAAATTAGTAAAGTAACAGATGATTTTAATAACACAATAAGAATTCTGACTTATTGAAAAAAAAGCATATACATTCTAAACATACACATTCTTCTCAAGGACATATAAAACATTTATTTTTAAAAAACTGCTATATACTAAGTCATAGAGGGTCATGTTATGTAAAAAATGTTCTCCATCTACAGTGAAATTCAATTAGAAGCCAACAACAAAGCAGAAAACAAACATCTCCCTATGTTTGGAAATTTAAAAACTCACTGCTAAACAATTCCTGGGTCAATCAATGCATTGTAATGGCTGTTTAAAATGCTTATTAGGAGGCAGACTTGGCCCAGTGGTTAGGGCGTTGGTTTTCCACATGGGAGGTCCGCAGTTCAAACCCGGGGCCTCCTTGACCCGTGTGGAGCTGGCCTATGCACAGTGCTGATGGGCATAAGGAGTGCCCTGCCACGCAGGGGTGTCCCCGTGTAGGGGAGCCCCATGTGCAAGGAGTGCATCCCATAAGGAGAGCCGCCCAGCGCGAAAGAAAGTGCAGCCTGCCCAGGAATGATGCCGCCCACACGGAGAGCTGACACAACAAGATGACACAACAAAAAGAAACCAGATTCCTGTGCCGCTGACAACAACAGAAGTGGATAAAGAAGATGCAGCAAATAGACACAGAGAACAGACAACCGGGGTGGGAGGGGAAGGGGAGAGAAATAAATACATAAATAAATAAATAAATAAATCTTTAAAAAATAAAATAAAATACTTATTAAACAATAATACAACATTACCTATAAAAAATTCTGAGATGCAATAAAAACAGCATTAAGGGAAATTTCTTTTGTAAATGATTATACCAGAAAAAGAAGAAGGCTGAACATTAATGTGCTAGGAGATCCACTTCAGAAATTAGGAAAGGGACAGCAAAATAAAAAATGTACAAGGAAGGAGATAATAAAGATACAAGCAGAGATTAATATAATAGAAAACAAAGATACAATGGAGAGAATTAAGCCAGGAACTAGTTCTTGTAAAGACTAATACAAAAGACAAAGTTCTGGTGAATTTAATTAAGAAAAAAATGGAACAAGGCACAAAAAATATTAAGAATAAAAAAGAAGACATAACTACAGAATCACCAAGGCTTTTAAAAATTAATAGAATACTATGACTGATTTTGTGCCAATAAATTTAAAAACATATACAAAAGGAACAAATTCCTGGGGTGGGGAACTGACTTCAGAAGAAATAATAAGCTGAATAGTCCTATGTTAATCAAAGTAATTGAAGTAGTAATTTAAAATCTTCTCATAAAGATAATACCAGACTCAGATAGCTTTATAGACAAGTTCTACCAAGTGTTTCAATGAGTATATCATTCCAATCTTCTGTAAACTCTTCAAGGGACAAGAAAAAGAGGAATACTCCCTAATTTATTCCACGAAGTCAATAAAACCCCAATACCATATTTTTCTCAGAAAAATATGAGGAGAACTAGAAACAAATATTACTCATTAATAAAGATGCAAAAATCCTAAATGTAGTGATGGATAGAAAAGACAACATACTATGACCAAGTTGGGTACATGCCCAAAATGTAAGTATCATTTAACCTGTAAATTTCATTTGCTACATTTACAAATCAAAGGAGGTAAACTATATATATGATAACATCAGTAGATGCAGGAATAGTATTTAATAAAATTAAATACTTACGTATTATTAAACTCTTAGCAAGTTAAGAATAAAATGTGAATTCTGAAAGAAGATGCCTACAAAAATCCTACAGGAAAGAATATAATTAATGTTGAAATGTTAGACGCATTTAAATCAGGAGCAAGATAAGGATGTCCACTATCATTATTTCTTTTCCAAGAGATGAAAGAAAAAGTAAAATGATTGAAAAGGAAAAAATAAAACAGTCACTATTCACATATAAGAGTCTGTATAGAAATCCCAAAAGAATCTTCATAAAAATTAATAGAAATAATAATGGTAAGTGGATGTGGCTCAAGTGATTGGGCTTCTGACTACCTGGATTTGATCCCTGGGGCCTCCTGATAAAATTTTAAAAAAAGGCATGCCCGCGTGGGGAACCAATTGCCCCCGCAAGTGAGTCATGCAGCAAGATGATGACACAACAAAAAAAGAGAGATGAAGGGGAGAGTCAAGATGAGGCGCAGCAGAAACCAGGAACTGAGGTGGCACATGCGACAGGGAACCTCTCTCCATATCAGAGGACCCCAGGATCAAATCCCTGTGAATCCTAGAGGAGAAAGACGAGAAGACAAAAAGAGAAATAGATCCAGAAGATCACACAGCAAATGGACACAGACAGCAAAAACAGCAGGGTAGGGGGTGAGGGGGCGGAAATTAATAGAAATAATAAGAGAATTTGTCAAAGTGGCAGAGCATAAGATAAATATACAAAAATTGTTTATTTCTATTTACCAGAAATAAGCACAAAAGATAATTTAAAGAGATACAATTCACACTAGTGATAACAACCAAAAAGAACTTATGAATAGATCTTTAAAAAATGATAACCAATGTACGTATAGAGAAAATGTGAAACCTGTTGAAAGACATTAACAAAGTTTATAGACAGGAAGAATTAATATCACAAAGTGGTCCATTCCTCCAAAATGATCCATAGAACAAATGGAAATCCAATAAGTACCTCAACAGGGTTTTTTTGGAACTTGAAAGTTGATTCTGAAATATATATGGAAGAGCAAAATCCCCCAAATTGGCAAGAAACACCGAAGGCAGAATGAGATAGAAATGGAGGAATGAACTTTCATACCCGATACTAGCAAATTAAGACTTCTTAGAAAACTATAGTAACTAAGGTGTTGTGACGTTGGTATAGGAATAGAAAAACTAATAATAAAATAATAAAATAATCAGAAATCTTATTTATGACAGGGCAGCATTACAGATTACTGAGGAAAGGATGGGCAATTTAATGACTTCAAGTGATCATGGAAAAACATTAAACCAGATCCCTACTTCACCTCACACACTATAACTCATTCCAAAGGAATAAAACCTAACCATGAGAGTCAAACTTGTAAAACTTTAAAATAAATCCTCCCATTAAGATACAAGAGGATTTATTTATGATACCAAGATGAAGGAGTTCTTAACAACAGACACAAAAAGCCCCACAAACAATAAAATGAAAGATTAATTCAACTCATTAAAATTAAGAGTTTATATTCAATAAAAACACCACCAAGAAAGTGGAAATTAAGTCAGGCAAAAAATATCAAGAATTACTATAGAACAGTAAGACAACCAACCAGTTTAAAAATGGGCAGAGGACATGAAAGGCATTTCACAAATAGGAAGCATGAATGGCCTATGAACTATGAAAAGGTGCTTAACCTCATTAGCATCTGCTAAATGAAAATTAAGACCGCACCTACCAGACCGGCAAAGTTACTTAACTAGTATTTCTTAGAATGTGAAACAACAGGACTCCTTATATACGGTATGTGGGAGTTTAAATTGGTACAAGCACTTTAAAAAACGATTTGGCACTATCTTGTATTCCCTACACTTAGCAATTCTACCTCTAGCCACACATTCTAGAAAAACTCATCCACAGATACAAAAAGAGACTTGAACAAGAATGTTTATAGGCAGCATTTTTTTTTTTTTTTGGCAATAGCAGAAAACAGAAACAACCCGATGCATTAACAAGAGAATGATTGAAGTTTGGATTATTCACACAATGTAATATTACACAGTAGTGCAAATGAATGAACTAAAGCTACCACAATTATATGGATAAACCTAAAAACATAAACATTACATGAAAAATGTGCAAAGCCCACATACAATATGATACTGCTTTTATAAAGCTCTAACCCAAGGAAAACTATACATTGTTTAAGGATATAGACGTATGATGAAACCACATTTTAAAAAAAGAAGAGAATGCTAAACAGAAAACAGATAGTGGTCCTGGGAATTTGTGGATGCTCATTTTGTCACACTCTATTATGCATATTTGCATGTATTCTTTCCAGTGTATCAAATATGATATAATAAAAAATTTCAAACATGAGTAAGGGTTCTGGGGCTAAACAGAGCTAGTTGAAATCCTGGTGTCTCCACTTCCTAATAGGTGAACTTGTCATGTCTCTTCTCTTCCCTAAGCCTACTTTCTTTGACAGTAAAATGGGCACAGGGACCCCCTCCCTCCTGGAGGGGTTGGGAGGCTTACCTGAGCTAACCCTGATTTAGCACACTGCCTGGCATGTATTAAACATCGTGTTGGCTATTTTTATAATAAACCTAGCTGATGGCAGAGCAGGGACCCAGGCCACCGCCAACCCCCAGCCCAGCACTCCTTCCATGATGCCAGCTGTCCTCTCTACTTGGCACCTCCTTTTCAGCCTCATCAGAGGAGCAACTGCATCAAGTAGGGAGTCCCTGGCCAACGGCAGTCATGCAGGCAGGGGCCATTTACACTCCTGGTGGATTGAAGTCCTCAGCCTTCGAACGCTGGTGATAAATAACAGCCTAGTGGGAGCAGATGTAGCTCAAGCAGTTGAGCTCCTGCTTCCCACAGACAAGGTCCTGGGTTCAAGCCTTGGTACCTCCTGAAAAAAAATAATGATAATAACAGCCTGGTGCTGAGAACTCTTGAAAGACCCCTGGCAGGAAGCAGGCGGGATGGCACAGAGTCCTCCTGGATGCACAGAATTTCTGGGGACAGAAATGAGCCTCCTCCAGTCCCCCACTGGCCCTGTTGCCCAGAGCTGGGGCAAGTGAGCAGCTCCAACCCTGCCTCCTCCTGCCTCTAGCTTGCTGTGCGCCCTCTCTGGCTTCAGTCTTTGGTAAAACACACCTCACTCAGATGTGCCTAGAACCATGCCCAGAACAGCACGGCTCAGCCACTTTGAGCTACTATTATTCCTTTGGGGATCTGGTCTCCAGGGTCGCCATCATCAATGGATGGGTCCATCTTCTTCAGGACTAGAACTCAGCGGAACTATTTCTGAGTCCCAAGGCCCAGGGCAAAGTCTGGTAAAGAGCAAGGGCACCAGGGGATGCTTGCTGAACTGCCAAGGGCCAGGCCTGCCTCTGCTCCCACGCTGAGCGGGTGGGGCTCTCGCCCCTTCCCTCCCCTGGGGAAGTTCCAGCCTGTTAGGAAGTCCTTCCTGGAACCTGTCTCCTGGCAGTGTCCTCCCTCTGAGGTCGAAGGAGGGGAGGGCCATGGGGAGAAGCAGCACCCTCCATGTGTGCCCACTCTCCAGGGCCCAGATCCAGCCTGCCTTTCCTGGCTTGGTACCTTCCTCAGGCCCCCAGAGCCCATGTCCCCAGATACATGCTGGCACAGACACACACACGGGCGTGCAGGCACACACACCCCAGGTGCAGGCGCACCCCACACTCCCAGGGGCGTACACGACATCAGGGGGTCCACGGAAATACATTCAGTCCTCCAAACGCGCCCACAGCCACTGACACAGGGCACACGTACACACGCATGCGGTCACAGAGGTGGCGATAAGCACAGACACACAGACAGGTACAGGTCCTCAGACACACCTGGGACTGCCAGAAGGAGCAGGGTCAGAGCCCGTCAGCGGAGGAGGCTTGTGTGTTCCTAGAAATGGACTTGATTGGCCCTCATCGTGTCCCTCAGGCTAACGCTGGACAACACTGAATCCCCCTCGATCGCTCAGCTAGCCTGGCGTCTCAGCGGCTTGTTTAGAAACGGCAGAAACAGACATTCAGGGCATACTTTCTGCCCCATTCCATGACATACAAATTGTTGCACAAATTGCAAGCTAATGACAATCAGAGCAGCAATTGCTGCAGGCCAGTGAGCTTGTGCACAGAGACCCCTTGCTGCTCCCTGTACCACCATCCCCAGCCTACCCCAGGACCTCCAGAGAGCAGGACGCTGTGCTCTGGGACCCAGCTGGGTGGTGGCATCTCCAGCCTCCCCCGCCCTGAGCCCATCTGCACTTCTGACCCCTGCTTCTGGGGTCCTGGGTCTGAGTTTCCTCAAGTTCACTCCCCAGAAGGCCCTGGCCAAGCACAGCTCTGAGCCTCAGTTGTCTCAATTCCCCTGCTGTCACTGGGCCTTTGGCAGCTGCCCCTGGAACTGCCCTGCCCAGCCTGCCTTCCTGCCAGGCCCCACAGGGCTTCTGTCCCCAGCACTGTGCTCACTGCACACTGGCTGGCATATCCCTTGGAGGCATTCCTTGACAAACGGGGCTATCAGTGCTGGCCAGAGCGAATGGTCCCAATGTGACCCAAAATCTCCTCAGGACCCAAGCTGGACACCCTGGCCCAGCACGAGCACTGCTGGGCCAAGTCGGGACACAGCTTTCAAGCCCAGCACTCTCCAGCAGCCTGTATAATCTAGAGGAAAGGGCGCTGTTAAACCCTGGGAAACGGCAACAAAAGGCCTTAACTATGTTCTTGGAGAAGCTTCTAGAACTAAGCTATCTCTGGTTAGCTAACAAGAGGGGCTGAGATTTTAGTGTTCTGTCATGCCTGCGAGTACACTGGCTCTTGGGAGGCACGAGAAGTCCATGCGCATCTATGTTCACACACACATAACGTCCCCGTTTCAACCGTGGGTCTCTGCAACCCTGCAGGCAGAGCCTGAGCTCTGCAGCCTGGCGTACAAACAAGGCCCTTGGTTCCCTGGTCCCCGCTCACCTCTTCAGCCTCTCACACCTCTTTACTTGATGTGCTGAGCCACTCGCAGCTCTCACCTCTGGGCCTTTGCATATGCTGTTCCCTTGCCTTAGGACACCCTTCCCATCCTTCTGCACCAGATCTAGCTGTCCTCCTGAATCTTCCCCACCCACCATTAGGGTTCCATCCTCTGGGCTCCCATTTATCTTCCTCCAAGGGACTGATCACAGGGTTTTTAACTAGGTTCACAAGTCTGTCTCCCCCTCTAGGCTGACAGCATTTCCGGGCAGGGAGGGGAGGTTTCCCTGCTGTACAGGCAACCCTCAGCCCCGGGTGGGACACAGAGCAGGTGTCTAGCAATGAATGAATGAATGCCTGAATGAGTAAACGCACGCAAACAAGGCTGCACACACAGAAGCTGCTGGACTGGCGTTGGTGCCCGCCCAGGGCCCTGAGACAGCCGGAGGAGTCGCTGCACAGAGGACTTCGGAAGGACCCTTCGTTTCCCCGGCGACAGAAGGGGAGGCACCCCAGCCTTCTTCAAGACTCAGGCAAGCGCACAGTCAGTAGGAGAGGAGGGGAGCCCAGAAGGAGTGGACCACCCCCAGCGTGCGACAGTGGGTCCCCTGGGAAAAGACCACCAAACCCGCCAGCCCCAGTGCCCTTGCTGTACCCTGGGGCGCCGCAGGGCGCGCACAGGGAAGCACCTGCATCCTCTGCCTGCCCGCGGCTCCTTTTCCACCCTCCTGCCATCCACCCCATCCCCACGAGCTCCTAAAACGTGTCCCCTACAATCCCCACCCTTCCCACTTGGCTAATGCGCTGTTCCCGTGTTCAGGCTTCAGCCCAGCCAGAGTGGCCCTCGTCCTGGGCGTCTTCCCTAAATCCTGGGAGGCTTCCCTAAATCCTCCTCTTCCACCCTCCTCAACCACCCTCTCCCACACTTTGAGTTCTGGTCTCCCCAATTTTGGCTTTCTCAGAGGCCAGACTACAGGAACAAACCTTAGCTCCAGCTGTGTTACTATAGATAAGTTACTCAGCCTCTTTGTGCCTCAGTTTCCTTATCTATAAAGTAGATGATAGAAATACCTGACTCACAGGTTGAGGTGCTCTGAATGCTCAAAGCAATGCCTGTCCTGTGGCCACATGTATCACTCCCCTCCCAGCTCGCCCACCCACTGACCTCCCCTGTGTCCCCGTCCACCGGACCTGTCCTGCCTTTACCTCCCTCCCTGCCCAGCTCCGGTGCCTCTCACTGCCTTCCACCTCCTCAGCTACTTGCCCAGTACAACTCCACCCTCTGAGCAAATCTGCAGATCAGCTCCATCCACCCTCTGAGCAAATCTGCAGATCAGCTCCATCCGCATGGGATTCCAGGGGCTGAGAGGGCAAACGGTCACCAGAGTCTCTCTCACACACACACACACACACACACACACACACACACGCGCGTGGTCTGGGCCAACACAGGCTCGAGGGCCCCACCCTGTACCCCACCCTCCTCCACTCAAGCCGCTCGGATCATTGTGCAGCTTCCCCTCTTACGCCCCTCTCTGCCTCTTCAGAACGTCCCTGCTTCCTCCAGCCCTTCTCATGCACCTTCCAACAAGTCCCAGCAAAATCTTCCCTGCCCCTGCCCTCCCGTCGTTCCCCTCAACCCCCTCCATCCCCACCCCACTGCCCTCCCTCCACCACCCAACCCCTTAACCCCGCTCTCCTTGTCCTTCTGTCTCCTAACCGCCAACCCCCACCCCTCGTGCACGCTACTATGCCCCTGCGGGCTCTCGCCAGCCCCCCACCCATCATCTCACAAAGACACTCCTGCCAGCTCCTGCAGTGCCCCCCATGCACTCAGGTCCACCTCTAGGCCGAGGGGGCCCCATCCCCAGGCTTGGGAGCCCCAGGCTCACAACCCCCGCCCCACCCCGGGCCTTCCAGCTGGGACCTCCCTCCTTGCCTTGTTCAAGACCAAACTCACACCTTCCTCCTCCAAACCGCGAGGGCTTGCACCGGTGTCACTCAATGAGCCCAGGCCAGAGACCCGAGAGCCCACAGGCCTCCCACCTACCCCCTCTCCTGTCAATTCTGCCCCCTGAATATCTCTTGGGTCCATTCATTTCTTAGCTGACGTAGGTGCTGATTTTACCAGCTGCCCGGCCTTCCCCCCGTATCGGAGAATCCTCGCATGTGGGGAGGGAAGGCACAGACAGGCAGGGTCTCCCATGTCCCCACAAAGGAGCTGGGGGCAGCTGCCCCGTCACAGCACGGCCGCTGGGGCGAGACCCCGGAGGCCCAAGGCCAGTGAGGAGCCCCCCACGGTGCTGGGGGGGCTGCGGGTCCCGTGAAGCAGATACAGGCTTCCTGCTTCTTGGCCCCTGGGGAGGTGGGATCCTGCTAACTTGTCTGGTCCTGTCCTCCTGGATTTGGGGTCCGAGGTCCCAGGGGCGCAGAGGAGGGGGCAGGGCTTAGCACGGCCAGAGCTGGTGTCTGTTGTTTGTAACTAAGAAACCTGGCAAGCAGCAGCTCCTCCCTCTCCTCTGCCATCGTCCCCATCCAGGCTGCACGACCACTCACCTCCTGGCCATTGCCACGCGGGGGCCTCCTCCTGGGGGGCCTCTTTCACTTCCTCCCCGAAGCTGTTCTTACTACCTGCCCCCCCCAGGCCGACAGGTGCTCATTCTCCTAGTCTCCCCCGGTTCTCCGAGCACCCCCTCGAAGTCAGCCTCACCGCATGAGCTGCCTTCTTTCTAAAGTCCTCAGCAGCCGTGAGGCTGTGAGCTCCTTGAGCAAGGGACTGCAGCTGCTCTAACAAGCCAAACGCTGAGTCTGCAAAGAGAGGCTGCTTGCCAAGAAGGCAGAGGAAACAGATTCTAATCCAGGGCCCACTGGGTGACCGGGGTCAAGATGCTTAACCGCTCTCTGCCTCAGTTTCCTCACCTATAAGATGGGGACCATGAAGTCTACTTCAGAAGGCTCATATGTGGATAAAGAAAGCACACAACACGGACTAGAGTAGAGGCTAGGTAAAGTACCTTCCCTGGCATTATTTACTGTGCCCTTGGCTTGTCTCAAAGAATATGAGCAAAGTTATTTATGGGAATAAGGTCTATTGTTTTATCGAGTTACTCTAGTATTATAATCTTCATAATGAATTCTTTCATTTGTACAGCTTTACTACAGCCCTTAGCACATGTGACCCTTACCATGGCCTCATAAGGATTTAATCTTGGATTAAACTGGTCTCAAAAGACAAACTGGTTGGTCTATTTCCTTTCCCAGACAATAAAAATACTATAATTCAACAAGCTGCCCATTTTGCCTTGGCTTCCAGGAAGCTCAAGGAAAATGCAAGGCTCAATCACAATAATAAATGTTTAGAATTTTCATGTATTTTGTCCTTTAATATATGCAAGTTTAACTACACAGATATTTTATTGTCAATATCCATTAATTCTTTTTTCTTTTCTTTTTAATAAGGAACGTTTTTTGAGTTTGTGTGTCATCCTTGTGCAGGGGCCATGCTAATCTCTGTAAAGTTCTAATTTTAGTATATGTGCTCCCGAAGTGAGGACACAATTAATTATTGATGGAAGACAAGAATTCAATAAGGAATAAAATGGACTTGAACAAAAGAAAACAGACTAGAATATCAGAGCATGATTTTCTGGTGCTTCCCCACTTCACCCTTTTACCCAGAGGAAGAAACGGAAACCCAGATAAAAAGAAAGGACAAGGCGAGGCATGGGTGGTACCCCGCGGGCCCCCAGCTCTGTGGGTTTTGCTCTCAGGGCCGACTTCCCAGCAAGCACGGCAGGCACACTGCCTAGAGCCCACAGCACTTTCAGGGCCCATGAAGAGGTTTTAATTTAATTTAAAATCAGAAGAGAAAAATGAGCTTTTAGGTCAAAGAAAATATCCTTATACCAAGACCATCATAAAAAGATAATTTTGAACGTTTTCCAAGGGAGAAGGGGCCCACGGAGGCCCAAGCGCTAGGGCCCCCGCACGTGCTGACGGGTCCTGCCTGCCTTCCCATCTCACACTGGGGAGGCCCCTCCCTGCCTGGCCTCTTGGGGGCCCAGGCCTACTCCCCACGTCTCTCTGACAGGGTCCAATGGGAGCAGAGGCTCCGTGTTTTCAGGAACATTCCAGGGGGAAGAGGGGCCTTGCCAGGTGAATGAAATTGATAGCCTGGCGTAACCACCTCAGACAACTCTTGAAAAGCTGAAACCACCGCTGGGGCTGTGGGAGGGGCAGCCCCTGGCCATCTCTCCAGCGGGTTGTCAGGACAACCCTTCCTGGGTTCGCAATGTGGAGGCAATTAAAGGGCTGGCGCCTCGAAGGCACGAGCCGAGGCGAACGTCCTGACAGAGGTGTTGACTGCGGGCGGCAGACCCCCTGTTCCCACCGATTGGAGCTGCGAGCAGCCCTGCGCTGCGCAGGACCACACCTTGTCTTCTCGCAGCAGAGCGGGGGCAGCGGCCGGGAGGGCAGGGCTGGCTCGAAAACCCATCCTACCCACAGGGCAAGTGGCGGCGGAACCAGGAGGGGCTGGCGGGGAACACCCTGCCCTGGGCTTTGCCGCTCACCCGCCGTCACCTTCCGCAGCCACCCTGTCTCTCCAAGAAGGGAAGATGGGGCCACAGTCCCAAAGACACGAGGCTGCTCTGAGGAGGATGCAGGATGGAGGGTGAGTGAA
The DNA here is from genome assembly GCF_030445035.2 of Dasypus novemcinctus. Taxonomy (NCBI): domain Eukaryota; kingdom Metazoa; phylum Chordata; class Mammalia; order Cingulata; family Dasypodidae; genus Dasypus; species Dasypus novemcinctus. The sequence continues at coordinate 78,712,916 of NC_080681.1, read as the reverse complement.
CCGCAGGCAGGTGGAGCAGGATTTGCATGCTCACCCAGCAGATCAGTGAACTGAGACCAGAACCAGGAAGCAGCTGCCCAGCAAAGGTCAGAGTGTAAAGGATCAGGCAAAGCCTGAGACGCAGAATGTGGATTCCAGATGCCTCATGGGCAGGGGCCAGGTCTTTCTGAGGAGCAGTTACACTGCAGGCTGGATTCAAGTCCTGACTCCAAATCTTACTGGCTAGGGGACTGCTCTGAAACTCAGTTTCCCTAGAATGGGACTAAAGAGAATAATTTCTTCCTTCCTCACAGGGTAGTTGGGAAGATTACATGAATGAACTCACTCAGTGTTCCATATACAGAAAGCACTCAATAAATGCTGGCTCGAGATAGCCCTGTCCTGACCAGGTTCTCTTTTCTGCCTGCTGTCTGCAGTCATGGTCACGGCGCCTCTCCAGCCTGACCCGGCTCCGTGGGCGCTGGAGCCCCAGGCAGCTGCCCCAGGCCCCTCCCTCCCTCTGGCTCCCACACGCCTCCCCTAACCCTGAGGGTGGCTGTCTTCCTGCACACATTGGCCTCAGAAGTGGGGTATGCGGGCTCCTGGGGCTGATACGGCAAATTTGCCAGCGCAGGTTCAGTGGAGGGATCAGCTCCGAGTCTGTGAAAAGTCCAAATGACACAGGACTGCTTTTAAGGAGTCACAGTACTGAAGTAAGATGCCTTGCTAGGGGTCCTCTGGGGCGAGCTCAGTGAAAAGGGGGAGTAGAGTGCATCCTGGAGCAACGGGAGGCCAGGCTTGGAATCCCAGCACTTAACTTCTGAGCCTCAGTTTCCTCATCCATAAAATGGGACAGGAATGCCTACCTCTAAGGATTGAAGGAGAAACGTGGACAAAGGGCTTACGCTGGTATCCGGAAGGAAGCACGTTCTTAACAAATGCCACGCTCCTTCCTTCCTCGGACTTTAAAGTAGCAGCCGTTGAATTGTTTAACTGTTTGGCTGCCTTCCTGGCTGTATTAGTCCTTCTGTTGTCAATTAACGCAAAATTGTACTCTGGTCCACCTCTGTGCCCATGGTCATAAAAACGGGTCTGTGGAAACTGAAGTCAGGATAAACAGCTGCAGCAGGGGCCACTGATTACCAAGGACCTACTGTGTATAGGACTTGATCGTAAATTCCTTTCCAAGACACAGAAACAACGGAGGCTGGACAAGAGCTCCCCCTTTCTGGGCCTCAGTTTCCAAATCTGTATATGGGATTGAGCCAGGGGGCTTCTAAGCTCTTATCTGGGTCTGACACACCACAGGTTTGTGGGCTCGGGCCATAGCCTCTCCCTCACCCTGATCTTCCAGGTTAGGGAGGGAGAGAAATCCGGATGAGGGTTGGGGTGGAGAGGAATGAAGTAAAATGTGTTGAGCGCCTACTGTGCACCAGGTGCTGTGCTGACCTAATATGGAAATGCCTCTCACACCGCCACCTGTGCAATCCTCCCCACAACTCTGTGAGTTGGATACAAAACAATCCATTTTGTAGGACAAGACTCCTCTCGGCCTGGGTCCTTCCCAGCACACTCCATGGATTCTGCCCCATTGCGCCAGACTACTCCCCCTTCAATTAGTAACATTCATGTGGCAAGTATCTCTTGATCACCTACTGTGTGCCAGGAACTGTTTGAGGCATTGGGGATACAGCAGGAAACAGCTTAAAAAGATACAGACCTCACAGAGTTTACATTTGAGTGGAGGGGCCTGGTAGAAACCAAACATATAATGTCAGGGAGAATAAGAGGTAGAGAATGGATGAGGTTGCTCTTTTAGACAGGCAGTCAGGGAAGGCCTCCTGGAGGAGGTGACAGAGGCCTGAGTGAACAGAGGTGAGGGGGGAGCCACGTGGATCTCAGGGCAAGAGCATTCCAGGCAGAGGGAAGAGCTGGGCAAAGAGCCCAAGGTGGGAATGGATTTAGCAGGTGTGAGGAATAGCAGGAGGCCAGGGAGGTTGGAGAAGAGCAAGAGAGAGGGCATGGCAGAACAGAGGTCAGAGAAGACAGCAGGGCCCCGTCCTCCTGCCCTTTCCTTATCCTCCAGCTCCTTCCTCTCCCACCAGGCTGGGCCAAGGCTGGCGGAAGAACTAGGGTCGTCTGAACAGCTGAGTCCAAAGGATCTTAAGGATCCTGGAGTCCAAGTCTTCCATTTTATAGAAGGGAAAGCTGAGGCCCCAGGGGCTTCGAGGCTTGCCCAGAGCCACCAGGCAGTTCGAGTGCAGAGCCGGGGCTGGAACCAAGCGCTGAAAGCCTGGCCAGCACTGTCTACACTGACTGCATCGGGGGCGTGCGATCTAGGAGGGCTCTGAACTTCATCTAATTCAAGTCCTTATTCCACTCATGGAGAAGTGGAGGCCCACGGGCCATGTGGTTCTGTCTGCACGAGCAAAGTAAGGGGTCAGGGATGTCCAGAGGCCGCAAGGAACTCGCTTCGGGTTATGCCCGTGTGGACCAGTGTACAAACCCAGGCTTCACCTGGGCCTCGCATCGCAGCGTCAGTCATCGCAGCTTTCTGAGGAGCGGGAGGTGAGGTGTTCGAAGCCCACGGCTGGTGGAACTCTCCCTGGACTTCTCCCTCGGTGGTGCAGGCCCCGCCAGGAGGGCAGGCGTTTCTGACGTGTGGAGTACACGCGGCCCGCTGTCTCCCACCATGTGACCTCCGGCAGGGAATCGCCCAGCGTGGGCCTCGGGGTGCCCATCGGTCAAAGGGTCCTTTGGGGGTTGGGTGGAGCCTCATATGAAATTCCCTGGAAGGTCCTTCTTCACACAAGACAGTGTTCTTTAGAATTTGGGAGGCAGTGATGGTACAGAGAGGGGCACTGCATGCGGCCTAGCACACAGTAGGTCCTCAACAAACGGTGGGAAGGACCCTGGGGGGCTAGGGAACTAAGCTTAAGTTTGATCTTCAATAAACCAAATCTCCTTGGGCCTCAGTTTCCACATTTGCAAATAGCACAAGTGCAAACCCAGGCAGTGGGACTTGCAGCCTCCCTGAGGTGCCTTCTTTTGTCCCGTCTGCCCGTGGGGAGTGGAAGTGGGTGGTGATGGGAAGGGGGCTCTTGAGGAACTTTGTGAGGCACAGTACACCCATTTTTCTGCCCAGGGTCAAACTCTCTTGAGTTCTCATTGCTGACATGCTCATTGGCAGCTAACCCTGGTCAGACATGACCCCATAGGCCAAAGTGACCCCCAAAATTCAATGCCAGGAAGCATAAATTCATGGTTAAATGGGAGTGCAGAAGACAAGTGTGGGCAGTGGGACGATCATAGGACAGAGAGCCAGGGAGGTGAGACAGTCCCAGAGCTGACACCTGGGCAGGTGGCTTCTACTCTGCAGACCTCGGGGACCCCAGCTGTTAAACGGGGATCCTGCTACTGCCTTGTGCATTCCCCAAAGACAAGACCCACCCATCAAAATTACACATCCCAGGACCCTATTCAGAGCCTGGCTGTGCCCCGGGGAGGTGCAACGGTTTTACAAGTTGAAAACTATGATTTTTGGATCTGATAAAACAAAGGGCCTGATGGGTGGTTCTGTAGCTGAACAACACTCACTGGGTGCTTGCTTGCCCCATGCCTAGCAGAGACCCCCCAGTTTCACCTCCAAAAATGCACAGTCCTGCAGCATCCTGTCAACCCACACCTGAGAAATGCCCGGCGCAGCGCTCAGCCTCCGCCTGCTCGCCGAGGCACACGCCTGCACACGGCGGACCTATCGGAGGAGGCTGGGTGCCTGCGCGGAAGGGGAGAGGGCAGCCTGCCTTCGAGCGGCCGGCACCTCCCGGCCATTTGGAAATTGTCACTTGCCAGGCAATAAAGTCAGTGATGGATTCTCATTCTATCATTACCCATGTCGGAAGAATGTATCGCTAGGAGGCAGAGCTGCACGTCAGTGCTGTAATCACTTACAGACTGCGGAGGCCCCAGTCCTGGCAGCGGAGAAAGATTTATTGTGGGGATGGATGGGAAACAAAGAACAGTTGTGCAAACTTTACGGAGCCACATTATGGGAAACGCTTTTCCCATTTCCCATTGGTGAATGCACTGGATGTTGTTTCCAAAGGGGGACTGCGTTCTGTTACCCAACCACGTGCAGGCACGGTGCCCCAGCGTGGCTGAGGGGCGGACCTGGCCGGGCACCCAAGGGCCTGGCAGCCAAGCCCTGCTTCTGGGGGCATGCCGTCCCCGAGGCTGTTCTGGGCGGATCTGGGGAAAAGGCGCTCTAGGTTTTGGTTGGTCTCCCTTCCTGGCCTCGGTGTTCACATCTGCCTGCAGTTCCCCTCCAAACTATAGACAATTCTAAATATTGACATTGACCATGTCACTCTCACGCTTAGAACCCTTCCATGGCTCTTTCCATGCCCTCAGGGTAAAGTCCGAGCTCTTCGTGCTGGATTTTGAGGCCCTTTAAGACCCAATTTTGGTCCCAGCTCCCATGCGCACAACCCATTCCAGGCACAGGAGGACACCTGTCTTCCTCCCGAGGGTCAAGACTGTCGCAATTCAAAACTTTTGCAGATGCTGTTCCTTTCCCTGTAATGCCTTTCCTCATGGTCTGTACCTGGCAAGCTCCTACTCACCCTTCAATGCCCATCTCTCTTGATGTCCTGAAGGAAGCCTTCTTCCTTGCCTCCATGGCATTTAGTTAATTTCCTCACCGCCAATCCAGTCCTCATCTCATTTTGCACTCCCTGCATCTAGCATTGATCCTGGCATGGGGTGGGCATCAAACTTTGTTGAAAGGTTGGTGGGGGTGAGGGGAGGGACAACATAGAAGGGCCCAAGGCTCTTTTCTGCAGAAGGGCCACAGGCAAGGACTCGACAGACACTCTGTCCCTTCTCCTGTGGGTGCTGGGGCATCCCAGATGTCCTAGCCCTTAAGGCTCGTCGCCCACTTAACGGGACACCGAGGTCTATCACTGCAACCGTCCAAGTGACATGCAAAAACCTCGGCTCTGACCAGCACATCTGCAGTCCAGCAGAGACAGAGCCTATTAAGGCTCAATCACAAAGTTTACCGTTTCCAGGAGGCCCCCTCAGAAAACAGTCTGGTCACTTTCTTGGAGTCACTGTTGATTTTATCTGACTTTCTCATTCTAAGAAGAGGATCATTTTAATTCCATTTACATTAAGTTCAAAAGCCTTTTTCCTCCCCCCTTTTATTATTTTAAATTCAATTCAGAGGGTTGTTTTTTATCTTTAATTTTTTTCATATTCCATAAAGCAGCGTTGAGTTCACAAAACTTGGCCAGCGTTCCTGCTCCCTCAAGTTTGGTGCTCCCAGGAATTCTCATCTCTACGAGAGCTTGGGTTTGATGACTCCAAAAAGTAAATAAATGAAATGCTTCTGTTTGCGAGCACCCAGATCCTAACACTCTCCCCTTTACACAGACAGGAAACTAAGGCCCTGTGACTTGCTCGAGGCCTCCCAGCTGGAGGCCGAGCGGGGGTCTGGACCCCAGCACCTGACCTCTGTGCTTCACACGGGGCCACAGAGACTCATCAATTCTTGGCTCAGAATTTAAATAGGGAAGGGGAGGGGAGGAAGACAAGGAAGAGGTGAGGATGGGGATGGGGATGGCAATGGACGGGTGGTGGAAACGAGGGTGGGTGGGGTGAGGAGCGGGGCTGGGACAAGGTGGGTAGGAGGTGTCCAGGAGAGCGGCAGGCAGGGGCTGGAAGGCCAGCAGCTGCATTTGGGGAGCACGTGGTTAACAAGCTACATTCCTGATGGAACATGTAGCTGGGAGGAGCATGCCAGTGCGGGTGACCTCTGCACTCGGAGGCCAGCTGACGGACAGAAGCCCTGGGCTGGAAGCTGGACCTCAGCTGGAAGCCAGCGTTGCTGAACCGGGGCGACAGTGCCCCTCTGCCCTTCACAGGGACTCTTCTGGGGTGAGCATCACAACCCCTGTTTTAAAGAAGCATAAACTGATGGGGGAGTGAAGTGGCTTGCCCGAGGTCTCACAGCTAGGGGGCAGCAGAGCTGGAAAGAGCCCCCACCTCCACCTGCCTCCCGCTCCTCTGCCCTTCCCAGGCAAGGCACTCCCCCATCTGGGGCCTGTTTCCCTCTCCGTGCAGTGACTGGAGGAGGCCCTTAGGGCTCTGGCCTGATCACAAGACCAGAGATCTGGAAGGACACTAGATTCCAGAAGGCCTCTCCTCATTAAGTCCCTGAGTTGGACTTTAAATAACTAGGGGAGGGAGGAAGGCATTCCAGCGTAAGCCAAGAGGTGGAGGGTTAGAGCCAGTATCTGTGGATCTGGAACCTTGGGTTCCAGAGAGGGAAGGGCATTCACATTTGCCGGGCCCCTGCTGGACATCAGTACACTGTAGCATCATCCCATTTCACAGCTCAGGGCACTGAGGCTCAGCCCAGCCAAGTGACCTGACAAGGTCACACAGCCAGTCCTTGGCAGAGCTAGGACTAAACAGCCTTTTCTGTTCCTTGGGGACCTTCGTGACTGAACAGCCACCCTCCCTTGTAGCTCTCCTTTCTCTCCTTCCTTAGTGCAAATTCCCCAGAAGAGTCAAAATCATTTGTTTGTGCAGTGCTATGTACAGCCAGGCACTGTACGTACAGTATCTCGCCAACTCCTTTCCACAGTCTTATTCCCTCAGTAGGGAAACTGAGGCTTACAGGAGTCAAGTTCCTCACACGCAGTCACGGCCTGGGAGGGAGCAAAGCTGGTATTCCAAACTCAAGCTTTCCTGCAGAAAATCCTCACGCGCCAGGCCAGGGCAGTGGACATGAGGATCGTTAAGATCCCAGCAGCTTCTGACTTCATGGAAAATGCTCTGGAGGACAGACTCCAGGAGACCTCCCAGAGCCAAGCTTCTGTTCTGGGGAGTGGGCTCAGCCCCTCTGCCACCAAGGCCAGGCCAGGCCAAGTACCCCGTCAAACAGGGTGTGTGGTCCCCAAGACACTCGGGTCACACCAACAGGCAACATGTGCTGGAGAGCTGGAAGCAGGGGGCGAGAGAACATGGAGAAGAAGGGAACCGGGGAGGAGAGGCTGCACTGGGGTGTCAGCGATGGGTAGGAGTTTGCCAAGCTGTGCAAGGCACTCCAGACCAACGGACCAGCAAAAGCCAAGCTCCTGAGGAGTCGACAGACCAGCAGCGTGCAGATTCTGCAGGAGTTTGGGTGGGGAGGAAGCTTCAGGGCGGGCCTCCCAGGACTACTGTTAACGCGCTGGGTGGCCGGGGTATGGGGGCCCCACCTGGGCTTCAGCTTCCTTGTTTAATAACAAGGGTAGATGACCCCAGGAGGGACTGTTAACGAGGGGCACTTCTGGATGCCCCTTTCCAGGCTGTCTTTGTCCGATAGGGTTTCCTTACCCAGCCCCTTCCCCCACTAGAAGAGGGTGAGGGCCGAGCCTGGTTTGGAAGTGGGTGGACTTGGTGACCTGAGATGGTCGGACAAGCCTGGCCTCTCAGCTTGTTTACAGCAGAATTCTCCAGGGCAGGGGTTTTAAGCCATGTTCCATGCTTTTTAATTTTTTCCCCTTCAAGTACTCTAAAGATGTCATTCTTTTGTCTCTTGCATTATTTTTGGTGAGACGGCAACAGTTCCTCTTGCCATTGCTCTACTGGTGATATGTCTCTTTCCCTGGGTTGGGTTTAGGATCTTCTCTTTAGTTTTGATTTTCAGCAGTTTGAGTATAATAGATCTAGTCATGCTTTCCTATGTACTTATCTTCTTTGGAGTTCATTGAGTTTCTTGGAATTGTGGTTTTATGTTTTTCAACAAATAGGGAAATTTTTAGATGAATCATCCTTCAAATTTTTTTTTTTTGCCCACTCTTTATTTTCCTTCTGAGACTCCAATTACATAAATGTTAGATTACTTGATATTGTCAAACAGGTAACTGACACTGGAAGGTTTCCCTTCTTTCCCCAAACCCCAGTATTTCTCTCTCTTGTCTTATTTTGGATAATTTCTATTGTTCTGTCTTTAATCTGACTAATCCTTTCTTCTGTGATCTTCATTTTATTGTAATTCTTTCAAAGTATTTATACTTTCATACCATATTTTCTCATATCTAGGATTTATATTTTGGTTTTGTTTATTTTCCTTTATAAGAAAAGTTGTGCATTCACAGAACAATCATGCATAAAATACAGGATTCTCCTATACCACCCCACCACCAGCTCTTTGCATTGGTATGCAATATTTATTAGAATTTATGACAGAACATTTTTATAATTGTTCTATTACTTAAAGTCCATGGTTTATCTTAGGGTTCACTATTTGTGTAGTATAGTTCCATGGACTTTTTAAAAAATATTTTTATTCTGTTACCAAATATACAATCTAACATTACCCCTATTTAATCATATTCAGATATATATTTCAGTGCTATTAATTGTGTTCACAATGTTGTACCACTACCATTGCCAACCATTACCAAAACATTTCCATCAATACAAATAGAAACCCTGTACATTTTAAGCCTTAACTTCCCATTCTCTGTCACCACCCCATCCCCGGCTGATTTATATTCTGACTCTATGAGTTTGCTTATTTTAATTGTTTCAAATCAGTGAGATCACACAATGTTTGTCCTTTTGTGTCAGCTTATTTCACACAACATGATGACTTCAAGGTTCTTCCATATTGTTGTATGTATCAAGACTTCATTCTTTTTTTTACAGCTGAATAATATTCCATTGTGTGTATATATATATACACACCACATTTTATTTATCCATTCATTGTTTCATGGACACTTAGGTTGCTTCCATCTTTTGAAAATTGTGAATAATGCTGCTATGAACATTGGTGAGCAAGTATCTTTTTGAGCCCCTTCTTTCAGTTCTTTTGGATATATACCTAGTAGTGGGATTGTGGGGTCACGTGGTAGTTCTATACTTGGCTTTCTGAGAAACTGCCAAAATGTCTTCCACAGCAGCTGCACCATTTTACATTGCCATCAGCAATGTACGAGTGTTCCTATTTCTCTGTATCCTATCCAATATTTGTTATTTTCTGTTTTTTAAATAGCAGCCATTTTACTGGGTATGAAATAGCATCTCATTGTGGTTTTGATTTGCATTTCCCTGATGGCTAATGATGCTGACCATCTTTTCATGTGCTTCCTGACTATTTGTACATTTTCTTTGGAGAATTATCTATTTAAAATCTTTTGCCATATTTTAATTGGGTTGTTTGTCTTTTTGATGTTAAGCTGAAGGATTTCTTCATATATTCTGGATATTAATTCTTTATTGGATATGTGGTTTCCAAATCTTTTCTCTCATTGTGTGGGTCGTCTTTACTCTTTCATGATAAAGTCCTTTGAGGAAAAAAAGTTCTAAATTTTGATGAGGTCCCATTTATCTATTTTTTCTTTTGTTGCATGTGCTTTGGGTATAAAGATTAAGAAAACATTGCCTAACACAAGGCCCTGAAGATGTTTCCCTATGTTTCATGCTGGGAGTTTGATAGTTCTAGCTCTCATGTTTAGGTGTTCGATCCGCTTGATGTTGATTTTTGTATATGGTGTAAGGTATAGTCCTCTTTTTTTTTTTTTTTCTTTTTTTTTGTCAAATGGAGATCCAGTTTTCCCTACACCATTTGTTGAAGAGACTATTCTTTCCCAGTTGAGTAGTCTTTGCCACCTTGTCAAAAATCAAAGTTGGCCATAAATGTGAGGGTTGATTTCTGAGCTCCTAGTTTGAGTCCACTGGTCTCTATGTCTGTCCTTGTGCCAAAACCATGCTGTTTTGATTATTGTGGCTTTCATATCAGGAAGTACAGCCCTCCAACTTCTTTCTTCCTTTTCAAGATGGCTTTAGCTATTCAGGGCCCCTTACTCCACCATATAAATTTTCTTTTTAAGATTTATTTATTTATTTTATTTCTCTTCCCTTCTCCCCCACCCCCGCCCTAGTTGTCTGTTCTCTGTGTCCATTTGCTGCGTCTTCTTCTTTGTCTGCTTCTGTTGTTGTCAGCAGCACGGGAATCTGTGTTTCTTTTTGTTACATCATCTTGTTGTGTCACCTCTCTGTGTGTGCGGCGCCATTCCTGGGCAGGCTGTACTTGCTTTCGCGCTGGGCGGCTCTCCTTACGGGTGCACTCCTTGAGCGTGGGGCTCCCCTAAGCAGGGACACCCCCGCGTGGCACGGCACTCCTTGCGCGCATCAGCACTGCGCATGGGCCAGCTCCACACGGGTCAAGGAGGCCCGGGGTTTGAACCGCGGACCTCCCATGTGGTAGACGGATGCCCTAACCACTGGGCCAAGTCCGCTTCCCCACCATATAAATTTGATGATTATCCATTTCTGCAGAGAAGTACTTGCTGTAATTTTTATTGGGATTACATTGAATTTATAAATTGCTTTGGGTAATACTGACATCTAAATGATATTTAGTCTTCCAATCCATAAATATGGAATATCCTTCCATTTATTTACGTTTTCCTTAATTTCTTTTAGCAATGTGTTATAGTTTCCTGTGTATAAGTCCTCTACATCCTTGGTTAAATTTATTCCTAGATATTTGATTCTTTTAGTTGCTATTGTGAATGGATTTTTTCTTGATTTCTTGTTCTGATTGTTCATTGCTTGTGTATAGAACATTATTGAGGTTTTTTTTTGGTCTTTATTTATTTTTTTAATGTTACATTTAAAAAATATGAGGTCCCCATATACTCCTCACCCCCCTCACCCCACTCCTCCCCCCATAACAACAACCTCCTCCATCATCATGAGACATTCATTGCATTTGGTGAATACATCTCTGAGCACCACTGCACATATTCCACCACTTTGCCAAATTCATTTATTAGCTCTAGGAGAATTTTTTGTGGATTTTTCAGGATTTTCTGTATATAGGATCATATCATCTGCAAATAGGGAAAGCTTTACTTTTTCCTTTCCAATTTGAATGCCTTTTCCTTTTCTTGCCTAATTGTTCTGGCAAGAACTTCCAGTACAATGTTAAATAACAATGGTGGCAGTGGGGATCCTTGTCTTATTCTTGATTTCAGAGGGTAAGCTTTCAGTCTTTCACCATTTAGTAGGATGTTAACTGTGGGTTTTTCATAGATGCCCTTTATCATGTTGAGGAAGTTTCCTTCTATTCCTAATGTTCTAAGTGTTTTTATCATGAAAAGATGCTGTATTTTGTCAAATGCCTTTTCTGCATCAATTAAGATGATCATGTGGGTTTCCCCCCCATCATTCTGTTAATGTGGTATATTACATTCATTGATTTTCTTACATTGGATCACCTTGCACACCATGGGCAAATCCCATTTGATCACATGTATAATTCTTTTAATATGCTGTTGGATTCAGTTTGCCAATATTTTGTTGAGGATTTTTGCATCTATATTCATAAGTGACATTGATCTCTATTTCTTTTCTTGTGTTATCTTTATCTGGTTTTAGTATGAAGTTGATGTTGGCCTCATAGAATGAGTTAGGGAATGTTTCCTCTTCTTCAGTTTTTTGGAAGTATTTAAGGAGAATTGGATTTAAGTCTCCTTGGAATGTTTGACAGAAATCCCCTGTGAAACCACCTGGCCCTGGACTTTGTTTGGGGGAGTTTTTTGATTACTAATTCAATTTCTTTACTAGATATTGGCTTGCTGAGATCTTCTATTTCTACTTGAGTCAATGTACATAGTTTGGGTGTTTCTAAGAATTTGTCCATTTCATCTAGGTTATCTAAATTATTGGAATACAGTTGTTCATAGTATCCACTTATATATGCACTTTTTATTTCAGTGGGGTCAGTAGTAATGTTCCCCTTTTCATTTCTGACAGGTTTTTTATATCCTCTCTTTTTTTTTTCTTATCAGTCTCTCTAAAAGTTTGTCAAATTTTGTTCATCTTTTCAAAGAACCAACTTCTGGTTTTGTTGAATCTCTCTACCTTTTTTTTTTGGTTTTCTATTTCATTTTTCTCCATGCTAATCTTTATCACCTTCCTTCTGCTTGCTTTGGGATACTTTGCTCTTCTTTTTCTAGTTCTTCTAGTTTTGAGGTTAGGTCTGTGATTTGCCTTTCTTCTTTTTTAAATTTCTCTGTCAGCACTGCCTTCACTGCATCCCATAAGTTTTGCTATATTTTATTTTCATTTTCATTTGCCTCAAGATATTTCCTAATTTTTCTTCTGGTTTTCTCTTTAACCCATTGATTGTCTTAGAGTATGTGGTTTAATTTCTACATATTTGTGAATATTCCCTTCCTCCCTCTGTTATTGATTTCTAACTTCTGTTGTAGTCAGAGAATATACACTGGTATGATTTCAGTATTTAATTCATTGAGACTTGTTTTGTGACCCACCATATGGTCTATCCTGGAGAATGATCCATATGCACGTAAGAAGATTTTGTATTATGTTAGGTCTCGTTGGCTTAGTGTATCATTCAAGTTCTGTACTTCCTTATTGATCCTCTGACTAAGCGTTCTATCCATTACTGAGAGTGGTATGTTAAAGTCTCCTATTAACATACAACTGTCAATTTCTCCCTTCAAATCTGTCAGTATTTGCTTCATATACTCTGGGGCTCTGTTGTTAGTGCATATATATTTATAATTGCTACATCTTCCTGTTGAAGATTTCCCTTTATCAGTATTTAATGACCATCTTTGTACCTCATAATTATTTTTTTTTACTTAAAGGCTATTTTATCCAAAATTAGTATAGCTAACTCAAGCTCTCTTTTGGTTACTTCTTCCATGGTATATTTTTTCCCATCCTTCCACCATCAACCTACTTGTATCTTTGACTTTAAGGTGATTCTCTTGTAGACTGCATATAGTTGGGTCATGCTTTTTTATCCATTCTGCCAATCTCTACTTTTTGACTGGAGTATTTAACCCATTTACATTTAAAGTCAGTAAGGATAATACTGGTCTTTCTTCTACCATTTTGCTATTTAGCCTTTCTAAGTCTTACACCTTTTGTGGTCCCTCAATTCTGTTAAAGCCTATTTTTGTATTTATTTGCTTTTTTATGTTGCTATATTGAGAACCTTCTCTTTCTGTCTGGTTTTATTTTTCAGCTGTTTTCCTTGTGGTTACCACAGAGTTAAAATTTAGCATCCTGGGAAACAGACTTTGGCCCAGTGGTTAGGGCATCCGTCTACCACATGGGAGGTCCGCGGTTCAAGCCCTGGGCCTCCTTGACCCGTGTGGAGCTGGCCCATGCGCAGTGCTGATGCGCGCAAGGAGTGCCGTGCTACACAGGGGTGTCCCCCGCGTAGGGGAGCCCCACGCGCAAGGAGTGCACCCATAAGGAGAGCCGCCCAGCGAAGGAGGGAGCAGCCTGCCGAGGAATGGCGCCGCCCACACTTCCCGCCGCTGACGACAACAGAAGCGGACAAAGAAACAAGACGCAGCAAAAAGACACAGAAAAAACAGACAACCGGGGGAGGGGAATTAAATAAATTAAAAAAAAAAATTTAGCATCCTAAATATATAACAGTTGTATTTGGTTTGATGCCAACTTAATTTCAATAGCATGCACATATACATTTCCCATACCCCTCTGCTCCCCCAACCTTTTTTTGTACTTGCTATCACTTATATCTTTGTGCATTTTATGTCCAAAAACCTAGATTTATCATTACATTGTATGTATTTTCATTTTAGTATCTGTTGGAAGTAAGAAGTGGAGTTACATGCCAAACAATACAATAGAGTAATACTGGCATTTATAATTACTCAAATGGTTACCTTTACTGCAGATCTTTATTTCTTTATGCTGCTTTGAACCACTGTCTAGTCCTTTCATTTCAGTCTGAAGAACTTCCTTTAGCATTGCTTGTAGGACATGTGTAGTGGTGACATACTCCCTCAGTTTTTGTTTATCTGAGAATATCTTAATCTATCCCTCATTTTTAAAAAAGAGTGTCACTTAATACAAAATTCTTGACTAGCAATTGTTTTCCTTCGACACTTTAAGTATTTCAATCCACTGCCTTTTTGCCTCCATAGTTTCTGATGAGAAACTGGTGCTCAATCTTATTGGGATTCCCTTGCCTGTAACATGTTTTTCTCTGGCAGCTTTCAAAATTCTCTTCTTGTCTTTTGCATTTGACAATGTAATCCATATATGATACGGTGTATTTTTCTTCATGTTTATCCTGTTTGGTGTTCTCTGAGCTTCTTAGATGTACGTATTTATGTCTTTTGCTAAGTTTGGGTAAGTTCTCTGTCATTATTTGAGTATTCCTTCTGCCCCTTACTATTTTTTTTCCTCCTTCTAGGACTCCTGTAACATGTCTATTGGTGTGCTTGACAGTGTCCATAGCTATCTTAATCTATTTTTGCCTTTACATTTCTTTTTTTTTTTAAAGATTTATTTATTTATTTCACTCCCCTTCCCCCTCATCCCAGTTGTCTGTTCTCTGTGTCTATTTTCTGTGTCTTCTTTGTCTGCTTCTGTTGTTGTGAGCAGCATGGGAATCTGTGTTTCTTTTTGTTGCGTCATCTTGTTGTGTCAGCTCTCCATGTGTGTGGTGCCATTCCTGGGCAGGCTGCATTTTCTTTTGTGCTGGGCGGCTCTCCTTATGGGGCACACTCCTTGCGTGTGGGGCTCCCCTACATGGGGGACACCCCTGCCTGGCATGGCACTCCTTGTGCGCATCAGCACTGTGCATGGGCCAGCTCCACACAGGTCAAGGAGGCCCAGGGTTTGAACTGTGGACCTCCCATGTGGTAGGGTTGACACCCTAACCACTGGGCCAAGTCTGCCGCCTACATTTCTTTTTTCTTTCTGCTCCTCATCCTGACTCATTTCAAGTGCCTTGTCTTCAAGTTCACTGATTCTTTCTTCTGCCAGCTGCCATGTTTTCCTGGGCATTTTTCATTTCAGTTACTGTGGTCTTCAACTCCAGTAGTTTAGTTTCTTTTTAAAATTTCTATCTCTTTGTTTAGACTCATATTCATTCATTGTTTTCCTGATATCTTTTAGTTCTTTCTCTGTACTTTCCTTCAATTCCTTGGGCAGTTTTTTGTTTTTTTATAAAGATTTACTTTTTATTTATTACTCTTCCCTCCCCCCCGCCCCAGTTCTGTGCTGTCTTGTGTCCATTTGCTGTGTGTTCTTCTTTGTCCAGTTGCATTCTTGGAGGCACCGGGAATCTGTGTCTCTTTTTGTTGCATCATCTTGCTGCGTCAGCTCTCCGTGTGTGCGGTGCCACTCCTGAGCAGGCTGTGCTTTCTTCACACAGGAAGGCTCTCCTTGCAGAGTGCACTCCTTGCATGTGGGGATCCCCTATGCAGGGGACACCCCTGTGTAGCACAGCACTCCTTGCAAGCGGCTGCACTGTGCATGGGCCAGCTCACCACATGGGGCAGGAGGCACTGGGTTTGAACCCTGGACCTCCTATATGGTAGGCGGATGCTCTATCAGTTGAGCCACATCTGCTTCCCCTTGGGCAGTATTAAGATCATTTTTTTAAAGGCTTTGCATTCTCATCTTTTTCATTGGTGTTTTCTATATTTTTATCCCTTCATTTGGTTAGGCCATCATTTCCTTTTTCTTTGTTAGTCTTCCACTCTCTTGTTGCACACTATGCATTTTAATATTTTAAAATGCTAGCTCTTGTGTTTACTCCTTGGGGTGTCTGTTTACTGGTTTTGTCAACCAGCTGGTGATAAGAGATTTTCTTGAGCTTCAGCCCTCCTATCAGGAAGGTTTGCCCAATGCAAACCACTGTGCAAGATTTTCTCTGATTTATGGTGCTTCTGTCTTGTCCTGGGCTTTTGCTTATTAGCTGTTCCAGAGTTCTCCTGTTTACAGTAGTGTCACTGACTTCTCTGTTTTCCATGGTACAAACCTCCTATCCTGGGTATCTGAAGCTGGCAAGCCTATGTCCCAGACTATCTGTCTCTATAGTTTTTTATACACCTTTCATTGTCTCATGTTGCTGTTGTCTGGAGGGAAAATTTGGGGAGAAGGGTCACAATGGAGGAGGACTTTCCCAGTTTGGTCTTTCCCAGCCAAAATATGGCTAGGGACCAATGAAGCAGGAGCAGATTTGCTCCAAAGTGCCCTGAGGAGGGGGTCAGGAAGGGCACCAAAAACTTCTCTGACAGTTCCCCAAAGCTGAATTTTCCTGGTCTGTCTAGCAAATGAAGCCCTTCAGCTGACTTTCCCCCATATCCCTGAGGAAGTGCTGCATCTTTAAATCTCCCCTGACTCTCTGCCCCTGTCCAGAGCAGGTGAAACATTGGCTGCCACCACCTTTGAAACAAGAGCTGCCCTCAGAGCCAGGCCCCAGCAATCCAAATTTGCTAATCAAAAGCCATTATTTTTATGTCCCTTTCTGTCACCAGTCACTAGGTAAGGACTGGACTCTGTGGTGGTCTGCATCTGAGGGGGGATGGGTGACAGTAGCTGCCCACAGAGAGAGCAATTTACAGTTCTTTATCTTAATTTAACAGCCTCTTCCTTCCATTTTCCCTGGATGCTGTACAGTGTTCTTTTGGCCTCTGGAGTTTCAAAGTAGTTGTCTGCCTGTTTAATCATTGTTTTGGTGGAACAACTGATTACTGGAGGTCCCTATTCTGCCATATTCTGTGGAAGTCTCCTACATTTTGTTTTTATTTTATGGTTCCTAGTTCACTGCTGATATCCCATCTCTGTTTATCCATTCTCCCTTTATTTTTCTGTTAATTTTGAACATTTTTATAGTAGCTATTTCAAAATTTTTGTCTGCTAGTTGCTCTGTCTTGATCATCTATATCATTGGTTTATGTCAGACCCTATTTTCTCACTTCTTTGCATGTCTTGTATTTTATTATTGTACACTGGACAATGATTTTAGAAAAACAGGTTTTCCCAGAAAGCGAGTGCTCTTCTGCAGTTTTAAAATTTGACCAGAAACCCAAGCCTCCAGGAAGGGAGCTTATTTTTGGGTGACTCATTTATTTTAAAGAATGTGAAATATCTTACTTCACAATATATGAGGCATTCTCTCCTCCAAGATGGAACAAAAGACCCATCATGTCAGCAGGGCAGGGGACTGCAAACAGGCTCTCAAGATGCCTGGGGTGCTGGCTTCTTGGGGAAAAGTTCAATGCAAGTGCCCATCACCCTCTCCACTCAACTGGGAGGGCTCCTGGAAGCTAGGTCAGGTTTGACTGTTTTCTGTGATCCCAGGGCCCAGCCAGGACCTGGCACACAGGAGGTACTTAGCAATGGCTTGCTGAATGAATTCCAGATCTTGATATTCTCTTTTTCGTTTGTCTGTTTGTTTTCTTTTATTTCTCTCCCCTTCCCCCTTCTTCCCCTCCCCCCATTGTCTGCATTCTTTTGTCATTCACTGTATGTTCTTCTGTGTCTGCTTGTATTCTCAGTGGCACCAGGAATCTGTATCTCTTTTTGTTGTGTCATCTTGCTGTGTCAGCTTTCCGTATGTGGGGCGCCACTCCTGGGCAGGCTGCACTTTTTTTGTGTGGGGCAGCTCTCCTTGTGGTGTGCACTCCTTGCGCATGGGGCTCCCCTATGCGGGGAACACCCCTTCATGACATGGCACTCCTTGCGCGTGGCAGCACTGCATGTGGGCCAGCTCACCACATGGGCCAGGAGGCCCTGGGTTCAAACCTAGGACCTCCCACGTGGTAGGCGTACACTTTCAGTTGAGCCACATCTGCTTCCTGATATTCTCTTGATACTTATAAACACACTAATGATTCTCTTTCTGGGAGGTGGCTTGGGGTTGTGGCTATTACAGTCTCTGGATTCAAGTCCTGACCCTACAAAGGATTCAAGTCCTCAATTTGGGCATGAACTGGACCTGCTTTCCCTATCTGTAAAATGAGAATAATCACTCCAGTCTCCAGGAGTGCTCTGAGGCTGAAATCATGGATGTAGAGATCCTACATAAAGTGACAAACACCCAACAAATGTTTCACAATGTTCCTGTCCCCCATGACTGACTTGAATAAGGTTAGACAGCCTCAAAAACTCAGTCTCCTGGCTCCACTTCCTCCTTCCATCTCCAGCAATAATATTACAAGATTCAAGGGCAGCAGTCTTCCCACAATGTTAGAAGTCTTGCATTGCATCATCTCCATCTCTAGACTCCCAGCTCCCAATACAAGGCCTTGAACACAGGGAGGCCTGACCCCTGGACAAGACAAATGTTTCAGAGGGATGACCTTTCCTTGTTTGTGGGCCACTTTCCCACATCTAAGCCTCCTCCAGTCTTTGGTTACCAGTCTTTTCAAGGGACTTTCTCTGACTATTGTTATCCATTTGCTGGGCAATCCTGGACCCCTCCCCATCCTTTCTGGGCCTCTGTCATCCCTATTCCCTATGGATACATAATGGGATGGATTGGTAGACATGCTCCCAGATAATTCCCTGGCATAATCCTGAGAGCCAAGATGAGCCATGGAGGTTTGCTCAGCCCAGAAACTTGCCCAGCGCACAAGGCTGGTTCAGGACATTAGAGCTGGGGGGCAGATGCTCTTCCCACTGTGATGTGCTACTGACTGAGAAGCACAGAGATGACTCTGTTGAAGGAGGAGGCTGGGCAAAGGCAGGCAGGTGGGAGGTAGAATGGCGAGATGGGGCTTAGAAGCCAGGTGATACATGGTAAGACATTTCATTTAGAAACTTCAAGTGGGAATGGTAATACTCATGCTGGACTCTTTAAGGCAGAAGATACGACATGGCTGGACAACGTATCTCTCAGCATATATTAGTTCTCTCCTCTCTCAGGACATCCCAGGAGAGATGATCTCAGCCCCCCAGTCAAGCCTCTCTGCTTCTCAACTCACTGCTTAGCCGGGCAGTGAGTTGGCACCAACCTGGTCAGTGCCTATTTTCCTTGATACTTAGTGAACTGTGTGCCCTTGGGAAGTGATATGGCCTCTCTGAACCTTAGTGTTTTAACATGTTGAGTTCTGAGGACGGAATGGGGACTGGCTAGCACTGAGCCAGGATATAGCTTTCTCTGCATCTCAGTAACCAGCCACTCTTTCTACACCCCTCCCTACACCCAGGGTTCTCCCCTGAGTAGGAGAGGTGTAGGAATGAGGCAAGGCAAAAAGGGGGTGCCAGAAGCTCCAGGTTATGGGGGAGGAGAGTAAGTTTGGCCTGGGCTGGCCCACTGGGAGGCAGGCAAGGCCCTCCCCGGAGAACTGCCAGGTGGCTGGTGTTCTGAATTCCTCGGCCAGCAGAGGGGCTGGTCGAGGCCAATCAATGACAGCTTTTCTCCAGCTGTGCTCCTCTGATCCCAGGTTCAATGGCACCAGGAGGCAAAAAGTGGAGGGAGGCAAATGCACCAGAAGCCAGTGCAGTTGCAGCTGCTGGAGGGATTAGGGCTGGACGTAAACCCAGCAGCTCATCAGGACTGGGAGGTACAGGATATCTCCACGTACCACCACCCCAGCTTCCCCCACGCATCATCGGTCACCCTGTAAGACTCGGGCTCAGAGCAGGTGATCCGTAAGAGACCACAAATGAACAAGACGTGGGAGAAGTGGAGGGTGTGGGGAGTGGGGTATATGGGAACCTCTTATATTTTTTTAATGTAACATTTTGTGTGATCTATGTATCTTAAAAAAAAAAAGACAATTAAAAAAGAAGCAGGGTTCACGAGCAGACACCAGACAGCAAGTCTAGGGAATAGCCTCCCGCAGGAGTACCTGCGTGTGACAGGGCTGCCCCCCTCGCCGGCAGCGAGGCTACTGGATTCAGCCGGCCTCAAGTCCAGGCTCCGCCCACTGATGGGTTGAGTGGCTTTGGGCAAGTCCTTTGAGTCTTAGTTTCCTTATCTGAAAAATAGCTATAAACGATCCTGTCGTAACTCCCAGGGCAGGCGTTCAGCTTGACAGGAGTGTGAAAAAGCATGAGGGAGGAAGAAGAGAATTACTGAAACACTTTCCTTTACGTCATTCCTTTTAACCCTAAAAGGCAGATACTGTTATTGTCCCATTTTACATTCGAGTATGCTACAGTTCAGAAAGGGCAAGTCACCTGCCTGGGATCACACAGCTGGCAAGTGGCAGAGCCAGGCTGGGACACAGGTGTGTGTGACCCCAGCCTGGCTTCCCCATCTGTGATCGTGCCTTCTGTGCTGCCCTCACAGCTTTGTTGAAACATGTCACATAGGTGAGGGACTGCTGCCATTACTCTGGTATTTCTGAAACCCAAGGTAGGAAAGGCTCCACGATGAGAGGTTTTCCTCTTTCACTCTGCCTCGGTTTTGCTCGGTGTGGAGAAAAGCAAACTGCACAGTCTGCTACGTTCTGCTGTCTCAGACAATCAGAATCCCAGCCATCTGGGAGAGCCAACCTAAGAAAGCATGAAATTAATCTTCTCAAAATTAGTGTACTCGAGGCGTCGCGTCAGTATTTGGGTTGGACGTACGCTCACTGTCATAACACAGACGAAGCCCCAGATTTAATAAGGCTAAGACAACGCTAAGGCCGCGTAAGAAATCAAACAGGATATTGCGACGAGATCAGGGTGCTTCCTCTGCAGCGGGTGGACGGGCCGTGGAGAGGGCGGCTGGGGGCGGGCAGCGCGGTCCAGGCCACGGGCTGGGGGCGGGGAGGGCCCCATCCCGGCCGGAGGACAGAGGCCTGGGCAGGGGGAGCCGCGCTCCTCCTCGGCCTGCCCGGTGCTGAGCGAGGCTCTCAGGGTAAATCTAAACCAGCTGCAAGGATGGGGGTGTTAGAGCCGGATGGGGCGGGGGCGGCTTCCCTCATGAAAGAACTGTGGAAAGCGCTGCTGGAAAGATAATAAAAGGATTAACTGTTATTTTAGTGGGCCATTTACTCTTCAATCAAAATGTCTCATCTATTTCCTGTTCTCCAGAGGCTCCTGGTCCAAAATTCCTTTGTCTATTACAGTGCCTGGTAGCAGAGGCCTGTCATGAGAAATTAATAACTTTACAGGGAAGGGGGATCTTATTTATCTGGGTGCCGAGGGGGCCGCCAGTTCCCCTGGGTTACCCACTGTGCCAGCGCCGCAGAGCGGGGAGCACTCCCGTGGCCGGCAGGGAGCGCCTCCGAGGAGGCTCTGAGACTCCTCCCACAAGGCGAGGGACCTAGATACCAGTCTCCAGCTGGGGCACCCAGCAAGGGCTGGCCCAGATAGCCCAGAGATCAGCAGCCTCGCAGGACAAGACCGACCGTCAACAGCACGAGAGATTAGAAAGGTGTGGGTTCTCAGTCCACTCCGCTACTCGTTAGCTCTGGGACACTGGGCGCGTAATTTCTACTGTTATGATAGCTGTTACGATTATTCACCTCTCACTAGCTATTACCGTTGTTACTGTTGTTATTGTTTGCCTCTCACTAGCTATGTGGCCTGGGACAAGTTACTCAGTCTCCCCGAGCTCAGTTTCCTCATCTGTAAAATGGATGCTCGTTGTCTCGACCCCAGAGGGTCGTTGTGAGCCATTGCTCAGAACAGCACCCGCCCCCAGTCAGCACCCAGCAGCTGCTGGGGCCCCCAGTTGCGCAGCCCTAACCCCCCAAGAAGGCACAGCCAAGTGTTCCTGCAGTGGCAAGGGGCAGGCCAGTCAGACCCTGCTGCACCTTTTTTTCTCCAGTGGTAAAAAAAGCCTTTGGTTTTACAGGATCCTGGCAAAGATGCAACATGACTATGGGTGAAGGGAGCCATGGCTTGACATCACCTCCTCCATGAAGCCCTTCGAGGCCTCCCCTCCCTGGGCGCATGGAGACTCCGTCCCAGGGCCGATCGCTGACCCTGGGCCCTCTCCCACGTATCCCTCACCATTAGAGCCCCGAAGGCAAGGAGGCTGATGGTTCAGCTTTGGGTCTCCAGCGCCAGACACAAGCCAGGCATAAACTAGTGCTCTGTGGAGCTGGCGGGATCGAATGAGAGCCTGGCAGGCTGGCGCAGGAGAAGGACCCCAGAGAGAGACCATGCGACTGTGCTGAGCAGCTGGTCCCGTCTGGTCCACGCACCGGGCCTCATTTCCCAAACTGGAAAATGGGTGGGCACGGCCTGGACCACTGGGAGGCCCCTGATGCCCGGCATGGATATTCCAGGTGCTGTGGCTTCTCACGGGGGTGAGAAGGCCACTGTCCACACCACACTGGGGTTCAGGCCATGTACCCTCCACCTAGGTCCCCACAGACGCAAGTGGGGCCACCCATGGCAAAGAAGACACCAAGGAGACTGTGACCCAGCAGCTGACAGCTCAAGGGTCTCAGAGAGGAACAAGGGCCCTCTGTATCCTGACCTGCAGGAGTCCTGGCCTGTGGCCATCTGGTGGTCATCTCCAAGGCAGAGGTATGATTTCAGCAAGCCAAGTGTCACAAGACCCCGAACAAACTGGGGGAGCCCCAGGGATCAGCCTTGCCACCAGCTCTCCCTCCAGCACACTCTCAGCCCAAAGGCAGGTGAAAAAGCCAAATCCTCAGCCTGCTCAATCCAGCCTCTTCCCACACTCCCTTCCAAACACCATGCCAACCACAGTTCCCTTCCACTTCCATTCCTTTGCACAGACTGTCCACGTCCGCTCACTGCTCTGCGAGGTGAACTCCTGCTCATCCTTCAAGACCTCACAGCCCACAAGCAGATGGAACCCACAGGCAAATGCCCGGCCCCAGGAGGATGGGGTTTGTGCTGCCAGTTGCCAGTGCTTCCTGCCTCCTACCTGGTCGCTACAGGTGCTGCCCGGGCTCTGAGCAGGGACAGAAGCTCACTCGCCACACGTGTCACCTCACTGCACCCCTTCCCAGGCTCCACGAGGCTGGGCCCAGCGGCAGTGACAGCCTGCGAGTGCAGAGAATCCGACCTTGGCCATGACACCAGCCCCGGCCAACCAGACACACTGCTGCCTTCCTCGCCTCGCCCACCGCCAGTGGCTAGAAAGACTGAGCGGTGGCCCATGTTTCTCTATCACACAGTGCACCCCCTGGGGCCCTGCCCTTCCACTGCCAGGCAGGTGCCTTACCTGGTGGGCTTCTGGGTCTTAGGAGCCCAGTATCTAGGCCAAGGATATAAGGGGCTAAGAAAATGCTCCCAGCACCTGATACAATACTTTGCCCCAGTGAGCGCAGAGCACAGAAGTGACCTGTCAGATGGGCCAGAGCCAGGTGCCTATAGCTAATGCACCTGTCTGCGTGTATTGTGTGTCTCTCTGGGTACCTTAGTTTTGGTGCCAGCCAGAACACCAGGCCTGAGCTGCTAACTCTTGGCCTTGCTCCACAGGCTGCCCTGGGGACCGGCAGTTCTCAAATCCACGCCCCTTGGTGGAGCTGAGCCCGTCAGCTGCTCCTGGAGAAGGTGCAGGGATATGGGCCTCCCTGGGGAGGGTGCTGGTGAAGGCCCAGGGCGGGAGGACAGCGTGCTCCCTGTGCCTCTGGCGGCGGGTGGAAGACGGAGCATGGGCACCAGAGAGCAAGGCTGGCTGCGCGGGCTCTGACCTTGGAGCATGAACGGGTGCATGCCGCACCAGGCTGTGTGGTACACGCTACGGCATGGCTGACACCTTGGGTGGGGTGGGGAGGGCACGAGGGCCCCTCTGCCAAGGCACCCCACCAGCGGGCAGTGACCATCTTGACCAGTGGCCACGTCCATCGGCTCTGGCCCCTCCCTCCTCAGCCACAGGGTCTCTCAGGTGAGGAGTCCCAGCTAGACCTCTCCGGGGCAGGGCGGGGCAGGGGGGCAGGGGGCTGCTGGGGGGGTCCTGCCGGGCGCGGCCCGCGGCCCCGGGCACTCACCATGCACTTGTTGGGCTTCTCGCCCGAGTGCACCCTCATGTGGATGAGCAGCTTGTAGCGGGCGTTGAAGGGCTTGAAGCGGCGCACGCAGCCGGCCCAGAAGCAGGTGAAGTCCTCACCCTTGCGCTGGTCGATGTGGCTCTTCTCGATGTGCCGCACCAGCTCCTCCTGCTGCTCGTAGGCTGCGCAGCAGTCCACCCAGCGGCACGCCTGCCGCCCGGCCCCCACCCTGCCCGCCAGGCCCAGCCCCAGGCCCCCAAGGCCCGGGCCGGGGGGCAGCTGAGGCAGGGGGTATGGGGGCGGCAGGCCCTGCTGGCGAGGCCCGAAGAGCTCGGAGAACTCGTCCGCAGGCTCCTGCTTCAGGAAGCCCCTCTTCCGGCAGGCTTCAAGGTGCAAAGTGCCCTCGTGGCTCTCGGCGGATGCGGGAGTGGTCCGGGCCCGCTTGGGGGGCCCCCCCAGGTCTCCTGGCAGAGGGGGGCTCCGGAGCCCATTCGCACACGTCCCGTGAGCCGTCTGGGAGGAGCAGATGATGGAGGTAATGCTGGGGGTCTCGGAGGAGGCACAGGGTGCGGAGGAGGCAGAGGACGTGGGTGGCAGGCCCAGGAGGCAGCAGCGCTTGAGGCCGCCCTCGGCGAGGTGGGCCTCCGGCTGGGGGCCCGGGCCAGAGCCAGCGTCGCTGCCTAGAAGGTAGCAGGAAGGTGCAGGGTTGACGAGGCCTCGGCCCGGGAGGTCCAGCTCTGTGTGCAGGCCGCTGGCCGGCGGGGCCCGGCAGTGGGTGGACAGGGGCGCACGAGCCTCCACCACTGCCTGGTAGTCAGGCAGGGATTCCTGCTTGATGTGCTGGGGGCCGGGGAGGCCGCCGTTCACGTATGTGGCCTGGGGTCTAGGTGACCTGCAAGACAGCAGCCAGAGAGGTGATGAGAGGGTGGGGAGGGCAGGGCAGGGACCCTGAGGGCAGGGCAGGAGAAGCCTGGGGCAAGAGAGGGAGGCTGGGGTGGAGGCCGAGAAAGACACACGGGAGGGCAGGGGGAGAGTGGAGCAGGAGGCAGGGGATGGGAAGGGGTCGGGAGCGGCAGGGGGTCTGAAAAGGGGCTGCCGGAAGGGGAAAGCCAGAGAAGAGTCCAGCTGCAGCCTTTCACCAAAATCCAGCCCACCCCCTCCAGCCACAGATGTCACCCCACCCTGCCACCAAAGCCCCCCTGAGGTCTGCCCAGTGCCCCTCCCCACAAACCCACACACCCGTGAGCTGTGCAGGAAAGAGGCTGTGGCTGGCATTTTGAGGGACACCCACGTCTAGCCCGTTTTCAATTCCACTCGCATGCCCCTTAAATAGTTCTTCATTTTTGTTGTCTTTCTTAATTTGAAAAGGTGTTCACTGTATAAAGTTTTGTCCCAAACAACCTGTGAAAGTCTTTTCCTCTGTTAACGTCGGTGCATTGGGGAACGTGAAGCACAGTCATGGTGGGAGGGACATTTTAGAAATGACTGAGGAGAAGCTTCTCGAGGAGGAGTCCCAGAATTCTAAACCCAGAGACCAGGAGACCCCTGACAATTGTGGGGGAGAGTCGTGGGGCAGGCCCGGGGTGGCAGCACGTGGGAGGCAGGGGATCTGGGTTCCCCTCCCCGACATGTAATGCCGCCCTGGGCCTCCCTCCCATTCCACAACATGGAGACGGTCCTCCTGGGAGAGTGGAGGGCGCAGGGGCTGGGCTTGCCCCTGTGGGCGTCCTGCTCACGGACGTGGTGCCCGGGGCTTCCTAGAGAGGACATGGAACCCTCCCGTCCACCCACTGAACAGACGGCCAGGGTCAAGGGCGACAGGGCGATTCCCACTCTGCCTGTCCCCTGAGGACTCTCAGCAGGAGGGACCAGAAAGGTGACGCTGGGCTGAGGGCCACAGAAGCGCCTGCTGGCTCTCGGGCATACCTGGAAACCTGGGTATGGGCCCGGAGTCTGACTAGGACACATCCTGTGACCGTGCCCCTGATTACGTGTAGAATGAGCACTGAGGCTCTCCACCTCTCAGGGCAGCTGCCAGGATCGGGCGAGATGAGGCAGGGTGAATGGTGCTGTGAGGACAGCCTTTGTGGGCACTGCCATCCTGGGCTCTTTGCAGCCAGGGCTGTGGGGGCATCGGGTTTCTGTTGACAAGTATCTTCCTGTTTCCCAAGACGGGCCAAGTCTGGGAAGGTGGGGGACAGTCCTGCAGCCCGCAGCCACCTCCCTCTCGGGCTCCCTGCAGCTTAGCATCCCAGCTCTAGCCAGGAGGTCGAGGGGAAGAAACGGGGCTGAAGAAGAAGGAACGCAGTGCCAGGAGGCCTCAAAGTCATGGCTTCAATTCCATCGCTGACAGGGAATGGAGCCGAGAGGGCACGTGGCTTCCCACGGTCACAGCAGCAAACCAGGGGCAGGGCTGGGGTGGGAACCCAGGCTCCTTCTCCCAGGTGTGCGCTTTGCTGCATGTGTGGAACTGACCTGAAGCTCTTCTAGATAAAGGCAAGGGGGGTGGAGGATGAGGTTTTTCTCTTTGCTTGTTCCTCAACTACAGTCAAATACCCTCCTCTGCTCACTAGTGACTTCTCTTCCCTCCCAGGAGTTCTGCTGTCCCAAGTGTGGCTCAGAGGGCCGCTGGGTGGAGCCAGAAGGCGTTTCCATTCTGAGGTAGGACCTCCCCATCATCCAGGTCCACCATTCCCAGCAGAAAGGTCCAAGTATCTTCAAAATCTGATACAAAAGTTGTGACTTTACAGAGCTTAATAAAAAGGTAAAATAAAAGCATTAGTTCCTCCTTGCAGGATTGCAATCCCTGCGTGGGCAGGGAAGGTCACCCAGGTAGGTATCCGTTTGGAGCAACTACTTTGAAACAGCATCCGATTAAATCACCTGTACCCAAACTCAGAGAAAGTTGGAATGGCATTCAGAGCGAGCGGCTCAGACCTTGGTGTTTTGTGGTTCCCTATGCCAGCTGGGCAGCTGCTCTCTGTCCAGGTGAGTCCCGGCGAGCAGCTCCAGTCCTGCTCAGCTGCTGAGCTCTGGGCAGCCCTGGGCAACTCCCATCCCATCCCTGGGCTGAGCAATTACGACTGTGAGTCCCTAGACAAAGTGAACACGTGCTGAGCAACCAAATGTGCTGGGCACTCTCCTGAAGGCCACCTCAGAGCCCTAATACTGTGGAATACTGCGGGATGCACGGACACGTTCTTGAAGGCAGACCCTTCCACCTGTGTTTTACACCTGCGGACACTGAGGCCCACAGGAGGAGGCAGAGATAGAGAAGGACTTCAAACCTGGGTCTGTTTGACGCAGCAGCCAAGGATTTTCCCACAGCACTCCGCCACCAGGGGCCCCGGCTTCCTCATCTTTAAAATGAACATCAGTGTCCCAGTTATCAAGGACTCAAATGTTCTACTGTCCATCATCCTGGCCCCTGGGTTGGGGCCGCTGAAGCTGGACTAATCCTCATTTCTCCAGCAGAGGCTCAAGGGGAGAGGAGGCCAACCTCAGGCCTTGTGGGCCCTGCTTCCCCTGGCTCGGGGGCGGCAGTCTGAGCAGAGGGTTGGCGATTTCATGCAGCAGGCGTTTCAGTGTGCTGGGTGATGACAGGGACACAGAGATGGGGTCCCTGACCTTGAGAAGCTGCTTTCAAGTGGGGAAGAGTGTGGACCAGCCCCCTGAGGGAAAGGTTATGCTCTGCTGAGGGGCAGGTAGAGTTCTGGAGAAGAGAAGAGAAGAGGGCCGGTGGGCTCCAAGGGTGAGAGGTGATGATATGGAAGTGTACGGGCCACTCAGAGAGAGGCCAGGAGGCTGGTGTGGTCCCAGGGGAGGCACATCCCGGGCCTCCTAAGGGCCTGCTCACTCTGCATTTCTCTCCTCATTTCACAGGTAAGGAAATGAGGCCCAGAGAGGTTAAGCATCTTGCCCGTGGTCACACAGAGAGCCAGTGGTGGAGCCAAGCCTGGAACCGCACTTAACAATGCATTCTGCTGACCATGACATTCTAAGCACAAAAGCGACATCAACAGGATATTGCTGAAGGTGTTTAAAACTCCTCACCACCTGCTGGGTGATCTCAGGATAGTTCCAGAGCCTCCCTGGCCTCAGTTTCCCCCACCCTATGGCTGTTGCAGGTTCAGAAAGCTAATGCACATAAAGAGCCTGGCCCTGTGTGAGGCGCATGATAAATGCTCCATGACTTGGGCCTCTGAGGACAATGGTGAGGCTCAAACCAGCTAATGCGCACACACAGCAGTCACTGAGTAAGTGGCAGCTATCTTCATTAGAATTTGAAAGTGGGGTTGGAGTCAAGGAGGCTGGTGCGGTGGCAGCTTCAGGAACCCAGGCAGTAGATGAAGGGGCGGGGGATGGGGGGGGACAGCAAGAAGGGAGAGAAGGGCCCCCAAACACAAGGTAACCCAGCGGGAAAGAGGAGGGGCAAGATTTGGATTGGGGGTGGGATGAAGGGGTTAGGAAAATTCCTCTTTAGGAAAATGAGGAATTCTGAAAGTGTCAGATGAAATTCAACCACTTTGGTAGCAGGGGTAGCAGTAATTTAGATTGATGCTGGCGTAAGATTCCAGGTACTGTCATATGCCCTAAATGGTCAAAAAGACATTTGGTGGGATATTTCTGATCACCTCCACCAAAAGGAAAATCTACGCCTCAGCCTCCCGTAGGTCAGCACAGCTTCTACCCCAAGTGGAGAAACTGGGCACAGCTGGGGGAGCCTCAGTGACTAATCAAGCAGATAAAGGCATGTGACTCTTGCTAAACCGTGCACAGCTCAAAATCTAAAAGGTGCTTCACCTTGTATCATTAATATCAAAGAAGGTCACAGGGACTCTGACTCTTCAAAGGAAATGATTCCACGTGGGAAGACCACTCATCCTTCTCTTGAATAGCATTCACACCGCGCATGGCGGCGCTCCCACTCAGGCGTGATCTCCGTCAAGGGAGGCCTTTGCTTCTTCATCAAGCACCTCTGACAGTGCTGGCACACAGGAGGCACTTGTTAAATGGCTGGTGAAAGCATGAATTGCAAACAGGCAAATGGGTCAGTCTTTTAGAATTCCTGGTAGAATTCTGCTGCCTCAGGCAGCAGCCCTAGGGGAAGGTGCCGGGGCCGAGTGGGTCATACAGAGGGTATTTGCATCAGACTTCTGCCTCTATCGCACCACTGCAGGGGGCACAGACCTACTCCATGGAGCCCCAGAGGCACCTCTGAAATGCTGCAGGAGGCAGGTTCAGCTCCATATGCAATCTGAAGGGACTTCTGCCCAGACGTGGACATCACTGGAAATGTGCAGCACTGAGTGGACGGCTGCCGCGTGCCGGCTCTGTGGGGTGATGGCCTCCTGGGGAGGGGGCTTCCCTGGGTGGGAGAATCTCTCTTCATCCCACACGTAGTCCAGTATTAGCCCTGTGTGAACCCTGGAGTAGGTTTTCCTTCCCCTACCCACCCCTGAATCTTCCTCTTTGGAAAGACACTTTGGCCTCTGCAATGGGGAAACCACTTCAATAAAACCACCTTTGTGATTCCCGTGAGGCCCTGGGAGTAGTGGGTGCTCGGCCAGGCTGACATCTTTGCTCTGCCCTCCCTGTGCCTTAATTTCCCCATGGGCTCCACAAGCCACGCAGACTCAGGGAAGTCCGGAGGCCCTTGGAGCCTTGGTTCCAAGGAGTGGCCATGGGAGACAAGTGACAAGTAGCGAGGGGGCACATACCTGTTGTCAGGGTGGGGGAAATGCAGCAGCCTCTCGCAGGCTTGGGGGTGGCTGCGGGGCGGTGGGGTTCCTGTGGGGAGAAACAGGCCCTGGTGGCAGGTGGGGACAGGGCCTTCGGCCAGGTCCATGTCCAGGAGGCTCTTCTTCTCTGAGCCTGGGGTGCGGCGGCCGTAGCTCCCGTTCACTGGACAAAGACAGGGAGAGAGGGGAGGAGACAGGGTGAGTGGGAGCTGCCTTCGAGGGGGCGTAGGGAGGGGGTGGTCTCCAGGGTGCAGCAGGGGCTGCGAGTCCTTGAGCCAACGTGAAGGGAACCCCTGCACATCAAGGCACCTGCGACACCTCGTTGACGGCTAGAACCACCCAGCAGGGTCAGTAATAAAATCCCCAAGTTTCAGACGAGGATGCCGAGAATCCAGTGGCTAGAGGACCTTTCCACAGACACCCGACACAGGCCACCTCCCGGTCCCTCGGAGCTTACAGCTGCCTGTCCCCACGTTAGACCCACTGTGCTCCTTTGCGGATGTGCAAGGAAACAGCCTGTAGCTGGTGGATTTAGAGCCGACGCTACACAGCAGGCTGAGGTAAAGCATTAGCGACCTCACCAACGTCAACCACACGGTGAGCAGCAGGTGCTCACTAAAGGGCGTCTGCTGGAGTTATTACCGACGCTCAATCGACCCTGTTTCTCAAATCGCATTACACCCTAGAAATACAGTGTATAGTTATTTACTACAGCTCTAGTTATTCACCGATTTACAGTTATTTGCTGAGTATCTCTGCATCCTCCACGGTTCTCTGACAGCTTCATTATCGTATGCCTTGCCTTGCCCACCTGTCTGGGTTTTAATGAAGATTAATTGAGGCCGTAGCTGCAAAAGCCCCTGAAAAACTATACAAAGTGTAATAAAAATGTAAGGCACGGTTATTCTAAGTCACTTCCCCTCTGTTGTGTGAGATTAATCTGGAAACTACCTTTGTAGGCTCTCTGCTTACCTCACAGGGAGATGCTGACAAGGAAAGGACATGAGCTTGAGGGCCCAAGAGACCTCGGTGTGAGCCCCTGCTCCGCCCTGCACTAGAGCAGTGCCTTGGACAAGCCCCTCACTGACCTCAGCTTCCCTGGGTCCAAAGCGGGCAGTCGCACCACTTCGCCACAGATGTCGCGAGGCTCTGAGAGCAGGGCTGCAAATCCCCTGGCGCGGGCGGGCACCTGGTAGTGCTCCAGGAAAGGAGATTGTTTTTATGGTCAAACTGCACTTAGGAAAGTAGCCAGTGGCCAACAGACGCAAGAAAACATTATAAGGCCCAAGTACTGTCCAGATACTCTCAACATTGAGCAAGATAAGCCACTAAGATAAGGCAAGAGCTGATTCCAGAACATTATCAAACCCTTAAACAGAATGTCAACAAGAGTGGCTTTTGCTGAAGTGCATGCACCAGCCCTAGGCTATGACTTACATACATTATTTCCTTTGCATTCCACCACTGTCCTTTGAGGTATTATTATTATATTATTCCCATCTTACAGAGGAGAAAACAGAGGTTCAGAGAGGTTAAATCACTCACCCAAGGTCTGAGCTGGATCTCTAGCCCAGGCGGGCCAGACCCAAATCCCACGTCTTTATCACTGTGTAATAAGAAGCAGCCTTAGGGAGCCAAACTTCCAAGCCCACTCCCAAAGACCCACCTCCCCAAGGCAACCCCTTCAGCACACTGCTATCCCTGTGCCGGGGCCAGGCACCCAGCGTGCACTCACCCTGTGCCCACCTGCCGAGCACGTGACAGTTGGTAGCTGAGAGTGCAGGTGAGGGGCTCGGCTGAGTCTCAGGTTCCTGGGCACGGGTGAGCCTGCTGGGGAGGGCACAGGTAAATGTGCTCAGAACCACCTCCACGCCCCTTTCCAGCTCAAGCCCTGAGACTGCGTCCAGGCAAGGAGTGCTCATTGTCCCGAGGCGAGGAGTGCTCATTCCTGCTGGCTTTGGCCACTCCGCAGTCGGACCCGGACAAGCTTATTTTTTAATAACTTGGTTGTTTTTTAATTAAAAAGAAATCCCTGGTAACAAATGTGAATGGCCTGAGTTAATGAGGGCAGGCTGCCGCCCGTTGAACTCTGTCTCTGCTTGGCGTTCTTTACTCCTTCCAAATCGTTTCTGCATGTGATTTTATTGTCCCATTGAGGGAAACCCTGGGACTGAGCCTCAGCAAACTGGATAATTTTATGACCATTAATTGCATTTGGAGCAGAGAGAGTTTCATCATGATACGGGCTGTTTCTCCAGGGCCTTCCTCCCAGAGACTTTGGAGAGCGGCTCTGAGCTTCCTTCAGGGACCCCGTGGCCCTTTGGAGTCCTTGGGGATACTTATCCCCATCCTTCCCTTATGGGGGAGTGATGGAATATGGGTGCTCTGGAAGGCAGTGGGAGCCCAGCGTTTATCAAGGCCTTATGACGTGACAGGCACGTTCAAACCACACAGGCATCCATCCCTGTGAGGCAGGCTCATTACAGCCACTTTCCAGATAGAAAAATGGAGGCTTGGCAAGATCAGCTGTCTTTGAGAGGCTCGGGGGTCTGTAACTGTGTGGCCCCTATTCCAACCCAGATCTCTCAGACCTGAAAGCCCAAGTTGGGTCCTGTTGTCCTTCAGTGCACCGATGAGTAACCAGAGACCTCCAAACAGGAGTCCCCACCTTTGGTGCAAAGGAAGATCCTATTGGAGAGTCTTTGGGAATGTAAAACCCACTGCCCCAGTAAAACCCTTATCACTCCTACTTTAGGCTTTGCAACAACTCCACTGTTTACAGACACAAAGGCTCAGAGGTTAAGTGGTTTGCCCAAGGTCACAGAGGGAGAAAGGGGCCGAGGTGAGTGGTGAACCCATCACCTTCCTGGGAAGAAACAGACTTTACTCAACAAACAATTGGGGTCTATTAGCTGGATGAGCTAAGAGGTTTTCCTACAATAAATAAAAAGTCAGCATTGGGAGGGAGGGAGGAGAAGCCACCATGCTCTCAGTCTGGCACTGTAGGGTGCTCCAAACCCATTTGAGCCCTCATTTAATATGACCAGTGTTAGACTTCAGCCTCCCCACCTTGCAGAGGGACACTGAGCACCAGAGCGGGCAAGCAGCTGCTCAAGGTCACATAGCATTGCTGGCAGAGTCAGGGCCAGAACCCACGTCTCCAAAAGCCCAGACCAGGGTCTAGTTCAAGTAACCTGCTTTCTCAAAGGCTGGAAGTTAAACCCAACCCTGGAACGCATGTCCCAGAAATGATGCTGCCATTGCAAAAATCTGGGTACCTTTGCTGCTGCCCACCACGGGCCCAGCCCTGCCAAGAAAACTCTTGCTGTCCTCCTGCTGATGTCTTGCTACACAAGTCCCAGATGGGTGAAACTCCATCCTGATTGCTCTCGTCTCTGAGAATCAAGAGTAGAGCCTTTTTCTAGGAAAGCAGAGAAGAAAGAGGGGTGGGTAGACCCAGTGCTCTGAGGCTGATAGGTAGGGGTGCCCTGGGAAGGGGCTGGTACCCAGCAGTCCTATCTCCCTCTGTGCAACAGGGGTCAAGAGCAACCCCTGGATCTGGCTTTTCCCCATGAAAATGAAACTTCTTTAGGAGCTCTGAAGGTGAGAGGGGCCCAGGTGCATTTATACAAATTGGTAGAAAATCCTAGAATGTCAGGACTAGGACTGACTAATCAACTGTTCCATTTATAGATGAAGAAACTGAGGCTCATAGAGGGAAATGACCTGCCTATGGCCACACAGCAGCTCCACAGCAAAACTTGGACTGGCACCCTCAGGCTAGGTAAGAATTTGGCTTAGTTTTCTCTTGAAGCCTCAGTTTCCCCATCTGTAAAATGGTGATAACATCTACCTCACAAAGTTGTGAGAATTGAGATTATGAATGCAATACATTTAATGAGGTGCCTAGCTCGCAGTAACTACACAAAAAACAGTGATGATGATGACAATGATTTTTTCTATTTCTCCCTGATTTCAGATTGGGACAGGGAGGCAGAGCCCTGTATGAGAAGCATTCTGTCCCCAGAAGGGCCATGCCTGGATGACCCTGAGGGCAGACTCAGAAGGACAAGTCCCCAAGGCTCAGGGGTCACAAAATGCAGGACCAGGCAGCCTCCATGAGGTCATAGGCAGCAAATCTAAAGCAAATGGCTCCGGCTACAAACGAGAGGTTTGAGAATTACCATAATGATTTGGCTATAAAGCAGCACCATATATAAGGTGACTCCCCACGAGAATTCTAATTTATACTGAAACCTGCCAATTCTGAAGGAGAGCAGACAATGCTGCATTCACCATCTTGGGCCCAGCTGCTGTCTCCTTGCAGCCCCAGGAACAGCCAGCAGTCAGTTCAAGGTCTACCAGATGACTGCCTCCTCAAGCAGGTTTCCAGGGCTCACCAGGTATTAGACTCAGTGCTAGGGCACTGCACCCAATAGTTTACAAAAACATTCTTGCAGCCATCACCAGGCTCAGAAAGAGCAAGCAGTGTGCCCAAGCTCACACAGCAAGCATAGGGCTCAGATCTGAAATGGATCTCCTGACATCTAGCCAGCAAAATGTTTCTGTAAAAGGTCAGATCATAGATAGCAGTCTCTGCCACAACTACTCAACTCTGCTGCTGTACTGGTAAAAGAAGCCATAGACAATAAGTAAACAAATGCATGGGGCTGTGTTTCAATAAAACTTTATTTAGAAGGATCAGGTGGCAGGCCAGAATTGGCTCTTGGGTTATAATTTGCCAAACCTTGATCTAGAGTAGTAGTTAGAGACAAGGGCTTTGCAGTTATAAAGACAGGGACTCAAAATCTGACACTACCAAACTTTCTAGTGGCACTTTGCTATCTATAAAATGGGGAAAATAAAATCCTCACCAGAGTGGAGATGCTGATGTGAAAATCACTGTCAAATACTGTACACAGGGTTGGTCCTTGGGGGGGCAATTCATAAATGGTAGTACCTTCAGCTGGGCTCCAGGCCCCTCACTGCCTGGGCTTACCCCTCCCACCTGGGTGTTCCCTCACACTACCATGCTGCTTTGCTGCTGTGCTGCCACAGTCCTCTCCCATCCAATCAGGGGGCCTGACACCTCCCAAACTCCTCTGCAGCTCTTAGGAGCCTAGCAAATGCCATCTCCTTCCAGGGGTTAAAAATGCTTTTGGACCTGAATAAAAGGGGGAAATGGAAAGGACAAATGACTTTATATGGCTATGAGTCTCCAAAAAGAGCCGGGAGGTTATCAGAGGGGTTGCCCTTATGCACAACTGAGCAGAGTCCCAGAGACAGATAAAGTAGATACAACCCCAAGTATTGGTTCTTCTGAGGGCTACAGAGACCCACAGTTCCTATGGTCATGGCAGATGGAGTTCAGTGCCATGTCAGTTGGCCCTACTTTGGAGTTTGTGTTTCTGTGTGATGGAGCTGAACTCAGATGTGATCTTTGTCCACAAGCTTCTCCAGTTACTTTTACCGGAATTGTAGTTGGTGCTGGGGTTTAATGTATACCCAGGGGACCTGAATCTCTGGACTGACCATGTGATAACCAGGCCCTGGGCCTCAACAGACTTGCAATTCCTACACTCTGGTTTATGGGACTTACCCCACTCAGCTAACATGGAGTTGAAGAAGGTCAACCACCACACCAGGGAGCCAAGAGTGCCTACAACTGAAAGCAGGAGAATTGCATCCAGCTTCCATGTATAATCTAAGCCCCCTCTTGATATAGATGTGGAGTGGCCACAACCATTCTCGGGTTCACAGGATGGAGGAATAGAGTATGGATTAGAGTGGACTTAATGATATTCTATTCATGAACTATTGTGATTAGTAATCGAAGAAAATGTGGCATTGGTGTGGAGAAAGTGGCTATGGTAGCTGCTGGGGGTAGAATGGGAGGAAGAGATGTGACGTGGGGGCATTTTTGGGGGTTGGAGTTGTCCTGGGTGGTGCTACAGGGACAGTTACCGGACATTGTATGTCCTCCCATGGTCCACCCAGTGGACCAATAGGTGTGGGCTATTGTGTGGACCATCGACCATGAGGTGCAGTGGTGCTCAGAGATGTATTCACCAAATGCAATGAATGTCTCTTGATGATGGAGGAGGTTGTTGTTATGGGGGGAGGAGTGGGGGGAGGGAGGTGGGGGTATATGGGGACCTCATATTTTTTTAATGTAACATTAAAAAAACAAAGACAAAAAAATTTAAAAATTTAAATAAATAAATAAAATACCCTGGATTGCCACATTGATACTTTTATGTGCAATTAAATTCCTGCATCCCCTACGAGTCTGTGAACTTCCTCAAGACAAGAATCTTGGAGCCCCAGAGTCCTGAATGTCAGTGCATCCAAAGACATGGTTTTGTCCAAATTACTTCACATACAGAAGAGAAAATGAAGACCCAGAAAAGAAACAAGGCTTGTCTAAGTCATAGAGTGAGTTCTCCAGACATCTGGACCCCACTGGGAACATTCCCCCTCATTCCTAGCAATGGTTAGGCCCACAGTAGGTGCTTAGAAACTGGAAGGGCTGGAAGGACTGACAAGTTCATTTTTGTGCCTACTATGTGTGGACACTGTGCCCTGGGGACACTAAACAAGCTTTTGTCAGACTCACCTAGGCTGAAGCCCTGCTCCACTACTAACCTCCAGGCTATTTAACCCTAGAAGAGTGACCTCACTCCCATGAGCCTCAGTTTCTTCATCTGTAAAACAGAGACAGGAATCCCAGCTTCAGAGGGTGGCTGTGAGGATGCAACATGATAATAAATGTACAGTCCCTGACATGGGGTCTGGTCAGAGCCAGCCCTCAGGAAAGTCCGCTCCCTCTGACAGGTCACGGCCTCCCTGGGGGTGATCTGCATCTCCAGGTATGGAGGCCTCTTGACTGGGCGATGAGCTCCTTCTCCACTGAAAGGGCAGCCTCAGGCCAGTGGGGCTCTACCAGCAACCCTTCCCTAGGAGTCTGAGCCCAGGCTCCACGGGCAGTCGAGCAGAGAGGGCCTCCACCCGCTCTCCGAGCCTGAGCTGCCCCCTGTGGACCACGGACAGCTGGCACTGTCCTTGACAATGCTGGTCCTGAGCGTGTCCCACGCGCCAGGCCTCGACAGCAGGGCCCCCCAGAGGTCACAGGAGCTTCACACTTCTCAGGGCCAAGGAGGGTGTTATGGGTTGAACTGTGTCCCCCCAAAAGATGTTACAGCCCTTACCCCAATTCCATGAATGTGACCCTGTTTGGAAAGAGGACCTCTACAGAGCTGATTAAATTGAGAAGAGGCCACACTGGAAGGGAGAACTTGAGTTGTGGATCGCCAGCAAGCCATGGCCGGAACACTACAGACTTTGGAGAAAGCAAGGCACTGCAGACACCTTGGTTTCACACTTTCAGCCTCCAGAACTGTGAGATGAGCAATTTCCTGGATTCAAGCCATGTAGTTGGTGGTACTTCTGACACCACACAGCAGAAGCAGAGCCAGCCCTGCGTGCACACTGCCGATTCAGAGTCCAAGCCTTTCCACCACCCGGAGCTGCCTCGTTGCGCCCTCTTTTCCTTCCTCACAAAACCCAAAGGCCTGGTGACCAGAAGGAAGTGGGGACTTCTGAAAGAAGAGAAACAGGAAGGTGGGCAGCTGGGCTTTTCCTCCAGTCTCCACGGCCTGGCAGGCGCTCG
The DNA here is from genome assembly GCF_030445035.2 of Dasypus novemcinctus. Lineage (NCBI taxonomy): Eukaryota > Metazoa > Chordata > Mammalia > Cingulata > Dasypodidae > Dasypus > Dasypus novemcinctus. The sequence goes on along the minus strand of NC_080681.1, from coordinate 78,675,810 downwards.
CTCAGCCTGGAGTTGCCTCAGGGTGTTCACAGCTCCCAGGAGGCCTGTAGCCTCAGCACGGCCTCCAGCGCCACAGTGCCTGATGCTCCTGATCTCACGCCCGGCTGATGACTGCCCGCTATCCCTTATTCCAGACCCCAAGAACCCTAAACTGTCCCCTTTAAAGCTGATCTGGATTTACACAGACTTGGGCCAGTGAAACCCGAGCAGGCCCACGTCTGGATGGTGCCTCAAAGGAACGCGAGCAAGCCCACAGCTCTGTCCCAGTCTAGGGCCAGGAGGTGAGAGGCCCAGGGCTGGTTACGCATGAGGGACAGGCATGCCTGTATATGAGCATATATGTATGAGAAGTCTTTTTTCCCTCTGGCTCTTTTATTACTGTCAAACTAGCACATATTTGTTATAGGAAAAAGAAAAAAGAGAACATACATAGGCAACAATTAGATAATAAGATTATACCTATAAGGACCTACCCAGAGAGAGTCATAGAAATATTTCCCTATGCGTCTATTCACTTTTAAAACAAAAAAGTGTCATATTATGCAATTTCTCATAGTTCTTTCATAATGTATAAGGTATCATGAATACCAAAATTTATGGAGTGCCCATGGTGTGCCAGGCATAGTATAAGCCTCTTTCCATGTCAGAGCCCCATTTCCCAGAAGAAACTGAGGGAGTGACTTGTCCAAGGTCATGCACCATTTTAAATGGTGGCATCAAGAGGCAAGCCCAGATCTAACAGACTTGGAATGCAATGCTGACCCAGACGCTGTTCCACATCATACAGATTTAGAGTAGATTTGCTTTCCCGGTTTCCATTTCCTACTATCCTCTTCCTGACAGAGTCCCATATTTTCTGTAACTATAGGACTTGAAAGGAGAGGCAATAGAGCATAGCAGTTATGGCTGTTCAGAGTTATGTACCCAAGAAAAACATTAATCTTAATCCATTGCCGTAGATGTGAATCCACTGTAAATAGGACCTTTTGATGAGCTTACTTCAGTTAAGATGTGGTCCAATGAAACAGGATGGGTCTTCATCCTCTGACAAGGCCTTGGTGGAAAGGCTAGTGAGAGAGAAGCAGGAGGAAGCAGCCAGAAGCTGGAAGTCAACAGAACCCAGAAGAGAAATAAGATGCTGCCATGTGCACTGTCACGTGACAGGAAAAACAGGGAACAAGGATTGCTGGCAGCCAGCCCCAGAACGCTATATCTTTAAGAAGAAAGCATTGTCTTGCAGACGCCTTGATTTTGGATTTCTCCTAGGCTCAAAACCATGAACCCATAAGTTCCTGTTGTTTAAGCAAACCCATTGTATGATATTTGCTTTAGCAGCTGGGAAATGGAGGTAGCAGTTAACAGTGCAGTCACTAGAGCCATACTAACTAGGTCTGAATCTTGTTTTTGCTACATGCTTGCTGTATGACCTCGTCTAAGTCAAATAACTTAGATTCTCTTTGCCTCAGTTTATGAAACCGAAATGAATCAATATGGCACTTGTAAAGCACCTAAAACAGTACGTGGCATGCAGTAGGCACTATGTAAGTGTTTGCTACCACTGTTGTTCTTATCAACCCTATTCCCAGAGAGGGTTTTGGGAAGCCTGAACCAATCATCATGATCCCATCTCCCCCACCACAGTGCCAAAGAGAATGGCTCTGGAATAGGCATGTAAGGCCAGTTGGTTTAATCAGACAGAAGCCTGGAACTTCTGTTTGATGGATGAGCAAAGAGCAGCCTCTCCTCCCCTGCATATGAATGAAGAAACACATAACCCTGGGAGCTAGAGGAAACCATCTTGTTATTCCAAGGGAAGTCAATTGGAGAACATCAAAAAACCAAAGTATCACAACCAACAGCAAAGAAATTAAGTCACAGCACTGGTGGCATAAAGAACTTCTTGTATGAACAGTAAAGTTCCTATAATGTTTTAAGCCTGTCTCAGATGGGTTTCTCTTACAACCCAAAGCATCCTTTTTATACAATATTCTTTTACCAAATAATTTTTATTCATTCCGACATTCTCTGTCTTTTAATGAGAACATTTACTCCATTTTTACCATTTACATTTAAACTAATTACCAAATAATTTGGTTTAAATCTACAATCTCACTCTTTGTTTTTTATTTGTCTATGTTCTTTTTCTCTACTTTCTTGTTTTCCTTCATATTATTCAATTATTTTCTATTGTTCCATTTTCTCCCTCTATTAGCTTATTAGATAAACATTCTTTTATTTTTCTTTTAGAATGACTATCCTAGCAATTACATCAAAATTCTTGACTTATTATGGTCTAATATAGACTAATTATTTACTACTTTCTAGACAATGCAAGGACCTTAACATTCTTTAATTCCATTTACCAATTTACCACCCCACACACACCCTCATACACACACATACACACACACACTTTGGATTACTGGTGTGGATTTTAATTCTACAGCTATTTTTAAACCTCATCTGATGTTATTAATGTTTTGCATAGGCAATATTTATTTAAATATTTTTGCTTTTTCTTGCTTTCCTGTGTATCCTTCTGCATGAAGACTTTTTTTCAAGTTGTGAGTTTGCTTGAAAGAAATTTGCTCAACTTTTCTTTGTCTGAAAATGTCCTTATTTCACCTTTATTTCTGAAGGATATTTTCACTGGGTACAGAATTGTAGGTTGGCAGTTATTTTCTTTCAGTGTATTACAGATTCAGTCCATTGTCTTTTGGCTTTCATCATTCTTCTGAAAAGTTATCTGAAATATTATTGTGCTCTTTTGAAGATCCTGTATCTTGCCCTCAACACTTGACTACTTTTAAGATGATCCCTTTTTTAGTTTCCAGCAGTTTGACTATTATTATGATGTGTCTAGGTGTTATTTTCTTTTTATTCATTCTCCCTGAGGTTCATAGGGCTTCTTAAGTATGTGACTAGACGTCTTCTCTCAGTTTTGGAAAAGTACCGGCAATTATCTCTTCCAAGTTTGCTCCTGTTCCCATTACCTTTTCCTTATCTTTATGGGACTACAATGGCATGTATATCAGACATTTTCACCATGTCCCATCTATCTTTTATGTACTTTTCTATATTTTCCATCCTTTTTTAATATTCATGCTTCAATATGGATACTGTCTACTGACCTGTTTTCCAGTTCACTGATCCTCTCTTTAGCTATCCCTATTCTATTAAATCCATCTTTTGAGAACTTAAATTTAGTTACTGTATTTTTCAGCTTTAAACTTTCCAGTTGATTTGTTTTATGGATTTCAGCTGACTATTGAAAGTCTCCTTCTGGTCGTCTATTTTCTTGAACATATTTATCACAGTTATTTTAAAGCCTGTGTTTGATAACTCCAATATCTGGATGTCTTGTGACTGTTTTCATCATGCCTTCCCAAGTCCTGTCTCCTGGTATGTCTAACAATTTTTTTTAACTGAATGCCTAATATGGATATGAAAATTTGCACAGGCTTTAGATGATATCTTCCTCCAGAGAAAATTTGCTTTTGCTTTTTAAAGGAAATTAAATGGGAAAGAACTTAATCCTGTCTGAAATTCAGCTATATTAAAACTGGACTTTTGCTTTATACTTTCTGCTATAATGCTCCCCTTCCAGAGCCCCAACTAAAAGCTGGGATGCCTGGGGCACTCTCCTCTTTGACCCTGAACTTCAATATTTGTCTTTCCAGCACTGTAAGCAGTGGAAAGCTTTGCCTAGCTTCTCAACCTCTTAGTTTCCATGCTCTGTTTATTTTTGGGGAGGAAAACAACACTGAATGTTAGGCTCACTTTTTGGCACTTCTTGTCTTGCTGGGATCTTGGTCTCTCAAGATCTTGCCTTGGTAGCTCTAAATTCCAATTTTATCTCCAAAGCACAGTAAGGATGCAGAAAGCTCTAGTCACCTGTCTGATTCTTCATCCTACATCATTTATAAACTGGCAAATGTCTGAAGGGAAGAAATAGCACATGGTGTCAAATTCAGTTAAATCCATTTCTGATCTCTCCAGCATCTCTGTCCCTCAAGTCCTGACTGACTTGGTAGCTCTTTGATGCTCTTAAACACATGGATTTTCTCTATTTGATACAGAGAGAAGGTTGATTTGATACGAGTTGATTTACTATAGCCAGAACAAAAATCCCCTTCCAACAAATAATTTTTTTTTAAAGATTTATTTATTTATTTATTTATTTTTCTCCCCTCCCCGCCGCCCCCCCCCCCCCGCTTGTCTGTTCTCTGTGTCTATTTGCTGCATCTTCTTTGTCTGCTTCTGTTCTTGTCAATGGCATGGGAATCTGTGTTTCTTTTTGTTGCATCATCTTGTGGTGTCAGCTCTCCGTGTGTGCGGTGCCATTTTTAGGCAGGCTGCACTTTCACGCTGGGCGGCTCTCCTTATGGGGCACACTCCTTGTGCGTGGGGCTCCCCTACGCGGGGACACCCCTGCATGGGACGGCACTCCTTGCACACATCAGCACTGCGCATGGGCCAGCTCCACACGGGTCTAGGAGGCCTGGGGTTTGAACCGCGGACCTCCCATGTGGTAGACTGATGCCCTAATCACTGGGCCAAGTCCTAATCACTGGGCCAAGTCCGCTTCCCTCAACAAATAATTTTAATGATGGTATAGTATTAAATCATATGGTTGAGGAGCGCATGTAGCCAAGTGGTTGTGTGCCTACCTCCCATGTACGAGATCCTGAGTTTGATCCCTGGTACCTCCAAAAAACAAAACAAAAACAAACAAAGGAAAAAACTAATTCTCATTGGGGAGCAGATGTAGCTTACTTGACTGAGGGCCTGCTTCCCATGTACAAGGCCTTGAGTTCGATACCCATGACCTCCTTAAAAATAATAAATAATCATATGGTTATATGTATTAAATCACATGGTTGCACAGAATTTATTAATCTATCCTCCAGAATTGGGATTTAGATTGTTTCTAACTTTCACTTTTCTAAACAGTCATGTAATAAACATCATAATAGATCTTTCTTCATATACATCCATATTTATAGCCTTAGGATAAATTCCTAGATGTGGGGTTGCTGAATTAAAGGAAATTTTAAACATTTTGCTACTTGCTGTCCAAATTACTCTCCAAAAGGGATATATCCATTTACACCATTGGCACTGTAGGAAAGCACCTGTTTTCTGCACTCTCACAACTTCGGGTACTCTCATTTTTAAAAAGTCTGTTAATTTAACAGTTCTAGGTCATTTATAATATAAAATAACAGGAGATAAACTATATATACAATATTGCAAGAATAATTAAGTTTCTCAGGAGAATTTTTATGTACTCTTTAAACAAGATGTAATTAAACTCTACCATGTGAAATAAGTGAGGTCCAAAAACTTCAATTACTTAAAAATGTGGAGTTGTGTTATTATTCAGTTAATAAAAATAATTATTTTTGGTGCTTTGTCTAGTTAATGTATGAAAAAATCCCGACCACTCTGTGCATGTGCTAGCTGGGCCCTGAACCTCAGCGGAGTTGTAACACCTACTCTCCTGTTCATTGGACTTACCCAGGTTAGCTAAGAAGGAGGTGAGGATGGACAACCACCACACCAAGGAACTGAGAGAGTCTACAGCTGCAAGCAGGGGAGTCCTATCCACTAGCCATGTGGGATCGAAGCCCCCTCTCAATTAAGAGGTGGAGTGGGCATCACCTTCCTAGAGTCCTCAGGATTGGGGAATCAAATATGGACTAGAGTAGACTTCCTGGTATTCTACTATAGAAGTATTGTGATTGTAGCAATGGAAGAAATTATACCATTGATGTGGAAACAGTGGCCACTGGAGTTGCTGAAGGCAGGAAGAGGGAAAAAGGGGTGTAACATGGGGGTATTTTCGGGACTTGAAGTTGTACTGAATGATATTACAGGGACAGAGGCAGGACATATGCGTAATTATAAATGCAAGTACTATTGCATTGTATTTTTTGGTTTGTAACTCCATTTTTTACTTCTTATAGGTGCTAAAATGCAAATGAATAAAAAAGTAAAGATAAATCCATGGCTTTGGAGGACATACAATGTATAAAGATATAATTTCTAACAAGAACAACAAAAAGGTAGGGAGACCAATGGATACAGGAACAGATTCTGCGGTATGCTATTGAAGTTAAGTTGGTATAGAAGCAAACGTGGTTGTTACAGATTTAGGACGTTAAATTTAAGCTCCATGGTCACCACAAAGAAAATATCTGAAATATATATACAGAAGGAAATGAGAAAGGACTATAAAAATCAAATAAATATGAAGATAGACATTAACAGAAGAATTAAGGGACAAAAATGGTATAAGACTTTAAAAAAGAAGTGGCAGTATGGCACAGGAAAGTCTGGCATTAACAATAGTTTAAATCTAAAGGGGTTAAATGTTCCAAAGGGAAGAGATTGGCAGAATGGATTTAAAAAAAAAGTATGACCCAACTATATGCTGTTTATAACAGACTGACCTTAAATTCAAAGACACAAGTAAGTTGAAAGTGAAAGGATGAAAAATATATACCACACAAATAGTAATAGGGGTAGCTATACTAATATCAGATAAAATAGACTTTAAGTCAAAAACTGTTAAACATATGTGGCTCAAGCAATTGGGTGCCCACCTCCCACAATGGATGTCCTGGGTTCAGTTCCCTAAGCCTCCTAAAGAAAACCAGCAGATGCTGCTACAAGCAGACACCTTAATGAGCAGAAGTCGTAATCAGCAAGACACTGCAACCAGCAAGATGCTGCAACCAGTAAGATGCCGCAGCCAGGAGATGCTGCAACCAGCAAGACACTGCAACCAGCAGATGTCGCAAAGAACAGATGCTGCAACAAGCAGACATCACAACCAGCAGACAACACAAACAGCATACAACATAACCAGCAGGGAGCAGAAATGGCTCAAGTAGTTGGGCACTTGCCTCCCACATGGGAAGTCCCAGGTTTGGTTCCCGATGTCCCCTAAAGAAGACGAGCATGCAACGAGCAGATAGATGAGGGAGCCATCTTAGGGGTGTGGATAAAAATAAACATCAACAACAAAAACAATATAAAAAAAATTATGAATGACAAAAAGGTCACTATATGCTGATAAAGGGGTTGATTCAACAAGAAGACATAGTTATAAAAACAGATACACTTAATGGAAGAGCTCCAATTTCTATGAAGCAAATATTGACAGATTTGAGGGGAAAAGGAGAGTTTGCATTAATGTAGGAAACTTCAGTGCATCACTTCCAACAATTAATAGGACATCTAGACAGAAGATCGGTAAGGAAAGAGGGGACTTGAATGACACTCTAAACTAGACTTAAGACATATATAGAACACTTCATCCAATATCAGCAGAATGCATATTCCTCTCTGGTACTCATGGATCATTCTCCAGAGTAGACCATATGTTAGGTCACAAAACAAATCCTAATACATTAAAAAATACTGAAATCATATGATGTATCTATCCCAACCACATTGGAATGAAGCTAGAAATCAATAACAGAGGGAACGCTGTAAAATGAACAAATATGTAGAAATTAAACAATGCAGTCTTAAAGAACCACTATGCCAAAGAAGAATTCACAGGGAAATTAGGAAATATCTTGAGGCAAATAAAAATGAAAACACAACATACCAAAATTCATGGAATACAGTAATGGCAGTGCTGAGAGGGAAAGTTATACTTCTAAATGGTTACATTAAAAACAAAGGAAAATCTCAAATCAGAAATCTAATCTCACAACTGGAGGATCTAGAAAAAGAATAACAAATTAGACACAAAGTGAGCAGAACAAAATAATGAAGACAAAACACAGACAAATGAAATAGAGGATAAAAACCAATAGAGATAATCAATAAACCAAAAGTGGGATCTTTGAAAAGATCAATAAAATTGGCAAACCTTTAGCTAGACTGACAAAGAAAAAGAGAGGACACAAATAAATTAAATCAGAAATGAGAGGGAGAACATAACTACTGACCACATAGGAAAAAAGGGATTATAAAAGGATACTATGACCAAAGTACATCAACAAAATAAATAACCTAAATGAAATGGACAAATTCCTAGAAACACACAAACTACCAACACTGACTCAAGAAGAATCAAAAACCTCCCAACAGAGAAATTCCAGGACCAGAAAACTTCACTGGTGAATTTTACCAACCATTCCAAGAAAAATTAACACCAATCCTGCATAAACTCTTCCAAAAAATTGAAGAGGTGGGAATACTCTCTAATTCATTCTATGAGCTCAACATCATCCCAATACCAAAGACAGATAAAGATACCTCAAGGAAGGAAAATTACGTATCAGTATCTCTTATGAATAAAGATACAAAAATCCTCAAAAAGATACTGTCAATCTGAGTCCAACAAAAGATTAATTATACAGTATGATCAAGTGGGATTTACCCCAGGTATGCAAGAGTAGTTCAAAATGAGAAAATCAGTTAATGTAATACACCACATTTCTGTTTCCCAGCTACCAAATCAAATACCATACAGTGGGTTGGCTTAAACAATGGGAGTTTATTGGTTCATGGTTTTGAGGTTAGAAGTCCAAAATCATGGCATCATCAAGGTGATGCTTTCTCCCAGATGATTTTGGGGCTGGCTAGCGGTGATCTTTGGTCTTTGGCTTTTCTGTCACATGGCAATGCAGGGGGGCGCTCCTGGCTTCTCTCTTCTTTTCTGGGTTCCTTTGAAGTTCAGTTTCTGGCTGCTCCCTCTGGCTTTTTATTTCTTTCTGACTCACTCTGTTTATAAAGGATTCCAGTAATCTGGATTAAAGCCCAACTTGATTCATTTGAGCCACACCTTAACTGAAGTCACAACTTGAAGAGATCTTATTTACAATAGATTCACACTGACAGGAATGGATTAAGTTTAAGATCATGTTTTTCTGGGATACATAGCTCCAAGGCACATACAGCATATTAGCAGAATGAAGGAAAAAGAAGAAACCAATGATCATTTCAAATGACATAAACATAGCATGTGACAAAATCAGCATGACTTCTTGATAAAAACACTTAGAAAATTAGAATAGAAGGTAACTCCCCTAACATGTTAAAGGGCATATATGAAAAACCCATAGCTTAAATCATACTCAATGGTGAAAGTCTGAAAGCTTTCTCTCTAAGATCAGGAACAAGACAAGAATGTCACTGTCGCCACTGTTGTACTAGATGTTGTACTAGATGTTCTAGACAGAGCAACAGGGCAAGAAAAAAAAGAAATGAAAGGCATCCAAATTTGAAGGAAGCAAAACTTTCCCTATCTGCAAATGGCATGATCCTATAAATAGATAATAAAAATAGAAAATCCTGAAAAACCCATAACTAAGCAACTAGAGCTACAAAAACAAACCCAAGCAAGTGGCAGGGTACAAGGTCAACATGCAAAAATCAGTACAGTTTCTATACTACTAAAGAAAAATCTGAAGAGGAAATCAAGAAAAAATTACATTTACACTAGCAACTAAAAGAGTCAAATATGTAGGAACAAATTTAACCAAAGATGTAAAGTATGTATATATAGAAAACTACAAAATATTGCTAAAAGAAATGAAAAACCTAAATGAATGTAAGGACATTCCACATTCATGGACTGAAAGACTAAATATTGTTAAGACGTCAATCCTATCCAAAGCAATTTACAGATTCAATGCAATCCCAATCAAAATTCAACTGCCTTCTTTGCAGAAATGGAAAATCCAATCATCAAATTCATACAGCATGGTAAGGGGTCTTGAAGTGCAAAAGCCATCTTGAAAAAGAATAAAGTTGGATCTTAAGACTAGTAAGCAAGCCACAGAAATAAAAACAGTATGGTACTATCACAAGGATAGTCATATATCAACAGAATCTAACTCAGAGTTCAAAAATAAACTCTCACATTTATGGTCAATTGATTTTTTACAAGAGTGCTAAGTCTACCTAATGGAGAAAGAATAGTCTTTTCAAATTTTGTTGGAAAAACTGGATATACATATGCATATCCACATGCAAAAATTGAAGGTAAACCTATACCTCGCAAAAATGAACTTGAAATAGATCAAAGACCTAAATATTAGAACCAGAACTACAAAACTTCTAGTACAAAACAGGGAAACATCTCCAGGACCTTGCATTAGGCAAAGGTTTCTTAGCCTTTACACCAAAAGCACAAGCAACAAAGAAAAAATAGACCAACAGGATTTAATCAAAATTAAAAACTTGTATGCATCAGGCTTCATCCTGAAAGTAAAAAAGACAACCTTAAGAATGGAGAAACAATAATATGAATTAAGTAAATTGAGCAGACTCACAGAGCTAGAGACTGGAAGATAGGTTTGCAGGAGACAGAAAGGTAGTAGAAGGTTGTGAGTCAATGACCATATGGGCAAAATCTACAATAAGGGGGAAGGGTATAATTGTGCAGTGGATGGGCATAACAGTGGTGCAGTGATGCTACTGGGTTTGGTGGTGCTGGTCTGTGAGGGGGTAGGGTGGGGGGAATTGGGTTGGTCTATCCATGGAAATAGGAGGAGGATTGGGGGAAGAAGCAGGTTTTACTTTGGGAATTTACAGGTCTGTGGTTAAACCTACAATGTCAGAAATATTCTTTTGGCAAATATGGCAGGTGAGGATTACTGGTGTAGTGTGTTGTATGGGGGTGGGGCATAAAGGACAGGGCACACCTGGGGCGGGATTCTATGGAATATGTAAGTGTTCATCTTCTCATAGTGTGTTATATCAGTGTGTGGAGACCCACACAATAAACAAGAAAATATTAAACTTCCACCTGGGGAGGAGCAAAAGTCTCTCAAGAACATAGGCACTGCCTAATAAAAGAAAACAGACCAATATGTCCAGCCCTCAATATTATTGCAACTATGAATTTTTTTCTTCAAAAAGTGAAACTTAATGCTTACCCTAGGGGAGGGTTAGGGAAGAATAGAATAGATGGAACATAGGGCATTTGGGGGGCATTGGAATTGTTCTGCATGATTTTGCAATAATATTTTACTTTATTTCAGTTTTTCTAAATTACTATGCATTCTATTTCTGATCTTTAAACCTGTCAATATTATTTCATTTTCCTATTAATTGAATTTGGCAATATATTAGGCTTCATTTTTCAAGAAGTTTTGGATCACAGAGGGGTTCAACTATGGCAGGGGAGGAGAATTAGTGTTGGGTACCATTGATGGAGGATGCATGGGAGTTCTTCAGGGCATGCATATAGGGTATATAGATATGTTCAGATGTTCAGTGGGTATTGTCATAGTGGGTAGAGTTATGCATGACAACTGAGAGAGTGCTGAGTTCCCATCCTGGGGAGCTCTGTTGCATTCCCCGGTGGAACAGCAACAATCCCCCAAGTGCAAGGGCAAAGACCAGTGAAGAAGGATGGTCCAATGATGGGTCCTTGATACTCATGACTATGCTTATGAGCCTATGTGCTTGAAATTTCAACTAGGCCTAGAGCCACAGGGTGCCTAAGAGCTACCTCTTGAGAGCCTCCATATTGCTCAAATGCAACCACTCTCTAAGCCAAACTCAGCATGTAAATGTATTACTTTCCCCCCAGCATGGGACATGACTCCCAGGGATGAGCCTCCCTCGTGCTGAGGGATTACTACCATCACAAGCTGATGATGCAACTAGAAAAAGACCTTGAATAAAAGGGGGAAATGGTAAAGAAATGGTAAATGAGTTTATATGGCTAAGAGACTTCAAAATTTGTCAGGAGGTCATCGGAGGGGTTGCCCTTATGCACATATCAGTAGGATCCCAGAGACAGTCAAAGTAGATACAATCCCAGGTACTGGTGCTCCTGAGGGCTGTGGAGACACATAGGTTTACAGTCATGGGAGATGGCTCTGGAGTTCATTGCCTTGACAGTGGGCCCTACTTTGTTATTTGTGCTCCTGATTTTGATGGAGCTGGACTCAGATATGACCTCTCTACACATGCTTCTTCTGTCACTTTTACTGAAACTGAGATTGGCGCTGGGGTTTGTGTATGCTCAGGAAACTTGAATCTCTGGACTGTCCATGTTCCAGCAGGGCCCTGAATCTCAGCAGAGTTGCAACACCTACTCTCTGGTTCATGGACTTATCCAGGTCAGCTGATGGGGATGTGAGAATGGTCAACCACCACACCAGGGAACCAAGAATGTCTACAACTGCAAGCAGAAGAATTGCATCCATCAGCCATGTGGGATATAAGCCCCCTCTCCATTTAGAAGTGGAGAGGACATCACCATCCAAGGGCCCACAAGATGGAGGAATATAATATGGATTGGAATGGACTTGCTGGTATTCTACTATAGAACTGTTGTGACTCTAGCAATGGAAGAAACTGTTATCATTGATGGGGACACAGTGACCACAGGAGTTGCTGAGGGCAGGGAAAGGGAGGAAGAGGAGCGATATGAGGTATTTTCAGGACTTGGAGTTGTCCTGAATGATATTGCAGGGATAGATGCAGGACATTGTGTATCCTGCCATAACCCACTGGATGGACTGGAGAGAGTGTGAACTACAATGTAAACTATGGTCCATGTGGTGTGGCAGTGCTCCAGGGTGTATTCACCAAATGCAATGAATGTGCCAAACTGATGAAAGGGGATGTTGATGTAGGAGGAGTGGGGGTGATGGTGGGAGGGGGGAGAGAGTGAGGTATGTGGGATCCTCTTATTTTTTTAATGCAAGATTTATAATGCAGGCCATTTCAAATTTCATCAAAATTTATACAAGTATATGGTCTAAAATGTAAATCATAATGTAAACCAGTGACCATGGTTAGTAGAAATGCTTCAATATTTGTAAATCAATTGTAACAAATATACCATCCCCATGTAAAATGTTATTAATAGGGGAAAAGGGAAAAGGAGGAGGGCTTTGGGTATATGGGAATCCCCTATATTCTCTACATGACTTTTCTGTAACCTAAAGCTTCTTTGAAGATAAAATGGAAAAAAAAAAGACACCGGGGGAATATATGAAAGAAAATGACACTGATCTTACAGTGATAAAAGACCTAATGTCTAAAAATTATTATTATTTAAAAATTTGAAAAGTTTTTGTATTTTATATGTTTTAAAAAATTAACATTATTATTTCACTTTCTTATTCTTTTTTTTTTTTTTTTTTTGATTGTCTTCTTTGCTTCATCTTTGGAGAAGTTTTGTATCACAGAAGGGTCACATCTGTGGCAGGGGAGGATCATTGGATGCAGGGTGTTGGTGATAGGGGGATGTATGGGCAGGGGTTCATCTGGGGCATGCCTCTAAAGGCATATGAATGTGCTCAAGTGTTCATGGGGCATTGTGAGGGTGGGTGGAGATCTACACAATAACCAAAAGAAAATCGAATTCCCATCCTAGAGAGTTCTGCTACATTCTTTAACGAGACAGCAAGAACCCCCCTAGCAGACAGGTGATGCAAAGTAAAGGAGGATAGACTATTGCACTGGGCCGTTGATATTGATGATTATACTTATGAACCTTTTCTTTAGAAATTGAAACTCAGCCTAGTATTATATGTTGCCTATGAGTTACCTCCTGAGAGCATCTTGTTCAAATGTTGCCTCTCTTCAAGCCAAACTCAGCATATAAACATTACCTTCACCCGGCATGGGGATGAGCCTCCCTGGCACTGAGGGATTATTACCAATTGCCAACTTGCAATGCACCTGGAGAAAGACCTTGGCCATAAAGGGGAAATGGTAAATACAAATGAGTTTTTATGGCTAAGAGCTTTCAAAGTGAGTTAGGAGGTCATTTCAGAGGTTACGCTTATGCAAGTCTCAGGAGGATCTCACTGACTGCCACAGTAAACAGTGCCTCAAATAATGGAGGTCCTGAGGGCTCTAGACACATGGAATTTATGTTCCCCAGTGTGACAAAGTTGTACTTATTTGATTTCCCTACACATGGCTCTTCTGTCCCTTCTATTTGAACCCATAGTTAGTACTATACTTGATAGGTGTATGCCCAAGAGACTTAAATCTTTGGTCCATCCACATGCCAGTTGGGCCCTGAATCTCAGAAGAGTTGCAGAACCTACTCTGCAGTTCATTGGACTCACCCAGGACAACTAACAAGGAGATGATGATGGACAACACCCATCCCAAGGAACAGAGAGAGTCTGCAACAGCAAACACAATAGTTCCATCCATCTGTCCCATGGGATCTAAGCCCCCTTTCAATTAGAGGCAGAGTGGGCATGAACATCCAAAAAGCCTCAGGATTGGGGAATGAACAATGGACTAAAGTAGACTTACTATTATTCTACTATAAATTTATTGTTATTCCAGCAATGGAAGAACTTGCATCATTGATAAAAAGGCAGTGGTCACCAGAGGCTCTGAGGGGAGGAAGAGCAAAAAATAGGTGTAGTATGGGGGCATTTTCAGGGCATTGGAATTGTCCTGCATAACACTGCAATGATGGATACAGGCCATTATATATTTTGTCATAACTTAAAAAATTGTGCGGGACAGAGAGAAACTATAATGTAAACATTAATCCACAGTTAGTGGCAATGCTCCAATATGTGTTCATCAATTCTAACAAATGTACCACATTAATTAAGAATGTTGTTAATGTGGGAAAGTGGGGGAGGGGAAGGGAGTGGGGCATATGGGAATTCCCTATATTTTTCATGTAACATTTATGTAATCTAACGTTTCTTTTAAAAAAAAAGAAAGTGCAAATTTCTGTTAGATGAAAATTTTTAAAAATGGAGAAAATATTTGTAAACCACATATCTGATAAGGGTTTCACATCCAGAAGACAAAGAAATTTTACAACAATCAATTGCAACAACAAAAAGACAAACAAAAATGGACAAAGACTTAAATAGACATTTCTCAAAAAGATATATACAAATGGACAAAACCACATAAAACAATGTTCTACATCATTAGCCATTAGGGAAATGCAAATCAAAACCACAATGAGATATCATTTCACACCCATTAGAATGGCTACAATTTTTTAAAAATTGGAAAATATTGGAAAAGATGCCGTGAAACAGAAACACACATTCATTGTTGATGGGAATGTAAAATGCCCCAGCTGCTGTGGTAAAGAGTTTGCTGGTTCCTCCGAAAGTAGAAAATTAGCATATGACCTGACAATCTCACCTCTAAACATGTTCCTAAAAGACTTGGAAGCTGGGACTCAAGCAGGTATTTGTATACCTATGTTCCCAGTGGCATTATTCAAAATTGCTAGAAGACAGAAGCAACTCAAGTGTCCATCAACAGATGAATGGCTAAACAAAATGTGCTATATACATTCAATGAAATATTATTCAGACATTAAAAAAAAAGAAGAAAGCTCTGATACAGGCAACATGGACGGACCTCGAAGACATCATGTTCACTTAAATAAGCCAGACACCAAAGGACAAATACTATATGATTTCACAGATATGAAATAAATTAGAATAAGCAAATTCATAGACTTAGAACCTGGAATACAGTTTCCCCTGGGGCTGCGATGGGAATAGGGAATGGGGCTTAATGCTTCAGTGGTAGAGCTTCTGGCTGGGAAGATGGAAACATTTTGGCAATCAATGACTAGCAGTGATGGTAGCACAGCAGTGTGAATGTAATTAACACCAGTGAATTATATACTTGAATGTGGATAAAGGAGGAAATTTTAGGTTGTATGTATGTTACTAGAATAAAAAAAAAATTTTTAAGTAGGACTGTACAACACAAAAAGTGAACCCGATTGTAAACTATAGTTAATAAATGTTTTCTTTCATCAATTTAAACAAAGGTACCATACTAATATTAATACAATGTGTTGATAATAGGGAAAACTGTGTGAGGGGAGGGTATATGGGAACGCTGTATTTTCTGCAAAATTTTTCTATAAACCTACAACATCTATAATTTTGAGAACATCTATACACAATAAAAATAACTGGTATGGTGAAAAAGAATGGAAAAATTGATCCATCAAATGTTAATTCATCCCTTCACTTAAGACATGGATTGGAATGCCCACTTTGTGCCAGGACAATTCTAGGCACCAGGAATGCCGTGACAATCAGGATAGGAAAATCTTTGCACTCACGGAGTGTACATTCTTGGTAGGAGAGAAGATAATTTCAAAAATAAACAAATAATGCTATACTATAATACCAGGCATTGAAAAATGCTATGAATTAAAATCAAGATGATGGTAGCACAACATGGTGAATGTAATTAACAGCACTGAACTATATATGTTAATGTGGCTAAAAAGGGGAAATTTTAGGTGGTATTCATGTTACTAGAATCAAAATTTTTAAAAACCACAGGACTATACAACACAAACAGTGAACCCTACTATAAATGATGGCTATAGTACAATTATAAAAACGTTCTTGCATCAATTGTAACAAATGTACCACACTAATACAAGGTGTTAATACGGTGGTATATGGGAACTCTGTATTTTAAGCATGATTTTCCCATAAACCTACATCTTCTCTCAGTAAAAAAAAAAAAGTCAAAAGATGAAGCTAAAAAGTGAAGGGAGATGGGGGCTGTAGGGAAGGGCTCTTCAAGGAGGTGGCATTTCAGCAGAAGCTGAATGAAGGGAAGGAAGGAGCCAGAGGGCACCCAGGGGAGGAGCAGTCCAGGCCAGGGAGCGGCAAGGAGCAAGGCCCTGAGGCTGCAGTGTCCTTGAGGGGAGGAAGGTAAGTAAGGTCAGATGTGACCAAGCCTCCTAGGCAAGGGTGAGGAGGGTGGCCCACAGGGCCACAGGGGACGCAGAGCCTGACCTGCAGGGCCTGAGGTGCGGGGAGGATGATGGTTTATTAGGGTGTGGGCAGGAAGCCATGGGAAGGTCAGAGCAGGGAGCGCTGAGTTTTGTGGAATGATGCCTGAGTTTTGTGTTGAAAGAGACTTTAGAAGAAAAAGAGTAGATGAAGTGAGAGTGGTAGTTTTAAGAATAAGAGTGACTTAAAAAAAAAAAAACCCTCTTTGTTTCTTTCTTGGGGTGAGGGAACCATACTGTATCCTGATTATGTTGGCAGTTACATGATATGATACATTTGTTAACACTCAGAGAACCGTTTAACAAAAAGAGAAAAAAGTGAATTGCGCTGCAGGCAAATTTAAAAATAATTTTAAAAAATCTTTATATTCCATATTTTAAAACATTTCATATTGTTTTTATAATGAAAACACTCTGTGAAGAAAACCACAATCTTTGAAAAGAAGCCGAAGACCGAGTTGGACTAGGCTGCGGCCCCTACTTGGCACTGACCAGGGCCCAGCACTCACATCACTGCGCCCACTGCCACCGCGCAGCTCCTTCCTGTGAAAGGCCATCTGGCACCGGGTGTAAATGACGGCTAATGGCCACCCCAGCGGAGACTCTGGGTAGAGTATGGCACAGGGGGGAAAGCTGGGGGCCCAAGAAGCTGGGAGAAAGGAACACTGGGGTCTTTAGTGCACAGAAGCATCTTCCAGGGTAGGGGGAATCCCTTAATATTCTCAGAGTCTATGTTTTTATCATGCTAAGCCACTATGATCGCCAGCATTCATGAACTGAAATTTCCATGCCTCTGGGATTCCAAAATGCCATGATTCTCTCTTTCTGAGATAATGCAATTTTATAAGACAGAGCATTTAAATTACTAATCACTCTAAAATTCTATGACTCCTTACATCAGACGCAAGGAGAGTCTCTGAATCTGAGGTTGTAAAATTCCGTGATTCTCTGACCTTGAGCCCTGCCATTTACTGTCATGCTCTGGAGCCCCACCTGAGCCTCTGCCTTGTCCAGATCATCAGGGAGCAATAGCAGTAGTGACAGGGACAAAAAACTGCTTTTATCCAAGCACAAAGCAGCCTGGAAAGTGATGGGATGACAAGAAATCCAGACGAAATGGCTATTGAAATCTGTAAAAACTTCTCAAAGACAAACATATTTCATCTGTGTTTTTTTAGTAAACACAGGACCATAAATGTTTATGTCAGGCATTTATTATTTCATGTTTGGCCTTTTTAAAAAATTCTCTCCTCTCCTTAAATCAAGCTAATTAGTCGATTCCTATGCCCAAACTGTTTTTTTCCCCCTAACTGATGAACTATTCCCCAAACTGCTCAAAAAACACAAGAAATAAAACACGACAGCAATGGGGGGACAGGCCCAGCTCCAGGCAGGCAGGGAGGGGGTGCCAACACTTGAAAATCCCTCCTCCACCTCCATTCTCTCTGGAGGATCAGTGGTTCTCCCTAGAAAATGCCACCATCTAGAGTGAGGGCAACTCAGCTCTCGGGGAAAGGGTGTCAGGAGATGCAGTGCAAGGCAGGCAGCGGGAATGGTTTATCATCCCTCAGAGAGACTCACAGGTTTCTGGACTCTGGAAAAGATTATTTGTTCCACAGTGTGACCAGCACGGCTGGCAAAGCTTACTGGGGTATCACCAGAGGTTGCTTTGGCTTCTGAAAACTCACCCCCACCCTCTGCACCTGAAACCACCCAGCTCCAAGGAGCAAGCCTTCTCCAGAGAGCCTTCCCTGACCAGCCCTGGCCCACAGGGCTTTCTGCTCTCTCCCAGAGAGATTATTGTGCTCCAGTTTGAAACCCCAGCCTACCAGGGCCAGAGAGCCCCTCACAGATCACTGCAGCTAGGGGTTCTCTGGGGTGGGTTTCCACCCCAGGAATATACTGGAAAACAGTGGGGACATTTCTGGTGGTCACAATGATTGGAAGCCACTGTTCTTCTGTGGCAGGAGCCAGGGATAGCCAATGCACTGCAAAGGTGGGTCAGCCGTATGCCAGCTGTTGACTTTCTCACCAGATACCCATGCAACAAGCAACCAGGTCATCTAAGTCCAGAACGCAGCTCCTTTTTACACAAAAACCCAAAGTATTCTTTCATGGTATTAACATAAATTGACTTTTCCAAGAGTGGAACTACCACGTAAATTGAGGAAAGACTGTATGGTATTTAGTTTGTAATTGATCAGCACTTGTTCACCATTTCAGAAAATCATGTTACCCTCAGCCACTCTGCCGATGACATGGGTGTCTGTAGCTGTCATGTTCAGGAATGCTCATACAAGACTTAGGACTTACTTCCCTTTTATTTCTTCTTTACTTTACAGTAAAAACTTTTGTGATGGTTAGGTTAACATGTCAACTCAGCCAGGTAATGATGCCCAGCTGAATGGTCAAGCAAGCACTGGGCTAGCTATAATACAAGGACATTTATGGACTTTAATCATCAGTGAGTTGATTGCATAGATGGCTGGTTGCATCTACAATCAACTGAGGAGACTGCCATCAGTAATGAGTGGCATTTCATCCAATCAATTGGAGGCCTTAAAAGGAGAAGTGATTTCAGCATTCAGAGAGAGAATTCCCATCTCTACTTCGGACAGACAGTATCTCCTGTGGAACTCAGGGGAGACCTTAATCAGAGCCCCTGGCTTACAGCCTGTTCTACAGAATTTGGACTTGTGCATTCCCACAGTTGCATGAGACAATTTTATAAAATTCCATATTATTTACAGATATCTTCTGTCAGTTCCATTTTCCTAGAGAATGCTGACTAATACAACTTGGTACCAGGAATGAATGGTTTTTGAGAAACAGAATCTTAAAAATGGGATTTCTGAATTGGTTCTGGGATTTTTGTAATTGGCTCTCTACTCTGATTAGATTCAAGGGCACACTAATGAATCTGTTTTCAATAATCAAGGGGTCACTCACAGTCCATGGTGTGAGTTGACAATAGAGAAATACATAATATCACCACTGGATATGACTACTTCCATGCTTATAAGAGGCGGGGCTCTGGGTGAGAGTGTTTTTAACACATTAACAGTGTTTGTGGCATTAAAAGGTAAAATGATGCTGACTGCCTGTTCCTAAATACACTGGATACAGTTACAAAAGAGAAGGATGAGCTGATGTCTTCAAATTTGCAACTTAAACACTGCATGAGTCATGTGAAAGTTACTATGTGTGCCCTGAAAGAAAATCTTGTTTTGTATAGCCACAGACTTGAGATCTCTGAAAACTGGACTTGGAGTCTCATTGTGTGATTAGCAGAGTTAAAACAGAAACTAAAATCTCAACCTTGCAGTGTGTCTGCTGTTAAAGTGAAGGCATTGATTGCAAAGTGGTAGAATCCTGGGATTGGGATGGAGACATATGGGTTAGTGATGATGGCAGTGGGGACATTGAAACCCTAAATTCTGCTGGAAGACTCTGACAGATAAACTTGTAATGGTCTGCCCTGAGAAGACAGCCACTCAACCTCCTCCCAACCCTGCGATGACCACCCAACCTCAAGTCCATACCACCCAACCTCTAGCTTTCTCCAAGTAGTCTGCCATCCAACTCCCAACTGAAGAGATTAATCCTTTCTCATCAGATGAAACTGCAACAGAATATTATGAGGTAATTGGCTTGTAAGAAACTTCTAATGCTTCTTACCCACTCCCACCAACCCTCTTCTCTTCCAGACTTTATAACTAAACTAAAATCACAACAAGTCCCCAAAGGTGAAATACAAAGTGTGGCCCATGAGGAAGTATGATATACTCCAAAAGAACTGCATGAGTTTTCCAATTTATAAAGAGAGAAATCAAGGGAATATGTGTGGGAATGGATACTAAGGGTGTGGGATAATGGTGGAAGGAATATAAAGTTGGATCAGGCTGAATTTATTGATATGGGCCCAATAGGAAGAGATTCTAGATTCAGTATTGTAGCTAGAGGGGTTAGAAGGGACTCCAAAAGTTTGAATGGCTGCTGAAACATGGACCAAAAGATGGCCTAAACTGCCTGAGGTTGAGATGCCAGAATTGCCCTGGTATACTGGAGATGAGGGGATCCAAAGGCTTAGAGAGTGTGGAATGTTAGAATGGATTGACTATCTAAGACCTGCCCACCCACTCCAGTAATGTCCAGAGGACACACCTTTCACTAGGAATATATTTATGAGGCTTATCTTCCCTTTAGAGTTCTGTGATTGCTCTTCTCCCAGATACTACCGTGGGAACTCCTGTCATAGAACTAGGATCATTAAACACTATGGGGATGAGTGGATCCCAGGTCAGCAGAAGCCGAGTGGCAGCACTTAATCCCCAAAAGACAAGGTGGGTATGGCTACCACAATGAGAAGCAGATTCAAAGCAGTAATCAAAATAGTCTTAGTCACATAGACCTGTGGAGTTGGCCAGTAGATCATGGGGTACCTAAAAGAAAAATGGGTTGTCTACTAAATTCCTACTTGATCTGTATAACCAAAAGAGTTCTAGTTCAAATGAACAAAGCCTAACTTGAATTACAGAAACAAAAAGTCACAGTCCCTTAATCAATTCCCATACTTGAGGAGTTTACACTCAAAGCCCCTTGAACAAAGGGAAGGGTGGGTCTCCTTGGGGAAGGAACTGTTACACTGCCAAAAATTTATACTGTTAATCTTCTTCCCAGTCTTCCCCAGAGATATATGGTCTTTTACCAGGGGAGAAGGAAATGATCAGACATCTTGGGAATTATGAGACACTGGTTCAGAAGTAATATTAATTCCAGGAGACCAAAACATCACTGTGGGCTCCACCAGTCAGAGTAGGGGTTTATGGAGGTCAGGTGAATGATGGAGTCTTAGCTCAGGTCCATCTCATGGTAGGTTGCCAGGCCCATTCTGTGGTTGTTTCCCCAGTTCCAGAATGCATAATTGGACTAGACATACTCAGCAACTGGCAGAATCCCTACATCAGCTCCCTGGCTTGTGGAGCAGGTGCTATTATGGTAGGAAAGGCCAAGTGGAAGCCAATAAAACTGTCTCTACCTAACAAAATAGTAAATCAAAAGGAATCCCAGATCCTGAAGGGAGTGCAGAAATTAATGCCATCAAGGACTTGAAGGATGTGATTACCACCACATCCCCACTCAACTCTATTTGGCCTGTGCAGAAAACAGATGCACAGCTATGCAGCTATTGATCTGGCTAATGCTTTTATCTCAATTGTTGTTAGTAAGAACCACCGGAAATGGTTTGCTTTCAGCTGGCAAGGCCAGCAAAATACTTTCACTGTCCTACCTCAGGGGTATATCAGCTCTCCAGCCCTATGTCATAATAATGGCCACAGGACCTTGATTGTCTCTCCCTCCCCCAAGACATCACAATGTTCCATTTATCGATGATATCATGCTGATTGGACTAGTGAGCAAGAAGTAGTAATAACTCTATACTTATTGGTAAGGCATTTGTGTGCGAGAAGATGGGAGATAAATCCAACAAAAATACAGGGGCCTTCCACCTTGGTGAAATTTCTAGGTATCCATTGGTGTGGAGGATGTTGAGATATCCTTTCTGAAGTGATAAGCTGTTGCATCTGGCCTCTCCTATGACCAAAAAAGAGGCACAATACTTAGTTAGCTTCTTTGGATTTTGGAGACAACATACTCCTCATTTGGGTGTGCTATTCCAGCCCATTTACCTAGTGGCCAGAAAAGCTGCTAGTTTCAAGTGGGGACTAGAACAAGAGGAGGCTCTGTGACAGGTCCTGGCTTCTATGCAAGCTGCATTGCCACTTGGGTCATATGATCCAGGAGATGCAAGGGAGCTGGAAGTGTCAGTGGCAAACAGAGATGCCATCTAGAGCCTTTGGCAGGCCCCTATAGAAGAATCACAACACAGACCCTTAGGATTTTGGAGCAAGACCCTGCTATCCTCTGCAGATAATTACTTTCCTTTTGAGAAACAGCTTTTGGCCTGATCCTGGGCCTTAGAAGAGACTGAATGCTTAACCATGGGCCACCAAGTTACCCTGAGACCTGAGCTGCCTATCATGAGCTGGGTATTGTCTGACCCATCAAACCATAAAGTTGGGCATGCACAGCAGCACTCCATCATAAGTGGAAGTGGAGTATACGAAATTGGGCTTGCGAGGGTCCTGAAGGCACAAGTAAGTTACATGAGGAAGTAGCGCAAATGCCCATGGTCACCACTCCTGTCACATTACCTTCTCTTTCCCAGCCCACAGCTATGGCCTCTTGGGGAGTTCCTTACAATCAAGTAACTGAGGAAGAGAAAATTTGGGCCTGGTTTACAGACAGTTTTGCACGATAGGCAGGCACCACCCGAAAGTGGACAACTATAGCACTGTAGCCCCTTTCTGGGACATCCCTGAAGGACAGAGGTGAGGGTATATCCTGCCGGTGGGCAGAACTTCGAACAGTGCAAATAGTTGTTCTTTTGCTTAGAAGGAGAAATGGCCAGAGGCGTGTTTGTACACTGATTCATGGGCTGTTGCCAATGGTTTGACTTGGAAGGAGCATGATTGGAAAATTGACGAAAAGGTCTGGGGAAGAGGTATGTGGACAGACCTTTACGGGCGGGCAAAAAAACATGAAAATATTTGTGTCCCACATGAATGCTTACCAGAGGGTGACTTCAGCAGAGGAAGATTTTAATAATCCATTGGACAAGATGATTCATTCTGTGAATAGCAGTCAGCCTCTTTCCCTGGCCACTCCTGTCATTGCCCAATGGGCTCATAGAAAAAGTGTCCATGGAGGTAGGGATGGAGTTTATGCATGGGCTCAGCAACATGGACTTCCACTCACCAAGGCCCGCTTGGCTACAGCCACTGCTGAGTGCCCAATCTGCCAGCAGCAGAGACCCACACTCAGTCCCTGATATAGCACCATTCCCTGAGGTGACCAGCCTGCCATCTGGTGGCAGGTTGATTAAATTGGATTACTTCCATCATGCAAGGGGCAGTAATTCGTCCTAACTGCAATAGATATATACTCTAGATAGGGGTTTGCCTTCCCTGCATGCAATTCTTCTTCCAAAATTACCATCCGTGGACTTACTGAATGTCTTGTGCACTATGATGGTATTCCACAAAGCAATGCTTCTGATCAAGGAATCCACTTCACAGCAAATGATGTGTGGGAATGGGCACAGGCTCATGAAATTCCCTGGTCTTACCATGGTCCCCATTATCCTGAAGCAGCTGGATTGATAGAACAGTGGAATGGCCTTTTGAAGACTCAATTACAAGCCAACTAGGTGGCAATACCTTGCAGGGCTGGGGCAAGTTCTCAGGAGGCTGTGCTGTGTATACTCTAAATCAGCATCCACTCTATGGTGTTGTTTCTCCCACAGGTGGGAGTCACAGGTCTAGGAATCAAGGGTGGAAACGGGAATGGCACTCCTCACTATTACCCCTAATAAGACACTAGGAAAATTTTTCCATCCTGTCCCTGCAACCTTAAGCTCTGTTGGTCTGCAAGTCTTAGCTCCAAAAGGAGGAATGCATTCACCAGGGAACACAACAATGATTTCATTGAACTGGAAGTTAAAACTGCCACCCGGCCACTTTGGGCTCCTCATGCCTCTAAACCAACAGGCAAAAAATCAATTACTGTACTAGTTGGGGTGATTGATCCTAACTATCAAGGGGAAATAGGACTGCATCTATACAAAGGGGGTAAAGAAGAATTTGACTAGAATACAAGAGATGCCCTAGGGTGTCTCTTAGTACTACCATCCCATGTGATTAAAGTGAATGGAAAACAGCAATAACCCAATCCAGACGGGACTAACATTGGCCCAGAATCTTCAGGAATGAAGATTTGGATCACCCCACTAGGCAAAGAGCCATGGCCAGCTAAGGTGCTTGCTGGGGGGAAAGGGAACATGGAATGTTTAGTGGAAGAAGGTAGTGATAAACGCAAACTTTGACCATGTGACCAGTTACAGAAATGAGGACTGTAATGATCATGAATATTTTTTCCTTGTTTTGTTATGAGTATGTCTGCATATATACATCAAATTAATATCTTGGTTTTCTTCCCTACCCTTTCCTCTTATCATATGACATAAGTTGTATTAGTTTCCTGTCATTAATATTTAAGGATGTCAAGTTTAAGAGTGAATATTACCCAAGGACTTGCAACCTATGCTTGAGGGATTTAGTACATTTTCAGTTGTACACAGGACAGCTGAGTATTGTTAGGCAAAACATATATAAATATATGTCTATTTTTGTTTTTATTTAGAGATTAAGTATGGTTTAAGGTGATGTGTTTGGCTGCCAAGTTGACAAGGGGTGGAAGATTAGGCTGATGTGGCAACTCAGCCAGGTAATGGTGCCCAATTGTTTGGTCAAGCAAGCACTGGGCTAATTGAAATACAAGGGTATTTCATGGACTTTAATCATTAGCAAGTTGATTTTATATACAACCAATTATACCTACAATCAACTGGGGAGATTGCCATCAGCAGTGAGTGACATCTCATCCAATCAGCTGAAGGCGTTTAAAGGAGAAGTGATTTCAGCATTCAAGGAGAGAATTCCCATCTCTACTTCAGACTGACAGTCTCCCGGGGAACTCATGGGGACTTCATCAGAGTTCCTGGCTTTGCAGCCTGCCCTAAGGAATTTGGACTTGTGCACCCCCACGTTCATGTGAGACAATTTTATAAAATCCCATAATGTTTATAGATATCTCGGGTCAGTTCTATTTCCCTAGAGAACACTGACTAGTACAATATTATACAGAATTTTTTTAAAAGAATGGGATGGGTAAGTACCATTGTCCATGAAATTTATTTCAGGAGAGTAAAGGAGGTAGCATTAAAAGGGCCCTGTTAGAAAAAGGAGGCATTGCGTAGAACCACTGACCCAGGGCAAATACCCCCTCCACTCCCACCCTCATCAGGTCACACAGTGAGTGACAGAAGAGCTAGGATTTGCTTGGCCAAGTGTGTCTGACTCCAAGCTCTTTCCTACCATGCTGAAACACTCCAAGGACAGAACCACGTCTTGATTTCTTTGAATCCCAGGGTCTGTTTCTGGATTCAGTAACAGTGCCCTGAGCCCTGAAGGATGGACCCCAAAAAAGGAAGGCACACGGTTCCCATGCAGGCTTCCTGGGGAAAGTGACTGGCAGGCAGGCCCCTTGCTAGGGGTACAGGGGGTGCTAGGCTGACTCCAGAAAGCCCCGGGAGAGGCAGGCCTGAGAAGGGACCTTGGGCAGGCTCAGTCTCAGAGCACCAGCTGGTCAGCAGAGGCTCGAGTGAGACCAAGCTCCCCTCCCCACCCCAAATCTTCTCCTTTTTTTACTGTGTTCCCTGTTTCAATGACTCAGAAGCTTGTTCCAGGTCCTCACTTCCCACACCCAATCCTTCCATTCTCTCCCTGTCAATCCACCCTCTCCTCCCCGTCCCTGCCTCAGCTGAAACCACTGCCATCGTTCCCCTGGATGGCAACCTCCACCTAGGTCCCCAGTCTCCTCTCTTCCCTGAATGTGGTCCACCCACTCCACCACAGTCAGAGTGTGCATTCCAGTGCACAAAAAATCTGACCGTGCTTCACCCTGCTCAAGCCCTCCATGGCTTCCACGACCCTGGAGATAAGCGCCGAATGGCTAGGCCAGGCGTTCTCCTCTTGCCACTGTGCCAGCCTGAGTCCTGCCCTTCGGCTCCCAGGCCTGCCCTGCGCTTTCTGCTTCCTTGCCCTTGCTCTCTCCCCTGCACCCTCCCCCCAGCAGACCCTCCTGCCTCTGTGCTACACAGCCAGAGCCCCCTACCAGTTAGCAAGTAAGTGCATCAAATGTCAGTTGGAAGAACAAACACAGAAATGAATACGTCAGGTTCAAGCTGGGCTGGAGCTTGAATGACACCTGAACCTATGCAGATAGGAAAGGCCAACCCCAAAGGTCAAAGAGCCAAGAAGCCCCTTCTCTAAGATGCAGCCCTCCCACCCCCACTGGGCAGGTCGGCCAGGCCTCAGACCCCACTCCAGCTATTATAGCTTTACTGGTTGAAAACCACCGATTTCCCTGGAGAGATGAGGGACATAAACATAAAGAACATTTCCAAAAATGTGTTTGAGGGAACGGGAAGCAGCACCTGGCAGTGCTTCATTCCCAACAGGAGCAGGCCCCTTTGAGGGGCAGGGAGACGGCGTGCTTGCCCTTGACCTCGCCTGCAGCTCTGCCTGGCGGCACCGGCCCACGTAGGGCCACCTTGTCTTGGACAAGTCCCAGGCATCTCCCTTCCTCCAGCCCTCACATTCGGGACCCCTCACTACCCCAGGGCCCTGCTGGCCTCTCGTTTCCAGCTTCCCACAAGAACACAAGGGTTCTCCAGCACAGGAGGAAGAGGCGCATATCCACTCGCCTCCTGCGCTTCTGCCTCTGCCAGGCTCTGGGCTGGGCCCTGGGACCCAGAGAGGAGCTGGGAGCTGCTGCTGCCCTCAGGAACCCTCGGTCTGGTGAGCAACATGGACCCTTAAGCCAGAAATGATGCTGGGATGGGATCGGTGCTAGAAATGAAATTCTCCTGAGAATGAGAGCACAAATCTGCCTTCCCTGTCCCTCCTGCAGAAGGGTCACTACCTCCATGAAGCCTTTCCTGACCCGTCATCCTCTCTACATAGATGGCTGCGCCCACCCATTTGGGGATCCCTCCCCCTGCAACCCCTCCCAGGTGGTGTAAGTACTGTGGTTGGAATCTTGGAGGACAGAGCACTGTCACAGTGGTCCTGCTAGATATTCAATTAGCCCATTTCACAGAGGAGGATAGAGTCCCAAGACAGGGAAATGACTTGCCCTGAATGACACACCCAGAAAGATCCCATCCCAGGGCTGGTGACTCCAGATGACAGACCTTGGCCCAGGGCTACAGTGACCCGCCTCTGCGCAGCCCTCCAGGCTGCCCCCAGGTCAGGGGCAGGCGGCATTCCTAGGGGAAATGTACACGCCTTCTGGGGGCATTCCTTAAGTCATTCTGTTAGAAGATGTCAGGGGTAAAACAACCCTGAAGGATAATCTAACTTGATCTTTTGTTTTAAATAAAAGGAGACTGAGGCCCAGAAAGAGCAAGGGGCTCACCCAAGGTCACACCAGAACCAGTGGCCAAGTCAGGAGCAGAACCCATTTCTCCGGAAACCTGGTCAGGCGTTCACTCCATGGGAGCTGGCTGCTGCCTCCAAAAGGTGGCCAGAGAGGGTTTCCCCTCTCTGGCAGGGTGGGGTGTCCTAGACAAGGTGGGATATTTATAGGGACAACCAGCTTAGGAGTCTGTCTCACAAATTCTCCCACCAGCTCTGCAAGGCAGGGGTCATCAGTAAGCCCGCGCGAGAGATGAAGAAACTGAACCGGGGAGGTGCCGAGGGCCGTGCCAGGATTCAAGCCAGGTGCACCTGCAGTAAAGCCCCTGCTCTCTCTACAACGCTGGGCTGCCGTCCACAATGACATGCAACTTCTCTTGACACAGATAATTAGATTTAGCCCCACGGGAGCCTGTGGCTATGGCTGACCTGTGCTTTGAGGCCTGTTTAAGGCCTCAGGACCTTTTCTTCTGACCAACCCTGACATCACCCTGTGCCATGTCAATGGATGCGTATGGTTGGAAAACAGGCTGAACAGAAACTGGGCTGGAAGGCTGACCGGGCTCAGGTCGTGCGTTCCCCGATGTCTGCCTGCTTCCTTCTCAGCCTTCTCACTGCCAGTTTCTACTGGGTGAGCGGCAGCAAACTCACTGCCAAGCCCGGCGACGCAGTCGTCAGCCTGGCCGTGAATGAGTGCAGTGTTAGGGACCAGTCAACAAGATGGATGTTGTTTCGTTTCAGCTCCGCACACCGTAAACATTCTGCAGCAGACGCAGCTCCAGGTGGCTCGCTGGCTCCCACTCTCCCACTCGGCAGCTGGGCCAGCCTGCAAAGGCCCATTAACGTGGACATAAACAAGGAGGGCTGGGGGATGGAGGGTGGGGAAGCTTCTGGGGTCTGCCCCACTTTCCGAGTCAAGAGCACCAAGAAGCAGAAACCCAGGGGCCAGGCAGGAGGCAGAGGCAGCTGGGGGCGGGGGGAGGGGAACAAGGCCCAGCCTGGCTCCAGTTCTGCTCTGTGACCTTCGGCAAAGCTCACACCTCGTCCAGGCCTCAGTTTCCTTGATTGGAGACAGAGACACGGGCTCCTGTCGGGCTGCAATGAGGCCATGGAAATTATCTGTGAATGAGCTGGCTGGACCAGCAGTTACTTGAGGACAAGGCCTACATCTGATTCCTTTTGGCGCAGGGATTAATAGCATGGACTTTAATAAAAATGGTTCTTATTTGTATCCCCACATCCATACAGCCTAGCCCTAACAGGCTGTCAGGATGAAGCAGGTTGGCCAAGGCTGGGGGGTGGGTGGTGGCCAGGTCTTCTGGGATACTTCCCTCGGTCTAAGATGATCTTTGGATCTGAGACCAACGAAGCACTCAGCCTGCCTGGCGCCCACGTGGGCCTCACAACCTGGCCCCAGACTTTAAGCCCCGGGCCCATGTGGGAGGCTGTCCAACTTGACGAACATCAATTCTCCAAGTGCCAGTTGGCCAAAACTCAATGTGTCAAATGACCAATTCATCAAAAGCCAATTAGCCACAAATTACTTTGCCAAATGGATACGTTCCCAAATTTTCCAAATAAACAGTTACCCAAAACTTTTATAAAGATGACAACAATTTGTGTTGGAGGAGATGGTTTTAGTTTTAGCAAGTAAGTTTTCATTTTGTGTTCATAGCAGCATTTAAAAAAATATTAAATTAGTCAAAATCAAGAATCATGGGTTGATTTAACCTTATTTAGTGTTTTACTATTTGGTTTATTTCATTATCAGTAATCAAATGTCAATGTTTCATATAGGAAATTTTCAAGTTACACTGTAGAGTGGGTTGAATGGTACTCTCCAAAAAGATATGTCCTCATGAAATTCCTGGAACCTGTGAATATTCCCCTAATTGGAAAAAGCGTCTTTGCAGGAGAAATTAAGTTGTGGATATTGAAATGAGAAGATCATCCCAGATTATGTGGCTGGGCCCTAAAGGCAATGCCAAATGTCTTTATTAGAGACATACAGACAGAAGAGAAGGAGGTGATGTAGCCCCAGAGGCAAGGATTGGAGCCAAGGGGCCATGAGGCAAGGAATGCCAGCAGCCACCAGAAGCCAGAAGAGGCAAAGAACAGATTCTCCCTCCGGCCCTCCGGGAGTGTGGCCCTGCCAACACCTTGATTTCAGGCTTCTGAAATACAGTATTGTGAGAGAGTAAATTTCTGTTGCTTTGAGGCACCAAGTTTGTGGTAATTTGTTACAGCAGCCTTGGGAAACTAATACACATTGTTTTTAAAACCATTATTTTGAGGGGGTGTTCGGGGGGTGTGCCAAGATTCAAAGAGCTGATTTTTTAGTATAGAGCAGGCTGGAGGGAGCTGGCAGAGTGAGGGACGAGGTAGCCTCTCTGGATTATCTACACTTGAAGATGCACTCCCTCCATGATCAACTTAGCAGCCTGCCACTTGAGGGGTCCATGAGGACAAGGGGGGGGGAGGAAGCAGTGGGGGAACCCCCCCAAAACATTGGGCCCCAGCCCCAGAGCAGTAAATGGCCCCTCATGCTGGCATGGAGAAGAAAAATCATTCTTTCATGTTGGGGTTTTTTTTTTTTGCTAACTCTTACCTTTTATTAAAAGGAAATAACAACCTTAGTTTGTTATTTTAACAGTTATGATATGGCTGCTTCTGCTACTTCTTAGTTTAGTTACAATTTTACTGCTCTTTTAGGATTTTTTTTATGCTTTTCAACCAGTTTGGGTTTTTTTTCATCCTTTCCTTATAATTTCATATTTATGGTTAATGTGTGGTGAGTTTAATATTTGCCCTTGAAAATTATTAGCAAGTCAAATATAATATGTAAATATATAAAAAGGATAATGCAGGGAAGTGGATTTGGCTCAACGGATAGAGCGTCCTCTTATCACATGGGAGGTCCAGGATTCAAACCCAGTCCTATCCAGTGTGATGAGATGGACCACGCGCAGTGCTGATGGGCTCAAGGAGTGCCGTCCCATGCAGGGGTGTCCCTCATGGAGGGGAGCCCCATGCACAAGGAGTGCACCCCATAAGGAGAGCCGCCCAGGAGTGGAGCCGCACACACGGAGAGCTGACGCAGAAAAATGATGCGACAAAAAGAGACACATATTCCCGGTGCTGCTGACAAGAATACAAGTGGACACAGAAGAACACACAGCAAATGGACACAGAGAACAGACAACTGGGGCGGGGAGTGGGGAAGAGGAGAGAAATTAAAAAAAAAAAAAAGATAATACATCATGACCAAGTGAAGTTTCTACTTAGAATGTGAAGTTCTGAATCATTCTAAATTAATCAACATAATTCACTACATATAAAGAAAAAGAGAAAAACCCTATGATCAGCTTGACAGATGCAGAAACACCACCACCAATTCATGATAAAAATTCTCAGAATACTAGGAATAGATGATAACACGATAAGGCACACCAACGATAACTACTGCTAACATTATACTTAAAGTGAAAGACTGAATGGTTTCACCTAAGATTGAGAATAAAATAAACTATGCACATTTAGTCAACATAATATTTAGAGTACCTAGCCAGTGCAACTAAGCAAGAAAAGAAAAAGGTATTCTTGATTGGAAAAGGAATAGAACTCTTTGTTTTCAGATGACATCATTGTTTATATGAAAAGTCCTAAGGAATTTCCAAAAAATGAAAAGGATAAATTAATTCAGCAATGTCAGAAAATACAAGGTCAACATATAGAAACCTATTGTAATTCTATTTATTAGAGGAAATGATTGGAAATTGGAATTTAAAAAGCAATACCACATATAAGAGCATCAAAAAATATAAAATGTTTAGGAGTAAAGTTAACAGAAGTTGTGTAAGAACTTAACACTTAAAACTATTAAAACTGCTGAAAGTAAAGAATACCTAAATAAATGTTATGGACAGAAGATTCAAAATTGTTAAGATGTCAATTCTACCCAAATTGATCTATAGATTTAATTCAATCCCAATAAAAATTCCAGCAGGCTTTTAGATAGAACTTGATAAGTTGATTCTAAAATAAATATGGAAATACAAGGGAATAGAATAGCCAAAACAATCTTGAAAATGAAAAACAAAGTTGGAGACAAAGTCAGAATTCAGGACTTTAAATAAAACTACAGTAATCAAGATAGTGAGGTACTGGTATAAGTAGAGACATATAGAGCAATGGAACAAAGAAAAGGACCAGAAATAAACACATGATTACTTGGTCAATTGAATTTGACAAAGGTGCCAAGACAATTCAATGGAAGAGAGGGAGTCTTTTGAACAAATGGTGTGAGAACAACTAGATAACTGTATGGGAAAGATGAACTTTGACTCCTATCTCACACCATACACAGAAATTAATTCATGATGCATCATCAACTTAAAACTAAAACCATAAAACTTCTAGAAGAAAGCACATCTTGGGATAGGCAAAAGTTTCCTACAGAGACCACGATAAGCAAGAAACAAAAGGAAAATTTGATAAATTGGACTGCGTCAAAATTAAAAACCTTTGTTCTTTGAAAAATACCATTTAGAAAATGAAAAGGCAATCTACAGAATGGAAGGAAATATTCCCAATACATATATCTAATAAGATTTATACCCAGACTGTATAAAGATGTCTTATGATTCAATAATGAAAAGATAATCCAATTATAAAATGGCCAAAAACTTGAGCAGAGCCTTCTCAAAAGAAGATATGTACAAGCAAATATGCACAGGAGAAGATGCAAAGATACTCTACATCTTTTAGTCATCAGAGAAATTAAAATATAAGCAGGGAGCAGTAGTAACACCAGCTTGTCTGAATACTGATAACTGGACACCCACCAAATGTCCATGATCTCTACTATCACCAAGGGCTGTTGTCTTGATGGCCAGGTCTAAAGAGAAAACAAAATGTGAAACCAGCTTCTGGCAGTTCTGGACCTGGATGGTGAGCCCAGTTTCACTGGTATCAGCCTCCTGAGCAAGTGGGAGTCAGAAAAGCTCCCAAAGAAGATGACCCTTGAGCTAAATCCTGAAAGATTATTTGCCAAGAAGGCAGTGAAGAAGAGCAAGGACCAGCAGCCACCTAGAGACATGCCATAGTAGGATGTACTGGGGAGGTCTGAGTACTTTAGACCTGGGCTGTGGAAGCCCAAGATGAGTAAAATGAGCAGGGAATGGTGCAGGTGGGACCTGGTGGGCCACGTCGGTAACCTTGGACTTCATTCCCTATTATGATAGAGTTATAAATCCCATCACCTGGCCCAGGTCTGGTCCAAATCCCAATCAAGGCAAAGCATATTCATTCATTCAGTCTTCATTCACTCAAGTATTCATTCAACAAACATTTACTGTACACCTACTGTTGACATTTGTGTCTCTCCATCTTAGAGAGCCCTCCCCATTCCCAGCCCTTGCTCTTTCTCTGGGATACAGCTACTATAGCATGAGTTCCTATTTTGTGGCAGGAGCTGAGCCTCATGCTGTTTTTAAAAAATCTTTTTTTAATAAAAAACCTCACATTTCCCCCCATTTTGCAAATGAGTTCATGCTAGGAGGAAAAACTCAGATTCAAATCCAGGCCTCTCTGACTGGTTGATCCATCTCTGCAGAAACAGTGCCCAAGTGCAGACCGAGGGCCAAGGCCTGTGACCAGCACAATGTGCTCCCTGCCACTGAGGAGGTCACCGCTGCCTGCCCGTGGCCTCCTCTCCCCTCAGAGGTGGAACCACCACTCTGTCGTAGAGGTCTGGGATGCCTAGGCTGAGTGGCTTTGGTGCTACTGGGAAGGCACTGACTCAGACACGGTTGCAACAGCTCACTTCTCTGTGGCACACAACAATGGCTGCACTGTCCCTTTGCTTCCTGGCAGAACCACGCCAGAAGGGCTGGCCTGGAGTGGGGGCTGTTCTCGGGAATGGGAAGGAGGGCAGGGCAGGGTGCCAAAGTTCCAGTCTCCAATACTCCAAAGCCCACACCTCTCCCTGGCGCGACCAGACCCTGGCCAAATACTGAAGTTGCCATTACTGCAGCTAGTGGGGTGGTTAGTCCAGTTAGAGGCAAGTCAAATAAACAAACAGGAGACACAACCCAAACTTCCCCAGGAGGCAGCCATGCACCCCCACTCCCTGGAGGTCCTGCCAGATCTGTCCTCGATAGCTGGCAGAAATGGGCTGTGCACACTGCCATCTCATCCCAGAAGTCCCCATCTCTGCTCCAGACCCGTCTTCAGTGGCTCCCAAAGTCCCAAGGCTGATACTCCTCGGCCTGCATCCCCAAGATTCCTGAACTGACCAGGCCAAGCTCCCCGCCTCTGCTTCCTCCAGCATCCCCTCATTGCTCTCCTCCTGCCGCACTGGCCTTGCCCTCAGGCGCACCTCAAGAGCTCTGCATTTTCTGGTCTCTCTTCTCCCAGAACTTTGCGGCTCCTTTTCAACTTTCAATTCTCAGTTCAAATGCACCCTGACCACTCTGAGAAGTCGCACCAATCACACATTTATTTTATCATCTTTCTAGGACCCATCATTATTTACAAGCATCTTATTTATTTGTTTACATCTTTGTTTTCTGCTCTTTGAGGGCAGGGACTCGGGTCTGTTTTGATCACCACCCATACCCGAGAACAATGCCTGGCACATAACAGAAATCCAATAAATACCTGTCACATGCAGGAATCCTGCAAAGTCCAGCTTAAATAATGTGCTCTTCCTGAAACCTTCCTGAATGTTCTTCCTCTACTCCCTCAGATCAGCAGACCTCACCTTTTTCTCCTTCATCTCTCTCACCCCTGATGCCTGAGGGCAGGGCTGTGACTGATTCACCTCTGCATCCAGCACCTAACACAGATACTGGCCCACACGGAGGCTTAATATAATAATACATTTTTACTTTATAAATGAATGAGTAGAATTTAGCTTCCTCACCTATGATAAATGAGGAATTGTTCTGTAAACTGTAGAGTATTGTGCACCCATACACATTCTCCAGTGACTGACAAACAGGGGGCCTTACCATACACCTGTCAAACCAAATTCTAGAAAGTTTCTGCCTGTACCCTAATTTGCAGTCCCACAACCACAGCCACCCTTTGAAACAGTGCGGCCTCTGCCATGGTTGGCATAAGTCTTGAACTCAGCTGAGAGGCAGAGGTTAAAAAAACCAAAGAGTTGAGCACTCCGTAGTCCTGGGAGGGGGAGGTACGGGGAGGCGGCCGGCACATGTGAACAGCAGATGGTCAGCCTGGCCGATCGGGAGGTTTCTATTTCAGCGACAATTCATTTTCAGTAATTATCCCTCTCTCCTTTAAAGTCACCTAAGGCAGCCCTCGTGGGCACAGAGGACCTCTTCCCTGGGCTAACTGTCAAGTTACTTGCACTTTTGGAGATGCAAAGAATTAAAAGCAGATGTGCCAAATTGAGCCTCCCTCTTGCCGCTCCATCTTTTTTTTTTTTTTTCCGCCAGCCCACTGTAAATGTTTTTAAAATGGGACCCCGGTACTAGACATGTCAAACAGCTGAATTCAAGGTAGAGGAGGCTGCCAGCAGAGAAGACGGATGAAATTTAAAATCCCTTTCGACAGATTAACTAGAGACACTTTGAAGCCATAAATCATGCAGACAGTCTAGAAGAAGCTAATAATGGATTTCGGTTTTGTTGGTATTTATTATCTCGAAGAGATAGCAGAATGAAGGGCCTATGCGCCTAGATGGGAAACCCACTGGGGTCCTCCTAAGGCTGTTTACCCAACAGGAAAGAGGTGGGACAGGAAGGGAGGAGGGACGTAAGAGCTAGCAATAATGATGTACCTGCTGTGTGCCAGGCACAGCGTTTGGTGTCCTTGTTTTGTGAAGAAGATAATATTGTCTCCATTGTTATGAATGAAGATATTGAGACTCCAATATGCTCCCGGATAACTTGCTCTAGGCCATATACCCCGGTCCCCCTCACTCTAGGGCCCTTGCTCTTTCCACCCAACAGAATGTGGGAAAAGAGAAGGTGCAATCTAAGAGCACAAGGGATCTAGGAGAGAAAGAGAAGAGCATATGAGTGTGCTAGCACCCCGAGGGCACAGACCCCCCAGCGAGCTCTGCCTGTTTCCACTGCCAGTCCTTTACTCTTACAGCACTCTCTGCCTGGTATGCCTTCTGTGGTCATTACCTGAGCTGATTCTCATGCCAGGCTCTGGCCTGGGTCTCTGGCCTCAAAAGCATTCCCAGCTGCCCTGCAGCAATTTTGTGTCTGTCTTATTTATCTCCAGAGGGCTTACCTCAAATAAATATGACCTTGTCCATCCCTGGAGACTCCCCTGGCCACAGAGGAGATGTGCAAGGCTATGTTTTAATTGAATGCCCTGATGCCCTCAGTAGAGTCCTCTGACTACCAGCCTCACATCTACTAAGGGCAAAGGGATGGCTAGGGGAGGAGGAGGAGAGGAAGTTCATGTTTAAGGAGCATTCCACAGAGTCATTCAACACACATTTGGTGAGTACCCACTCTGTGTCGGCACTGGGGGCAGAACCATGCATCGCAGTACCTATGCAGAGCTCACACCTGACAACCAGGCACTTTACATGCTAATTTAACCCTGGGAGTAGGCAGTTGAGGAAACTGAGGTTCAGAAAGGGAAGCAACTTGGCCAGGATCAAATACAGCAGTGCACCCCAGCCTGCCTTCTTCCACACTGCCCATCTTCCACAGCCCCTCCCCCTCCACCATTAATCCATTCGTCAACTTAGCACACCTACTGTGTGCTGAGCATGGGCTGCCGGGGTGCAAAATGAAGGGTGGGGACAGAATGGATTTAATGGCTGAGGGACAACAAACAACATCCTGTGATATCAGACAGGGCAGCCATCAGGGAAGGCTGTGGGGCAGAGGACAGAAATCCTGACTTTCCCTGTTTAAAATTCTCAATGGGTTCCCATCCACAGCAGCAGGTCTCAAACTCTCTGGCACATCACTTCTACTAAACATCCAAAGAAGAATTAATATTAATCCTTCTCAAATTCCAAAGAATTCAAGAGGAGGGAACACTTCCCAATTCATTCTCTTAGGCCAGAATTACTCTGATACCAAAGCCTGGTAAAGACATCACACACACACACACAAAGCACAGACCAATTTCCCTTATGAATATAGATGTAAAAGTCCTGTTTCAGTTGGCTAAAAGCTGCTGGGAGCAATATACTAGAAATGTGTTGGCTTTCATAATGGGGAATTTATTAGACCAAAAGCTAACAGTTCTAAAGCCGTGAAAGTGTCCAAATCAAGGCATCATCAGAGATGCTGTCTCCCTGAAGGTCGGCTGCACGCGATCCTGGACTCTTGCCAATGGCAAGACACGGTGGCAGCTTTCCAGTCTGGGTCTCGACTCCAGGCTTCAGCTCTAGGCTCACTTTCTCTCCAAGCTCAGCTGTGGGTGATCAGGCAAATGACTCATCTCCTCCCTCTCCTCTGGGCCTCAGCTCTTTCAGTCTCTTGGGGGTCTCTTTTCGTGCCTCTGTGCTCCACGGATTCCAGCCTCCGGAACCTCTCTCTCAGCCTCTGAGGGTGTCTCTGTCTCTGCCACTGTTTCTCCTATTTATAAAGGACTCCAGCAAGAGGACCAAGACCCACCCTGGGTCACACCTCACTGAAGTTATCCAATCAAAATCTCCCCATCTGAATCCAATCCAATGAAAGGGTCCCATACCCACAGGAATGGATTAGCTTCAAGAACATGAGCTCTTCTGGGAACCACGAAAAGCTTCAAACTGTCAAAAATCATAAGCAAAATACTAGCAAACCAAGTCAAATGGCATATTAAAAAGATTATAAACAGAAGAACCAGTGAGAACTGGCAAAAACCTCTTTCTGAAAACTCCAGAAAACAGATAAAGGACTCTAAAAACAGGGCACGTGCCTAATCAAGAAAAAGGCTATTTAAAGTGGGAAGACCTCCTGACTCCTGGCTGGCCCACCCTCACCCTCACCAGCTGGGCACAGAACTGGCTCATGCGCCCAAAGCTTAGCTCCCTGGTCTCTGTTCTAGAAGAAGCAGAGTAACCCTCATGCACATACTGGGAGCTTGTGTGTATGGTCCAATCTGTCTGACGGTGGCCTGAGAGGCTCGCCTTCCCAGAACTTGACCTGCATGTAGAGGTTGGCTCCTCGAGCTCTCCCACAGAATGCTGTGGGAGTGCAGTCAAGTTGTGCTGCCTGGAGTAAGGGATTGCTGGCTGTAGGGCATAGAGTGCAATGTCCAGAACCTGGAGGAAACTGTTTCTCAGGGAAGACAGCATATTTGGAGTTACATAAACAGGTGAAATCCTATGGGCACATACACATACCCACAAAAAGATGCACACACAGAAAGGACCTGGGAGGCCTCTGACCTAGAGCTATTCTCTAAACTCATTGTATGGCTAAGCCCTGAAGGGAAGTGCTCGTACAAGTCAATCTGCAAAGACTAGGGAAGGTGTTTTCTTTTTTCCTTTGATTTCTTCTTGTTAGTGGTATTGTTGTTAGCACCTGGTTTTAAGCAAACCTCTGTCATAACATTAATTGGGTACAGGTTTAAGGAACAGACCCTTCAGAGTCTAAATTCCAGTGATACATTAAAATATCAAAAAGTCCAGGTCTCAACAAAAGGTTACAAAACATACAAAGAAACAGGAAGCAATAGCCCAGGCAAAGGAGAAAATTGAAGCACTGGAGACCATCAATGAGGAGGACCATATCTGGGACATACCAGACAAAGACTTTCTAAAAATGGTCCTAAATATGCTTAAAGAGCTAAAGGAGAAGATGGGCAAGAACTAAAGGAAATCAGGAAAACAACAGATGAATGTAAAGAGAATAGCAATAGATTCATGGCAATCATGAAAAGGAACCAAACAGAGATGAAGGTCACAGTAACAGAAAGTAAAATTCCCCTAGAGGGGTTCAACAGCAGATTAGAGATAAAAGAAGGAGTCAGTGAACGTAAAGATAAGATAGTTGAGATCACCTAGGCTGATGAGCAGAAAGAATGAAGAAAAGTGAATAAATCCTGAGGAAACTGAGGAATGCCATCGAACAGATCAATATAAACAATGTGGAGTCCCAGAAGAAGGCAGAGAGAATATCCAAACTAATAAGGGCTACAGCCTTCCCATATTTAACAAAAGACGTGAATATATGGGCTGAAACCTTCCCAAATTTAACAAAAGACATGAATATACAAATGCAAGATGTTCAATGAACTCCAAACAGGATAAACCCAAACAGACTCAAACCATGGCATATTGTAATCAAACTGTTAATTGCCAAAGATAGAAGAAAGCTGCAAGAGAGAAGCAATGTGTCACATACAAGGGAGCCTCAGTAAGGTTAAGCACTGAGGGTGGTGGATTTGGCCCAGTGGTTAGGGTGTCTGTCTACCACATGGGAGGTCCGCAGTTCAAACCCCAGGTCTCCTTGACCTGTGTGGAGCTGGCCCATGCGCAGTGCTGATGCGCGCAAGGAGTGCCCTGCCACGCAGGGGTGTCCCCCATGTAGGGGAGCCCCACGCGCAAGGAGTGCGCCCCGTGAGGAGAGCCGCCCAGCGCAAAAGAAAGTGTAGCCTGCCCAGGAATGGCACCACACACACGGAGAGCTAACACAACAAGATGACGCAGCGAAAGGCAACACAGATTCCCGTGCCGCTGACGACAACAGAAGCGGACAAAGAAGATACAGCAAACGGACACAAAGAACAGAGAACTGGGATGGGGGGTAGAGGGGAGAGAAATAAATAAATAAATCTTTAAAATAAAAAAAAAGCACTGATTGCTCATTAAAAAAACATGGAGGAAGCAGACTTGGCCAGTGGATAGGGCATCCGTCTACCACATGGGAGGTCTGTGGTTCAAACCCTTCAAGCCCTGGGCCTCCTTGCTTGACTTGGAGCTGGCCCATGCACAGTGCTGATGCGTGCAAGGAGTGCCCTGCCATGCAGGGGTGTCCCCACGTAGTGGGGCCCCATGCGCAAGGAGTGCGCCCCATAAGAAGAGCCGCCCAGCGTGAAAGAAATTCCAGCCTGCCCAGGAATGGCGCTGCACAACAGAGAGCTGACACAACAAGATGATGCAGCAAAAAGATACACAGATTCCCATGCTGCTGACAACAGCAGAAGCAGATAAAAAGAAGAACACGCAGCAAATGGACACAGAGAACAGAAAACTGGGGCAGGGGGGGAGGAGAGAGAAATAAATAAAATAAATCTTTAAAAACAAAAAACAAAAAAAATGGAGGCAAGAAGGCAGTAGGATGACATAATTGATATACTTAAAGTGCTGAAAGCAAAAATTTGCCAACCAAGAATTCTATATTCGCCAAAACTGTCTTTCAAAAAATAAGGGAGAGATTACAACATTCCCAGATTTTTAAAAAAGCTGAAGGAATTTGTCACCACTAGACCAGCCTTACAAGAGTGCTAAAGAGAGTTCTCCAGGTTGAAAGGAAAGGACAGTAGATACTTGATCAAAGCCATACAAAGAAACAATGATCTCCAGTAAGGATAAAAACATGGGTAAATATAAACACCAGTACTATTGCATTTTTGGTTTGTAACTACACTTTTTACTTCCTACAGATTCTAAAAGGCAAACTCATAAAATGTAATGATAAATCAGTGGTTTGGGACTCATGATATATAAGCAAGCAATTTGTGACAAGAACTATATAAAGGTGGGGGGTGAGAGGGGCACAGGAATATAGTTTATATATGCTAATGAAGTTAACTTAGTATCAAAGCAAATGAGATTATTATAAATTTAGGGTGTTAAAAAGTTAAGCTCTGGGGAAGTGGATGTGGCTTAAGCGATTGAGCTCCCACCTACCATATGGGAGGTCCGTGGTTCCATTCCCAGAGCATTCTAAAGAAATGGCTGGTGCAATGGGCAGGCATGGCAAGCTGACATAACAAGATGAAGGAACAAGAGACACAAGAAGAAAAGCATGATGAGAGACACAACAAAGCAGGAAACAGAGGTGGCTTAAGCAATTAGATGCCTCCCTCCCAAATTGGAGGTCCCGGGTTCAGTTCCCGGTGCCTCAAGATGAACAGATACATAGAAAGTGCAAACAACAAGGGGGTGGGGAGAAATAAATTAATTAAATAAATCTTAAAAAAGTAAAAGTTAAGCCTTATGGTAGCTACCAAAAAAAAAAAATGGTGACAAAAATGCAAGTTCATAGAGACAAAAATTGGAGTACAGGTTTCCAGGGGTGGGGGACAGGGCATATGGGGAGTTAATGCATGGTAGTTGTAGGATTTCTGTCTGGGGGGATAATAGGGTTTTGGTTATGGGGGGTGGTGAGGGTACTGCAATATTGTGAATGTGATTGATCCCACTGAATAGTGTGCTTGTGATGGGAAAATTTATATTGTATGTATGTTTCCACAATTTAGAAAGAAGAGCAACTAGGGAGATGATGAATTTTTTTAAAAAAGTACACACTATAATTGATTGAGATTCATCCCAGGAATGCAAGGGTGGTTCAACATATGAAAATCATTCAATGTAATACACTACAGAAATAGAAAGAAGGAAAAAAACTTACATGATGGATGTAGAAAAGGCATTGGACAAAATCCAGCACAGTTTCTTGATAAAAAAACACTCAGAAAAGCAGAAATAGGAGGAAACTTTCTCAACATGATAAAGGTCATTTATGAAAACCCACAGTTAATATCATACTCAATGGTGAAAGATTTAAAGCTTTTCCTTCCAAAATCAGGAATGAGACAAGGATGCCTGCTTTCACCACTATTCATTATTGTACTAGGAGTTCTTGCCAGGGCACAAGAAAATAAAGAAAAGTAACTAAATTGGAAAGGAAAAAGTAAAACCATCTCTATTTGCAGACAACGTGATCTTGTATACAGAAAAGTCAAAGAACCTATAAGAAAACTCTTAGAACTAATAAAACAA
The DNA here is from genome assembly GCF_030445035.2 of Dasypus novemcinctus. Classification (NCBI taxonomy): domain Eukaryota; kingdom Metazoa; phylum Chordata; class Mammalia; order Cingulata; family Dasypodidae; genus Dasypus; species Dasypus novemcinctus. Next base: position 78,634,019 of record NC_080681.1, on the reverse strand, counting down.
GTGGCAGAGTACAAGATGAACAGAGAAAAAAACTAGGGAAACGGACTTTGGCCCAGTGGTTAGGGCATCCGTCTACCATATGGGAGGTCCGCAGTTCAAACCCCGGGCCTCCTTGACCCGTGTGGAGCTGGCCATGCGCAGTGCTGATGCGCGCAAGGAGTGCCGTGCCACCCAAGGGTGTCCCCCGCGTGCGGGAGCCCCACGCGCAAGGAGTGCGCCCGTGAGGAAAGCCGCCCAGCGTGAAAAGAAAGTGCAGCCTGCGGAGGAATGGCGCCGCCCACACTTCCCGTGCCGCTGACGACAGAAGCGGACAAAGAAACAAGACGCAGCAAATAGACACCAAGAACAGACAACCAGGGGAGGGGGGAAATTAAATAAATAAATAAATCTTTAAAAAAACAAAACAAAACAAAAAAACTATTGCGTTTCTATACGCTAGCAGTGAATAACCCAAAGAGGAAAAACAAATCCATTTATAATAGCATCTAAAAGAATAAAACATGTAGGAATAAATTTATCTAAGAATTCAAAAGACCTTATCATGCAAACTACAAAACGCTGCCAAAAGAAATGAAGAAAGAGTTAACATTGTTAATATGTTAATATTACCCAAAGCAATACACAAATTCAGGGCAATCGCTATTAAAATTCCAGCAGCCATTTTTTAAGAAATGAAAAAACCAGTCCTCAAATTTATATGAAACTTCAAGGGGCTCCAAATAACCAAAACAATCCTGAAAAAGAAGGCTGGAGAATTCATACTTTCTGATTTCAAATTGTAATACAAAATGACAGTAATCAAAACAGTGTGGTAGGATGCGGATGTGGCTCAAGCAATTGGGTTCGCATCTACCATATAGGAGGTCCAGGATTTGATCCCCTTTTCAGTGGATCAAGGACCTAAATGTAAGAGCTAAACAATGAAATTCTTAGTAGATAAACATAGGGGCAAATCTTTAAGATCTGAGATTCAGCAACAGATTCTAAGATATAACACTAAAAGCTTGTAGTAGTTTGATATAGTCATGAATTCCAAAAATATATATTGGACTATTTTTGTAATCTGGTCTGTACCTGGGTGTGATTAAGTTATGATTAGGACTTTGATTGGGCCATGTCATTAGGGTGTTGAGTCTTCACCCTTTTGTGGGTGGGAACTCACAGATAAAATGCATGGCAAAGGACAGAGTTGAGGGTATTTGATGTTGGAGTTTTGATTTTGGAGTTTGATGATGAAGCCTTAAGCTAGAGCCCCAGGAAGTAGGCTCACAGAGGAAAGAGAAGCAAGTCCTAAGAAGAGAGAAATCTTGAGCCCAGGAAGAAGCAAGACCTGGGAAGAGAGGAACCCTGAACCCAGAGAGGAGCAAGACCCTGGAAGGGAGGAACCGAGGAAGCCTGAACCCTTGCAGATGTCGGCAGCCATCTTGCTCCAACACATCAAAATAGACTTTGGTGAGGGACGTAACTTACGCTTTATGGTCTGGTATGACTAAGCTCTTACCCAAATAAATACCCTTTATAAAAACTAACCAATTTCTGGTATTTTGCATTAGTACCCCTTTGGCTGACTAATACAAAGCCTGAGCAACAAAAGAAACAATAGATAAATTTGATTCATCAAAACAAAACAAAAAAAAACTTTTGTGCATCTAAGTAATATATCAAGAAAATGGAAAAGACAACCTACAAAATGGGAGAAATAGTTTCAAATCATACATTGGAAAAGGGTTTAATATTCAGAATATATTAAGAACAACACAACAAAAATAAACAGCCCAATTTAAAAATGGACTTGAAAAGACATTTCTCTAAAGAAGATACACAAATGACCAATAAACATATGAAAAGATGCTCACCATCACTAACCACGAGGGAAATGCAAATTAAAACCACAGTGAAATACCACTTCACACCCACAAGGACAGCTATGGTTAAAAAATGGAAAATAAGTTTAAGAAAGGATATGGAGAAATTGGAATTCTAGTGTATTGTTGGTGGGAATATAAAATGGTGCAGCCACTGTGGAAAGCAGCATGGTAGTTCCTTTAAAAAGTTAAATATAAAATTACCATTTGACCCAAAATCCCACTTCTAGGTATGTATCCAAAGAGAGTAAAATAGGGTTACAAATAGATACTTGTATACCAGTATTTATTGTAGCATTATTCACAATAGCCAAAAGCTGGAAATAACCCAAATGTCCATCAACACATGAAGGAGTAAACAAAATGTGGTACATACAAGCAATGGAATATATTTTGGACATAAGGAAAAATGAAGTTATGAGACATGATGAAATAGGAAGAACCTCGTAAACATTATATTCAGTGAAATAAGCAAGACACATGAGGACAGAAATGGTATGATATCACCTATAAGAGATGACTAAAAATAGCAAATTTGCAGAGACAGAAAGAAGATTAGAGGTTACCAGAGGGGGAGGGTATTTGTTTTTAAGAAAGAAAGAAAAATATCAATGACATATCAGTTTTTACAGAGGACCCTAAAAAAAAAAATTAAAAAGAATCATTTGGGGGAACTTTTGAAGGGTATCTGGGCGTTGTCCTAGCTATATCAAATCAAAATCTCAAGGAATTGGCTAGAAAACTGTATTTTACTAAGTACTCCAAAGGACCCCACTGCAACTAACCTGGCAGAAACCAGGCTCCTTAGCCTGACATTCTAGGCTTTTCATAACCTGACTCCAAACCACCTATATGTGTGATTGCTTCTATTGTGTATAAATATACACACAAACACACAGATATCTATTAATAACATCTTACTACATATTGACATTTGTACAGTATTTGTTACACTAAATATCCAATCATGAGCATTTTCCCATGTCACTAAGAGTTCTTCATAAATCTTCTTTTGAATGGCTGCATAATATTCCATCATGGGATTGTACCATAATTTATTTAGCTATTCCCTGTTGCTAAACATTTACATTGTTTTCCATTTTTCGCTCTTATAAATAATGCTGTGAAAAGTGCCCTTGAATATAAATCACTGTCTGCATCTCCATATGCTTCCTTGGGATAATTCTAAGAAGGGGAATTCCTGGGTCAAAGAGGATGAATTTTTTCCAGGCTCATGGAACACATTGTCAGACTGCTCTCCAGAAATATCATACCAATTTACACTCCCACCAGTAATCTGTGAGAGGGCCAATTTCACTGCACATTGCAACACTGAGTACTAGAATTTCCTTTATCTTTGACAATTTGCTAGATTTTAATGGTATTTCATTTGAATTTGAATTTCGTTACTAGCAGAGGCCAATACATGAAAGTATTTTTGGCTATATGTATTTCTTTTTCCATCCACTGTCTCTGTCCTTTATCATTTTTCTTATCATTTTGTCAGGTTTTAAAAATATATTAACGCTATCAGTCTTGCTCTTTGCAGCAATTATCTTTCCCAATTTGTTTACTGCATTTGATTGTTGTTTATAAATTTTTACATGTAAAAAGAAAGTTTTGCATTTTTAAGTAGTCTAACAGTCTTTTAGGTAAGACCACTTTCACGGCCCTTTATCTAAAGTTACTCCTTTCCCAACCAGAGATCAAATAAATACTTCCCTATAATACCTTCTAATTTTTATGTGGTTTCAATTTTGATACTTAATTCATTAATCTATCTGTAATGTATTTTGCAGTATAATGTAGGTGAGGATTTAACTTTATTTTTCTCCCAAAGAGTTAACCAATTGTCCCCATGTGTGTCGTCTTCTCAAGACCTCAATGGCAGGCTTTCTTCTGTTGCCCATAATAGTGCCTTGAAGTAGTAATGACCACAAATATCACATGCATGTACTTATACTTTATAAAACATTATACCTTGTTCATTCAGCACGATTTTGTTGAGTACCTGCTAGGAGCTAGGAGCTGTTCTAGATGCTGGGGACAGAGCAGTGAATTAAACAGACAAAATAATCTCTTTCCTCATGGAGCAAGCCTTCTAATGGGGAACATAGAACAAACAAAATAAGTAAGTAAATTATACAGAACGTTAGTGATGAGGAGAAAAATAGAACAGGGAGGGGGGATAGGAAGTATTTGAGGGAAGGCTGCGTTTTTTCATAGGGTATCCAGAGAAGGCCTCCTGAAGGAGGGGAGGGAGGGAGTCGTGTGGTCATCCTGGGGTGGGGTGGGGGCCGGGGGCCGCATTCCAGGCAGAGGGAACAGCCAGTGCCAAGGCCCTGAAGCAGCGGTGGACCCAACATGTTCCAAAACCAACAAGAAGCCAGTGTGGCTAGAGTGGAATAAGCCAGAGGATGTGAAGGACGAGATGAGGCCAGGGACTAAGGGAGGCTCATGGGCCACTGAGGAGAGCGTGGTTACCTCTGCCTCTGGGGGAGATGGGGAGCTTGGGGGAGTTTAAAGTGGACAACACGACATGTTTTAACCTCAGCACTACCGACATTTGGGACTGGATAATTCTTACGGGAGCTACCCTGCACATGTAGAACATTAGCAGTATCCCTGGCCTCTACACACCAGGTGCCAGAAACACGCTCCCACCCCAGTCACGTTGATCAAAAATGTCTCCAGGCACTGCCAAGGTCCCCTGGCAGGTAAAATTGCCCCCAGTTGAGAACCACTGCTTTTAGCAGGATAACTCTGTCGCTGTGCTGATGGGGGCAAAGGCAGGGGCAGGAGACCAGGGAGGAGGCTGCTGTGATCAGCCGGTGAGGGATGAGGGTGGCTTGGGCCTGGGAGGTGAGGATGGCTGGATTCTGGATGTGCGGTGAGTGTGGAGGCATCAGTCACAGGGGCGTGAGTGAAAGAGAAGGGTCAAAGATGGCGTCATGCCAAGGGTTTTGTCCTGAAGATGTGTAAGGAGGAGTTGCCATGCTCTGAGAAGGGGAAGTGAGCAGAAGGAACTGGTCCTTTGGAGGAGAATACCAGGAGCTCAGATTTGGCTATGTAAGTTTGTGGTAGCTCTTAGATATGCAAGTGGAGAGTAGAACAGGCACCTGGATTTTCAGGTCTTGAGTTCAGGAGCCAGCTCAAAGCTGGAGACATGCCTGTGGATCAAGAGCACATAGGTGGTATTTGAAAAGCAGTGATACTGGATGAGATCACCGAGAGAGCGAATATAAATAGAAAAGAAAACGGCATGCCAATGTTTAAAGATAGGGGAGATGAGGACAAGATGCCAGAGGAGAAGAAGGAAACCAGGCATGAGAAGTATCCTGAAGCCCTGAGCAGGAAGTGCTCCAAGGAGTAGAAAGCCTGTGTCCGAGGCTGCTGATAGACAACTAAAACGAGGGCTGAGAATTGTTCATTGGATTTAGCAACATGGAGCTCACTAGTGATCCTGTCAAGAGCTGTATGGGGGTGAGGGTGGAGTTTTTTCAACAGGTAATGGGAGGAGAAAAACGAGACACTGAGCCCACACAGCTCTTTCCAGGCATTTTGCTATCATGGGTTCTTGGACCAGCCTGGTGCCTGTTTCACACCTCTGGCCCCACCTCTTATTCCAGCCACTGCTGCAGTAGCCAACTGTAGGCAGGCTTCCATCAGCTTCTGCCAGGGGCAGCCAGACCCTTGGGTTCTTGGGACACAGACCTCACCTGCCCAGCCCCAAAGTGCTTACCCCACTCAGCTAACATGGAGTTGAAGAATGTCAACCACCACACCATGGAGCCTGAGTGCCTACAACTGAAAGCAGGAGGATTGCAGCCAGTATCCATGTGGAATCTAAGCCCCCTCTTGACATAGATGTGGAGTGGACACAACCAAACCAAGGTCCACAGGAAGGAGGAATACAGTAAGGATTAGAGTGGACTTAATGATATTCTATTCATGAACTATTGTGGTTAATAATCGAGAAAATGTGGCATTGATATGGAAAAAGTGGCCATGGTGGCTGCTGGGTGCAGGGAATGGGAGGAAGAGATGAGATGTGGAGGCATTTTCAGGACTTGGAGTTGTCCTGAATGGTGCTGCAGGGACAATTGCCGGACATTGTATGTCCTCCCATGGCCCACTGGATGGGACGTGGGAGAGTGTGGGCTATGGTGTGGACTACAGGCCATGGGGTGCAGCGATGCCCAGAGATGTACTCACCAGATGCAATGGATGTGTCATGATGATGGGGGAAAGTGTTACTGTGGGGGGAGTGGTGGGGTGGGGGCGGTGGGGGTGAATGGGGACCTCATATTTTTTGAATGTAATATTTTTTAAAAAATGAATAAATAAAATAAAATAAAAAACAAAGTGGGTGAGGGGTTATGTCTCTGGAGCCACCCTTGACCAATGGGTATGGGAGCCTACAAGTAACTGCTTTCCTTTTGGACCCCCTGGAAGTGTGTGTGTGTGTGTGTGTGTTGGGGAAAACTGTTAGGGGTAGCTTTGAGGAACAATGCAAAGGCCCCTCAGAAGGTAAGGCAGCTTGATAATGCACACTTGCATCGGCTCTCCCCACTTACCTGTTTCAATCCCCTACCTTAGTCCCACTCCCTGGGATCACTTCCCAAGAAAACTACCTTTCCTGAGGAAACTATGGAGCATAAAAGGTACTACTTTGGGGTGAGCCCAAGCTAAGGCAAATGGGAAGGAGAGAAATGGAAGGGAGCTAGAAGTGAATGTGGAGTCAAGAAAGGTCTATTTTTTTTTTTAAGATGTTGTAAACAACTGCAGATTTGTACGCTAATGGAATGACCCAGGAGAGATGGGAGAACTGCTGAGGGGCAGTGGCACCCTTCAGTTCAAGTGAGAGGGCAGAATCTAGGCTGCAAGTGGAAGGTCTCCAGTAACTGGAGGGGAAGTAGGAAAAAGAGAGATGTGCTGGGAGCCTGTACGACTTCTCTTCTGAAGGATTCCTTTTTCTCGTGAAATAGGAAACAAAGTCATCAGCTGAAAATGAGCACGGGGTGGACGTGTGGAGTGAGAAGAAGAAGAAGGTGTGTGAGTCACCCAAGAGCATGGGTGAGTGGATGGAGCAGGGAAATGTACTGAGGGCCCACTTGACCTGAGCACAAATTTAAGGTGAGACCCGGGTGTTTTTATTTGGCCACCTTCAGCCACAGGATACAGTGGAGGAATCGTTGGAGAATTAGATTCATGTATTTGCTGAGGACTTGGTCATATGCCTGGCACTGAGTTTTATCTAATCCACCCAATCATGCTTTGAGGAAGAGATCTCTATCTTCACTTAACAGAAGAGGACGTGACCAGTCCAGAGTGACCCAGGAGGCTCAGGACTCAAGCCCAAGATCTGTGGCATATTCCGTTAAGCAATGGCAGCTCCCAGGAAGGCGTAAGAGTAAGATGGCTAAAGGGAAGCCCTGGAGACAGACAGTCCAGGGGCTAAGTTCTGGCTCTGCCACATACACATGGGTTTGTTAGTGGGGGCAGAAGGACACAGACATTGCCTTCCTGACTTTTGGGGTCAAATTACCAAAGATGTGAGAAAGACCTAGGCCTTGCAGTGGCTGTAAAATTGGTGCTCTTCAGAGTCCTCTAACTCCACAGAGCAGGTTTCCGAGGTTTAGGTGCCATTAGCTCCATCTAGAGTTGAGGAATCCGAGCCAAGCAAGACGAATAGATCTGCCCAAGGTCATATGGCAAGTTGCAGCTCCTGGAAGCAACGCTTGTTCCATTGCCCTCTGCTGCCCTGTGCTTTGTGTCTTCAGCTTGTAGAGAAATCAGGCAGTTTAGGGAGAAAACCGTCCCTGAAAACTAATGAGGTTGCAGAGGGTGAGTGCTGGCTCTGTGAGACCTGCTCCAGACATAGATGGCTAACTGTCTACTCAGCGTCTCCAGCTTTGTCTGCGTGTTCTCTGATTTATCCCAAGTACCTTAAACAGTGCCTGGCACATTAGGGTTGCTTAATAAGCCATGGATGAGTGAATGCGTGCAGAGTTCCTCAATGTCTCAGCCAAAATTGGAAAAATAGACCCAAAATAGATAATCTTAAAAACCAAACTGCTAAGTACTGAGGTCTCCTAAACGTCCAGCTCATGCCAAATGCTATATGTCTCTCGTTTAATACTCATACAACCCTGGAAGAAACTGTTCTTATCTTCATTTTTCAGATGAGGATACTGAGCTCAGAAGGGTTAAGTAATTTCTCCAGTGTTTTAATTTCCTGGCTGCTAAAACATACCACACAGTGGGTTGGCTTCACAACAGGAATTTGCTGGCTCACTGTTTCAGAGCCTAGAAGGCTTGCTTCCTCCTAAGGCTGGTATCTTCTGGCTGGCCAGCAACTTGGGGGTTCCTTGGCTTTTCCATCACATGAATGTACATGGCAGTGTCTCCTTCTTTCTTTTCTGGGTTCCACTGATTTCCAGCTTTTGGTGGCTCTCTCTTTCTGAATCTTATTATGTTTATAAAGGACTCTGGTAATCCAGATTAAAGCCCATTCTGACTCAGTTGGGCCTCATTTTACTGAAGTAACATCTTGATGGGATCTTATTTACAATGGGTCCACACCCATCAGAATGTGGACCAAGATCAAGAACATGTCCAAACAGGGGTGCAGAATTCAATCTACTACATCCAGAGTCACAAAGTGAATAAAGAGCAGAAGCAGGGTTCGTACCAGGACAAGATGACTCCAGAACCCTATGTTTTATCATTACACTACACTGCTTTAATTCTTCAGAAATATGAAACAGTGTTATACTTGTATATACCTAAAAACATGCCCTCAAGATATATAAACCCAAAACTTATATAACTATAAGGATAAATGGAGGAAATCCACAATCATGATGGACGTTTAATAAAGCTCTTTCAAAAACAGATAAAAATATCTCTACCCATTAAGGATATAGGAGATCCAAACACAATGAAAAAACTTGACCTAATTACAGACATAGAACATTGTATCCAACAACTGCAAAATACACATTTTTTTTCTAAGCACACAAGGGAATTTTACAAAACTGGCCATGCACGGAGCTATAAAGCCAGTCCCATAAATTTCAAAGGACTGAAATTAAACTGAACATGTTCGCTCACCTCAGTGTACAAGGTAATTAGAATTCTGATATGTTTGGAAATTAAGAAAAATGCCCCATAACAATGTGTCAAAATATAATGGAAATTAAAAGTATTTTGATTGACAATGAAATTTCTACACATCAAAACTTGTGGGATACTGCTAAAGTGGTACTTAGAGAAAAATGTATAGTTCTTAATGTCTTAAATATATTTATCAGAAAAGAAGAAATGCTGAAATTTAATGGATTAAGTATCCATATCAAGATGTTAAGAACAAGAAAGAACAAAACTAAAGTGAAAGAAGGACATTGTAAAGATAAGGACAGAAATCAACAATATGGAAAGCATACATACAATAAGAGGATCAAGAAAGAAAAAGTTGGATCTTTGAAAAGATTAAGTAATAAAATTGACAAACTATTGACCAGATAGATCACAGAAAAGAAGAAGGAGGCATAGAAAAGAGGGAGGAGCTAACATAAGAATGATGCTACAGGCAAAAAAAAATGTTCAGGTAACGTTATGAACATCTTTATGCCAATAATTTTGAAATGTAGTCAAAATAAGAAAATTTCTAGTAAAACATAATTTACCAATTAAAGAAGAAATAGAAAACCTGAATAGTCCTATAAGCATTAAAGTAATTCAATTAATAGTTTAAAATCTTCCCATGAAGAAAACTCCAGACCCAGATGGCTTTTCCAGTAAGCTCTACCCAACATTAAAAGAAATAATTCTAATCTTATTTACTCTTCCAGAGACTAGGAAAAAAAGGAATACTCTCCAACTTATTTTATAATGCTAAAAAAACCTCAATATCAACAAAGACTGCATAAGAAAGGAAAATTACAAGTTAATTTCATTAATAAACATAGATGCAAAAATTCTAAATGAAATATTACCAAATTGAACCCCACAGTGTATAAATGGAGAAAAAGGTATATCATGAACAGGTGGGGTATATCCAAGGAATGCAAAGTTGGTTTAACATTAGAAAATCACTTAATATTTTTCACCACATTGGTAGATTAAAAAAAAGAAAAGAATACGATCATCTCAATACTTGCAGAAAAAGCTTTGAATAAAATTCAACACTCATTCATGATTTAAAAAGAAAAATGTTAACCAACCTAGAAAAGAAAGAAACTCCTTAATATGATAAAGAGCAATGATAAAAAGCTCACAGCATCGTCAGTGGTAAAATGTTAAAACTTTCCTTTGGATATTGGGAACAAGACAAGGGTGCCCTCCATTACCACTCCTAGTCAACTTTATACTGGAAGTCGTAGCCAAACCAGAAGGCAGGAAAAAATAAAAAGACTAAGGTTTATAATAGAGCTGATACCCACACTCAGCTTTCTGATTCCAAGTTCTCCCCAGCCCAGCCCACACGGAGTCCTCCCTCCCCTGATGCCCACCTGAGCGTTACCTGTCTTCCACCTTCCACCTCCTCCCTCGCACAGCCACTCAGCAAACACTGCTGGGCTTTTTGTTAGCCCACACACTCACCTGGCATCTTCTGCCTCACACGCTCTCTTCCTTTGTTGTGTTCTGACTTCCCTTCCTAACAGGTTGAGTTACAGGTGCAGGGTCCACTCTTACTGCTTTGCAAGCTGCACTGTCCCTACCTCAGCTCCTTGCTCCTTCAGTTCCTTGTGAGCAGGACGAGGTCTGATTCGCCTCTGGTTCCCGAGCCCCCCACATACAGCAGGTGCCAGGGAGTGCTGGCCACTTGAGGAACTTGTGAATGGAATCTGCCCGCAGCAGCAGGACTGTCTCCCCAGCAAGGCCTTCCTACTTCACCAGCATCTATCAGCTTGATCCCCTCCTCCTTGAGAGGCCATGAAGGTCTGCTATTCACGAGCAAACTGGTTCTGTGTGGTGGGCACTGGGAACACAAAGGGAGCACGCCAAGACCTGCCCTATGGGCAGGCGGTGGCCACCTGGTGGGAGGCCCACAGGGGCCCGTGAGAGCCAGGAGGTGCCTAACCCAGCCTGCAAGGTCAGGAGAACCTTCCAGGAGGTGAGCGATAAACGATGAGTGGGCTTTAGTCTGGGAAGGAGGGTGGAAGTGGGAGGATGTTTGGGGCCAGGAAACTACAAGTGTGTTCCAGAGGCTGGAGCAATATGAGAGTTTGGGGAATGATGAGGCCAAAGAGGTCACCCTGATCATCTGTGAAAATTGTGGACCCACCGCCAGAGGAAATGCAGGAAGACTGTGCACACACCTTGAAGTCCATCCTGGGACCCCTAGGTCCTAAGAATCTTGACTATGTACAGAGGAGGGCAAAACTGAACTGTTCTGGACTTAGGGGAAGAAAAATACAATTGAAGTTGATTTGCTGCTCACTTGCATCCATGATCTTAGCCAGGACCCAAAATAATCCCCCTGAGGACAAGGCTAACCTCCTGTCTGGAAAAGAAATTCCCATCCAATGTGTGAGGTCCTGCAGGCCTTGACTTGTGGCACTGGACACAGTGTACCCGACAGAGGCCTCGTAGAGACTCCATCCCCTTGTGAGCACCATCCTAGCTATGACAGCTGAATGCTCACCATGTGTCAGCCAGGCAGGAGAGAGGAGGGTGCTCCGGAAATGGAAAATGGCACATGCAGAGGACTGGGGACCTGGACAGAGGACCCCATGCATGGGGGAGGCAGTCAGGGTCTGGTCACAGCCCCTGTGCCCAGACTCAGAGCCTGGAAGTCACCCCAAGGGAGGGAGAGAGCAGGATACAGTCCGTGGTGGGAGCTATCACTCTGGCTGGGATGTGAAGAGGGATCCATAACCACAGGGGCGACTGCTATGCAAGAGAAGTGCAAGCAGCCATACTATGTGCAGGGGGCTCCTGACCTGGTACACATGCGAGAGGAAGACCAAGAGAGCAACTCGGGGGAAGAGAGGGATGTTTCCTTCTTTCTTTTCATTTTGACAGACAATGACCACAGACCTGCTTGGTGTTAGACACCAAAAATTCAAAGGCAAGGGTGCCCACTGGCCCATTAACATCACCAACTATAATGGGTGTTGGCTGCAGGAAGGAAGATCAAGCAAAACAGATACTGGCCCCAGCTGGCCAGGAACCCAGGGCCCTCCCTCAGCTGACAGATGAGCTGAGGCCCTCACAGGGTTAACCAGGGGCCATGGCGGAGAGTCAGAGAGTCTTTAAGTGACCAGACCTGCCCTGACCCTGGTCTGTCCTGACTCTTTCCCCAACTGTGTGCCTCCCAACGCCAGCAGGGCCATGGAGCAGTGGCAAGAACCTGCCTACACACTAGGGACGCTGTGGGACGCTGGCCAGCTCAGCTCACTGCCACTAGGGCCAGGGAGACCACTGGAAGAGGTATGACTTGGTCATGATGCTGGAAAAAGAGAGGCAACAAGACACAGCAAGAATAAGGCACTGGGGGGTGGGAGGGGAAGGGCAGGGAGCACCTGGGATCTGCCTCCACTCACCGTTTAGTGCCTGGATGTCTTTGTCCACATACTGGGGGCAGGGAGTGGAGGGCAGAGAGAGTGAGTTAGAGTAGATGGCTCTCAAAACCTTCCAGCTTAGGGAAGCGGACTTGGCCCAGTGGTTAGGGCGTCCGTCTATCATATGGGAGGTCTGTAGTTCAAACCCCAGGCCTCCTTGACCCATGTGCAACTGGCCCATGCACAGTGCTAATGCGCACAAGGAGTGCCATGCCACACAGGGGTGTCCCCGCGTAGGGGAGCCCCACACACAAGGAGTGCACCCCGTAAGGAGAGCCGCCCAGCGCGAAAGAAAGTGCAGCCTGCCCAGGAATGGCGCCGCTCACACGGAGAGCTGACACAACAAGATGATGCAACAAAAAGAAACACAGATTCCCGTGCTGCTGACAACAACAGAAGCAGACAAAGAAGACGACGCAGCAAATAGACACAGAGAACAGACAACTGGGGTGGGAGGGAAAGGGAGAGAAATAAATAAATAAATAAATCTCTTTTTTTTAAATGTTAAAAAAAAAAACCTTCCAGCTTAACAGAGTGAGTTGAAGTAGATGGCTCCTGTAGCAGTCTGATATGATTGACGAATTCCAAAAAGAAATACTGGATTATGTTTGTAAACTGGTCTTTTCCTCTGGGCATATTATATTATATTGGATTCAGAGGTTTTTTTGATTAAGTAATGATCAAGGCTTTGATTGGGCCACATCAGTAGAAAGCTGCAGCCCCACCCCCTTTGTGGGCAGGGACTCACAGAGAAAATGGCATGGCAGAGACAGTTGGAGTTTTTGAGCCGGAGCCCAGGAAGTGAACACACAGGAAAAGAACACAGAGGAATAGAGATGGCTCCTTAGACACCTTACATGGCAGAAGCCCTGGGGGGAGAGACAGAGCCATTCTCCTGATAGTCTACAGCTGGCCTTGTGGAGAAAGGCAAAGCCTAGAGATTCTCATAGTCTACAGCTGACCTTATGGAGGAAACAGAGGCACTGAGCCCAGAGAGAAATGAGCACCAGGAAGAGAGGAACCCAGGAAGCCTGAACCCTGGCAGACATCAGGAACCATCTTGCTTCAACATGTGGCAAAAGACTTTGGTGAGGGAAGTAACTTACGGTTTATGGCCTGGTAACTAAGCTTCTACCCCAAATAAAGACCCTTTATAAAAGCCAACAGATTTCTGGTATTTTGCATCAGCACTCCTTTGGCTGATGAATACAGCTCCCCCAACCTTCCAGCTTTGCAGAGATGTTGATAGCACAGGCTTTAGAATCAAATTAGAATCTGCCACTGGTAACTATATGACTTTGGGCAAGTCCTCATCCTCTGTGGGCCTCAGTTTCCTCATTTGTAAAATAGGCAGAATCATACCTACCCAAGAGAGCTGTCCTAGAGAGTAAACTATACCAAGTGACCCAAAATGGCCACACAATGGTAACTGCACTCTCCAGCTTGACCCTGAGGGAGCCCCAGGAAGACAGGGGAGGGTGTGTCCAGAGGGGCCCAGCGGCAGTGGACATGACCAGGCCTCAGGCCGTCTCTCCCGGCTGCGCCAAGCCTGGTGTCACAGCGCCGGGCTGCTTGGGAAACCTCTTCATCCCACAGATGGGCTTCCCACCCTCATTTGGGAGCATTTTCCTCAGCCCCAGTAGCAGCAGGGCGGCAGCTGCCATCTTGGAGGTTGGTCCCAACCCCCCCTCTGAGAAAGCCTGTCTGTCTCCTCAGGGCCAGCAGGAGCGCCCTACAAATCAGTCAATAAATTCCAAGCAAAGGCGCACGAGTTGTTTTATTTGGAACCCTGGCCCTTTTCTGCGGTTGCAGTGAAACCAGACTCTCTCAGGTGATTCACAATTTGAGAGAAGCCATGGCTGTATCCACCAGAGGGTGACAATAATATTTTCTTTCCTGTCTTACCTCAGAGACAGGAAGGTGTTTTCTTTCCAGCCCACTATCCTGGGCCGACAGCAAACTCAGGCTTACTCAGTGAATATTTACAGACCCCTGGACTTGGGGAAGCCAGTAAGTAGGATTTGAACATTGCTGTGGAGCTCTGCAACGTAAGGATGCTTTCTCCCACATGACACACACAATCCTCACGGCTACCACCAAAGCAGATTTCATTCTCTCTAATTTGCCACTGAAGAAACCAGTAGAATGTGGATGCAGTTAAAAACCGTGGCTTTGCTGCCAATGTGCGTGGGTTCAAATCCCAGGTCTGACACTTCAGTGAGCCTTCTGTAGAGTTACACTTCTGCAAAACAGGGAGAATGCACTTAACCAAGAGGAATGTGGTGGCGATGACATGAAATAATATATATGAAGAACTCACAGAGGGTCCAGCATATTGTAATTAATCAGTGAGTTGTCACTACTAATATTAATAATATTATTGCTCAGAGAGGCGACAAGGCTAGGCAAGGTCACACAGCAGTTTGAGGAGTTCAGATGTCCAGTTCTGGATTCCATGCTCCTTCTCAGCTTTCTCTCCAGGCTTCTAGACTAACAGTCACTCTGGCCTCTAGCGCCTCCCCCAGTACAGGGGAGCCCCAGGGCAGCCAGCAGAGAGGCGGCTTCAGGTTGAAAAGGAAAGGAAAATATGACACAGTGAATGTGCCTCCATGCTGAGGTGGCTCCCAGGGCAGCCAGGATTCAGGCAGGACAAGCACCAACTCTTCCACCCCCTTCGTGAGAATGCCCAGTAAGAAAGAAAACCAGCGGCGTCCGCAGCCAGCGAGTTAGATACTTGACTATTTTTCATTGTAACCAAACAGGAGGAATATAGAAAGGCTGTGAACCTGCCTTAAGCACAGGCCAATGCCTTCAACTTTTGGCTAAAATTCTGACCTGCCGCCCCGGCCTCAGTTTTTCAGCTGACAGTCGGGGGCTGGAAGACAGGATTTCTGGGGGGCCTGGAGCTGAGGCTGCCTGCCAGGTGGGTGCCTGGAAGCTCCCACCACCACAGCCATCTCCTGGTCATCGACGTGCAGACCGCGGGCTCGGACCCTCTCGTTTACTCCGCCCACACCCCTATGGCCTGGTGGGGCACTATCGGTGTGCCCATGTGCCCATCAAAGAGACGAGGAAATGGGAAAGGGAAGTCATCTGCTCAGGTCAAGCTAGGATTTGAAACCCAGGCAATCTGGCCCCAGAGCCACCCTGCTACCCCTACTCTTTTCCTCCTACACATACACACAACACACACACACACTCCTGCCTCCAGAGTCGGACTCATCTGAGATTCGGAGCAGGACTGGGACATAAAGGAGAACTGGGGGGAAAGGGGGGAGCTGAGGACAAATACCCAGGACCCTGGGGTGATGATAGGGGGCTCAAAACCTGACCCGGGGCAGGAAAGCAGCAGAGGGCCCACACCGACAGCTAGCAGCAGTAAACACCTTCCTGGAGATGGTGCCCAGATGTCTTGGGTGCCCTGGGCAGGGTCTTCTTGGAGCCCCAGGGTGTCCAGCCAGGTTCTGCACACCAGCAGAGCTCCTGGGCTGGCCGTGAGGGCTCAGAGGTGAACCCAGCCCAGCCCCTGCCTGCAGGACAATTATGACGAGGTAGCCTCAAGGCCCTCCACAGCCTGACCTCCGGTCACTTCCCACCGTGACCTGCCCTCACTCCATGGCCACACCCAAGCTCCTCGAACACCGCAGTCTGGCTCTTGGCTGTCTCCAGGCCCTGCTCTCTGAATCCCCCTGCCTGGAAGTCCTTCCTTACCCTGTGCCTGGCAAACTCCTACCTGTCCTTCAAGACTCGATTCCACAGCCACCTCCTCCAGGAAAACTTCCCTGACTGCTTCCTTCCATCCTACTCTGCTCACTGTGGGTTTGTCATGGCTACTACACACCACTCTCTCCACTAGACTCTGGGCTCCTTCTCACTTTGGGGTTTCCAGCATAGGGCCTGTACTCAGTAGGCATTTGTGGAATGAATGCGTCATAACTCATTCAACAGCAGTCAATAACAGACCATGGAGGAAGGGAGGCCGGAGCGCCCCACGAAGATGCAGCGCTGTGGCGCCTCCCCCGTGAAGCCCACTCCACCCCTGACAGCATCTGGCTCATCCACCTCCTCCTCCACTTCTCCTGTCAGGGTGTACCAGCACCTTCTCTGGGCCGGGCCCGGGAAGCACAGACATGCGCCAGAGGGGCAAATCCCAGGTAAAAGCACCCATGTGTCCTCCCCAGCAACCACCAGCCACCATCGGCAAAAGAAAGGCTCAGGAATGTGCTAGAATGGAGGGGCCTGAAACAACCCAATGGCCACCTGCTCTGCACCGTGGTGTGGCCAGGCCAGGCAGGCCAGGCTGCCAGGGTTGACTCTGCAAAGAGATAAAAGCGCAGGAAACACGAGTGCACAAGGGAGGGAAGGGAAAAAGGGAGAGGGAAAAAAATAATAAAAAAGGGTTCTTTTGGTATTTGTTTTCAAAGCCACTGACGAAAACCAGATTTGAAGTTTGGGGGAAAAAAGGGATTTGGGCCTTTCAAATTCCACTCTCCACTAATTGACTGCAGTTTTCTTTGAAAGAGCCCCCAGCTCTTCTGAACAATCAATGGCCCAGCTGGGACTCAACAACCAGTGGCATCCAGGCCTCCTGGCTCCAGAGTTTGATCTGGCTGAATGAGCGCGGGACAGACAACTGAACAGATAGATGGACAGGCAGAGAGCACGGGGTCATAAAGAACACCCGTTGAGCCCCACTTGGAGACAGACCCTGTGTTAAGTGTTTCCCATATAAAGAGGCCAGGTCAGGCTGGACCCCTGACCACATCGGCCTGACCCCAGTGCCTGTGTTGTCCCTCTTGCTGCCTGCCCCTCAAGGTGCTTGTGGTTTATTGGACTGCGGCAGTAGGGAGCCACAGCAGGTTCAAGCACAAAATTCCTGGGGAGAAGGTTTACTGAGAGGAGAAGAAAACTACCTGATCCAACATTCTTGGGACTCTTTTACAGGTGAGGTGCTCCCCCATCACACACCCTCTGGCACTCCCTCCCACTCTCCCAGTGAAACTACCCACACTGCTGAACCTTCTGCCAACAAAGTCAGAAACGCCTCCCAATGCAAGTCCTGCTCGTCTTGCTACCTCTTCCCTCACTTGGCCGCAGAACTTTGAACAACAGCTTCTATTTATTGCAGGCAGCTCAAAACAAAAATCCCTAGT
This sequence comes from Dasypus novemcinctus, assembly GCF_030445035.2. Classification (NCBI taxonomy): domain Eukaryota; kingdom Metazoa; phylum Chordata; class Mammalia; order Cingulata; family Dasypodidae; genus Dasypus; species Dasypus novemcinctus. The sequence continues at coordinate 78,616,430 of NC_080681.1, read as the reverse complement.
CCCACCTGGCACTAGGAGGAACTGAGGCCCAAAATCCCAGCAGCCCTGCCTCACCTCCTGGCGCTCAGATCATTCAGTCCCACCTGCCTGAGGCTCTCCTACCTCCACTCCTAGAGGCCCAGACAGGCAAAGGGACTTGCCCAAGAGCTACACTGTCAGTCTTGGAGTTAGTGGTGACTAAACCTACACCTGACTGCAAAACCACACCCTTTGCCTCCGCCTGGCCCATTTGTCTGGACAATGAACTTCTAGAGCCACCACCCAAAAGGAATCTATGAGCAGTAAAAACCACAAACGAAAGGTGCTGCCATCCTGCAGCTTTTGCAAATGCTGGCCCCTCTGCCTGGAAAGCCCGTCCCCTTGGAAAAGTCATGCTCCTACTAGAAGCTTTGCTCTGGTACTCACCACCTCCAGGAAGCACTCCCTAACCCCTCCCCTGTGCCTCCCTTCTCTCACACTCTGCCTGGCACAGCGTGGAAAGGCTTCTGTCCACCTGCTGACTCAAACAGACCGTGAGCTCCTCCAGGGAAGAGACAGCTCCTTTCCCATCTCAACTTCCCAGCGCCCACCGCAGGTGCTCCAGAAGTGTCTGGCAAGGGAGGAAGGGAGAGAGCCCAGAGGAACTGAAGCACCCTGGGAAGAGCCCTGGGTTTGAGTCCTGGCTCCATTACATGCCAACTGTGTGACCTTGGGGGACTCACTTGCCCTCTCTGGGCCTATGGGTCCTTTGCTTGAAAACCTGCAGGTGAAAAACCCGGCATGATGGGGGATGTCACACAGTCAAACAAGACTGAAGGTATCAGAGTGCTTTGTGAATTATGAAGCTTTACAAAAAATTACAATGGTGGGGGTCAGTGATGATTTGGGGGTAATGGAGATTGGTGGTACGAGTGAGGTTGATATTCCTGACACAACTTCCTAACACATTACACCTCTCCATGAGCCTCCCGGGAAAGATTAGTAAGACTGCCCATCGGTGCTGGAAAAACGTAAGAGAATCAATGCCACGTCTAGCACGGCATCTGTCCCCCAGCCACGAGGAGGGGCATGTGTGTCTTATCTCCCTTTCACAAAAAGGCATTGCTGCCCAAGGGGTGACCGGCCAGCCTGCCGTCTCGCTCGGAGCGGTCCCGTCCAGAGCCTGGGCTCTGCCTTGCCTCCCCGCTGCGCTGAGCTCAGAGCTCTCTGCAAGGGCATCCACCCCACCCCCCACCCCCACCCCAAGGCACTGCCAGGCCCTGGGCTCGGCAGGCTGCTCCTGGGGCCAGCTGGCCAGGGCCAGGCCACCTCAGCCGCCCTGCAGGCCCAGAGCCTCTGGGGCCGGGCCGCACCCAGCCCGATGAAGCCCCGGCTGCATGCCGCCCGCTTCTGTTCCCCATTACGAGGCCCGGTGCCCGTCCAATAAATCAGCCTAATGAAGTCTGATGAACAAAGATTCTGACGGAGGGATGCCATAATTATAAACATCAGCAGCTCGGCAATCTGGGATCAGGGAAGCCGCCTTGCTTTGATGGGTGGCGAGCAGCAGAGCGACTCAGTTTCAATTGCTCTGGACAGCTCGGGCAGGAGGAGCCAGTGCCCCCAGTGCCAACTCCGCCAGCAGCCGTTGTCAGGGAGTTTCAGGTTCCTACAAGGCACACAAGGCCTTCCACACGGGGCGCCGCTGACCTCTCCAGCCCCCACCTCTGTAACACCCTGTAATCTACTCTCACCAGGCCATTTCACTTTTCCAGGCCTTCACAAAGGTTGTTTTTCTATGGGTGTTGATGAACTCCTATCCATCCTATAACACCCAGCTAAAACACTACCTTGCCACCTCCTCCAGGAAGCCTTCTAAGAAGCCCACATAGTAAAGCACTCTCTCCTCTGTGCTCTCCCCAGCCTCACATGAGCTAAACATGCTTTCCTGTGCCTTCGGATACCATCCCCTCTGCCTGGAACACCCTTCCCCTCGCAGCTTTAGCTCTACTCATCTCTCCTGTCTCCATTAGATATCATCTCTGGGAAGCCCCGTCTGATCTCCCATGTAGGTGTTTTGGGGACTGCCTCTGGCCCCCATGCCCTGCACTTGCCCCCCTGTAGTGTAATGGTCAGTTGCATATTCATGTCCAGCCTGTCATGGTAGCTCTCTGTCCCCAGTGCCCGGGACAGGCTGGCACTCAGTAGGTGCTCAGGGAATGTGTGCTGAGATGTGTTTAATCACTATCAAATAGCAACACTGCCAGGGAAAACCGAGGCCTGCAGACTGGGCTCTGGGTCCTCTGTATCCTGTCTTCTCAGACCAACAAGAAGACCCAGCTCCGAGCAACTGAACAAACGAAACCACCAAGGCCTGCTGTGACCCAAATGCAGAGGGCCTCATATGGAAGGAATCAAGAGGACCAAGGAATAAAGTATCAGTTGAAACAGACACTTTATTATCCAGGCCATAAACCTGATTTACACTCAGGTTTCTTCTTTCGAGGAGCCCTGTAAAGTTTTAACTTTGCCCCAGCAAGCCTGGGGAGCAAACCTTGAGAGCAACAGGAAATCGCCTGTTATGCCTGGGGGTGGGGGGGTCCCAGATGCTCCTGTCCTCCCGGTAACCCTGTGGGTAGAGTCACCTGAACCAGGTGCATGGCTGGGGCCTGGAGAGGGGCGTGGGCTGGCGGCCTGGAGGCCTGGTTCTAGTCCAGATTCTGCTACACACAGGCAGCACAGCCCCGACAAGCTATGCCCCTGCCTGGGCCTCAGCCTCCCCATCTGTACAATGGCCACGGGGAGAGAGGAGATCAGGCCGGACGGAGGGCTAGCGTTCAAGGACACGCGTAACCCAGCGGCTGTGGGCTCTTCTCTCACTGGCTATGTGACTTGGGCAGTTATCGACCCTCTCTGTGTCCTGCTTTCCACATTCTAAACTGGGGGTGGGGGAGCGTGGAATCCTGCACCCACCCCAGAGGGCTGTAGAGCAGCAGGGGTTAATGTCTGTGTGGGCTCTCGAACAGCGCCTGGCACCCCCGAGCCACTCCACTGCTCCGGGGCTCCCACCACCCCCAGCTATCAGAAGGTGCCAAGGGGAAAGAAGGCCTGCCAACCCACTGTCCACGCTCACCCCTCTGACAGCTAGGAGGGGCGGCACCTCATCCCCACACGGCTAAGGAGGGGTCTTGACTTGCTGGCGACTCACTGAGCCGGAAGAGCCCAGCTCTGGAGTCCCGATGCCAAGCCCAGTGTTCTGTCTTGATGGAGAATGTTCCAGGCCAACTTCCTTTGAAAAGAAGGGGGCAAAGTGTGGGAGTGGGGGAGAAGATCTGCCTTAGGGTCAGATCACACATATTTGGAGATGCTTCCAAAGGCACCGTTTGAGGTCAGCTGACCTGCCTCTTTTCTCTCTCCCATCCCACCCCAATCACCAGCTCTCAGCGCGGTCCGGCCTTCTCCCCGCAGTGCAGGGATCCCGTCACCCAACTCGGGCTTCAGCTCAGATGCCACCGCTCCTAAAAGTCCCCGGCCCACCCGCTAAACTTGCACCCTCAACCCTGCTTTATTTTTTAAGTATTGCATTTTTTTTCATTCATTCAGTTTACTCAACAAATATTTATTGAGCACCTTTTATGTTCCAGACACTATGGGAGATGTTTGGGAAATGACAGTGAAACAAAACAAAATAAAATGGAGCTTACATTCTCAAAGGGGAGACAAACCACGAACAATAAATATGACACATAAGTAAAATATACAGTATGTAAGAAAGTGAAAAGTGCTTTGGGAAAAATAATTGAGCAGGTAAGGAGGATCAGATGTGCCAGGGCAGGGCAGGTGGGGAAGCAGTTTAAAATTAGGTGTTGAAGGTAGGCACCAGAAAGAAACGGAGAAAGTTAGTCCAGTCACTATCTGGGGGGAGGGGCATTGCAGGCAGAGGGAACAGACAGTGAGAGGACTCTGAGGAGGCAGCATGCTTGGCTGGAGCAGAGGGAGGAAGAAAAGTACAATGCCATCAGAGGGGTCCCAGAGCCTGGGCCACACTGTAGGACTCAGGTTCCCCCTCTGAGGGGAATGGGGTGTCATTTCACAATACCGACTCGTGGCATAAAAAGGATGTGGCTCAGGCAACTGGGCTCCTGCCTACCACATGGGAGGGCCTTGTTCGGATCCCAGTGCTCCTAAAGAGGACAGCAGACAGACACAGCAAGCTGACACAAGAAGAGGGAACATAATGAGAGACACAACAAAACGGGGAGCAGAGGTTCCTGGTGCCTCCTAAAGAAGACAGCGAGCTGACGCGAAAGGCAGGCGTGGTGACCTGACGCAACAAGATGATGCAACAAGAGACCGGGAAGAAAGACAATGAGAAACACAATAACGTGGAGTGCAGAGGTGGCTCAAGCAATTGGGAACCTCCCTCCTGCCTCAGTGGTCCCAGGTTTGGCTCCTGGTGCCTCCTAAAAAGAAGCAAGGAAGACCAATAGACATGGCCAGGGAAAATGACAAGGGGGGTGGGGAGAAATAAATAAAATAAACCTTCTTTTTAAAAAAAAGGATTACTTGGGCTGCTGTGTTGAGAGTAAACTGTCTCACTTGTTTGTTAACTTACTGTCTGACTCCTCCACGACCCATGAGGGCAGGGACTTGGTCTGAGCTGATCATCACTGTATCTTCAGGGCTTGGAACATTCATGGGCTCAGTTAATGTCTGTGAAATGACTGACTAACTAAAATGACAGCTGTCAGATACAGACACGGACACAGATACAATTACAGCTACCGATACAGATATAAACAAATTCCCTCCAGCCACACTGGCTTCCTAGCTCTTCCTCATTCACACCAAGCACACTGTGGCCTCAGGGCCTTTGTGCGTGCTATGCAGTCTACCTGGAACACTCTTTCCCCTCACATCCTCGTTGTTCATTCCCGCACTTCAGATATTTTCTCAAATGTGACATGAACGTTAAGACCTTTCTTGGACACACTACTTAAAATCCCATCATATACTCCTTCCCCATACTCCCTTATTCCCCTTCCCTGCTCATTTTTTCTCTGTTGTACTTGTTACCAGCTGTCACACTCGATATTTTCCTTTTCTAACTGTCTCCATCCAGAAAATAGGCTCCCAGAAGACAGAGATTTTGTGCTGTTCTAGTCACCGATTAATCCCCAGTGCCCAGGCAGTGGCTGGCACATACCAAGAACCTGATAAATCCTTGCTAAATGAGTGACTCCTCCTGGCTGACTCTTTGTCCACCCTCAGTGACCAGGATGGCTGGCCAGGGCAACGAGGGACCCCCAAAACCTCCCTGTCCAACAGCAAGACCCCCTGCCAACCACAGCCCTGCAGGCAGAGGCGAGAGTAGAAGGAAGAGTCATGCCAGCTGCAGGCATGGCAAGTCTTTTCTTGCTAAGTTGTCTCACAGTAACCACACCAAGTAAGGTTATCATCTCCATTTCACTCAAGAGGAAAACGGAATCTCAAAGAAGCTAAGTAACTTTCCCAAGCGTCTGGGAGGGCACCCTGAGTCTATCTGACTCCTTCCAGTCCTCGTGCATTCAGAGGTTTATTGACCAACCACACCATGCCTGACTGTGCTAAGTTCTGGGGAATACAGCAGTGAACAAGTGAGGTGGTAGAGAGGAACATATCGCAGACGGAACAGCACATGCAAAGGCACATGGTTTCGGGCTGCATGGATACCTGGAAGGTGGGGTAGGAAGTGGTCAGCAGGGCCTTCCCTGTGAATCATGTCAGAAACCAGGACCACCAGGAAACTCAAGCCAAGACCACAGCAAGATACCATTTTACACGTGTTTAAAGGACAAATGTTATGCCGCGGAGGAGAACCTTCATGTTGGGGATGCACGTAGGTCCAGTCACTCTGGAAACCAGCTCGACATTATCTTGTAAAGGTGAATTCACATGACCTTCAGCCTAGGGATGTCACACCTGGGTAATAGCCAAGAACACTGGGTATCTAAATGGGGTCCAACAACCACAGAGGTCAGCAAATGCCACAATCAGGGCTTTTCCCCCAGAGAGCCAGGTGCTAGACATTTACTAACACGTCACTGGAAATAACCCACATAAGCAACAGGTTTCGGTGGTCCTCAAAAATTTTTGAGTTTAAAGGGGTCACTCTCAGACCAAAAAACTTGAGAACTACTGCCCTTGAGAAACCCTTGCATAGACACATGAGGAAATGTGTCCAAGAGGATGTATACCAGCACTTCACAACACAAGAGACTGGAAACAACCCAAATGGAAACAACTGAGAGTTGTGGTATGTTCACACAATGAAATATCACATGGCAATGAAAATGAATCAACTACAGATGCCTGAAGTGACCCATATCATAATGCTGAATTTTAAAAGTGAGTCCCAGAATATAGAACAAAGTTCAAAATCAACTAAAAATAAACAATGTATTGCTTAGGCACACATACATAAGTGATAAAAAAACTGTTTTAAAGCAACAGAATAACAAACATAACATTATCTCTAGTGGGTAGACAGGGATAAAAGAAAGAAAATATATAAGAATTATAAAGTAATCAATATAACTTGTTCACAGAAGACAATCAGAAATCAAGAAGAATATAAAAATAAACAATAAAATAAGTGAATTTGGCAAAGTCCGTAGATACAGGGTGGATATTCAAAAATCTAATTCCACATTTATCTGCAAGAAACAGAAAAGGACATATTTTAGAACTCATTTACAATAACATTGGAAACTATCAAATACCTTGGGAAAATCTAAGATAAGATGTTTAAGACCTCCACATAGAAAACTGCAGAACATTATTGAAAGAAATCAAAGAAGACCTAAAGAAATTAAGGGATACATCATGTTCATAGGTCAAAAGATTCCAACTGTAAAGAAATAAATTCTTCCCAAATTGGTCTAGAGATTTAATGCTATCCAAATCAAAATCTCAGCAGTTTCTCTTGGTATGCAGAAAGATTCTAAAATTTATGTTCAAGATTAAACAGCCAAGAATAGCCTGAAAAAGAACAAATAGAAGAATTTCCACTACTAGATATCAAGATTTATTATAAAACTACAGTAATTAAGACAGTGTGAAATTGGCACAGACAAACAGACCAATGGAACAGAATAGAGAATTCAGAAATAGACCCATTCATCTGCTAGATATAGGGAAAGATGACTCTGCAGAGGACTGGAGAAAGGACAGTGTGTACAAAAAGAGCTGTGGGGGCAACAGATGTGGCTCAAGTGACTGGGCTTCTGTCTACTATATGGAAGGTCCCAGGGTTGATCCCCGGGGCCCCATGGTAAAGGCGTGTCCCCACGGGGAGCCATGCAGCAAGATGATGACGCCTCAAAAAGAGAGAAGAAGGGGAGAGTCAAGGCAAGACGCAACAGAAACCAGGAACTGAGGTGGTGCAAGTGACAAAGATCTTCTCTCCACATCAGAGGTCCCCAGGATCGAATCCCAGTGAATCCTAGAGGAGAAAACAAAAAGAGAAGACAAAAAAAGAGAGAAATAGACACAGTAGATCACACAGCGAATGGACACACACAGCAAAAACAGAAGGGGAGGGGGAGGGAGGAAGAAAAAAAAGAGCTGTGGATTGCAATACTGCAAAAAAGGAACTTGACTGCTTTTGCCCACCATACACAAAAAGTCAAATACAGATGAATTACTGATCTAAATATGAAATGGCAAACAACAAATCTTCAAGAGGAAAGATAAGAGTTTATCTTCACAAGTTGAGGTAAGCAAAGATTTCTTAAGTAGGACATAGGAAGCACTAACCATAAAAATAAAGATTAATAAAGTGGACTATTTTAAAACTAAGTACTTCTATTCATCAAGAAACACCATTATGAGATGGGAAGGGCAAGCCACAGAGTGGGATAAGATATGTGGAGCACACATAACTAACAAAGGGCTTGGATCTAGAATATATAAAGATCCTCTACACATAAGAAGACAAACAACCCAATTTTTCCATAAAAGGACTGGAATAGGCACTTCACAAAGGACAATATTGAAATGGTCAAAAAAACATATGAAAGGTGTTCAGCATTATCATCAGCAGGAAAATTGCAATAGCCCGCAAGTGTTTTCTCTCAACACATGGCTTCACTTTATCCAGTTACTAAGGTCAAAAAACCTGAGACTTCCTTGACTCTTCTCTTTACCTTGCCTCTCACATTCAGTCCATCAGCAGATCTTCTCTACTCCGTCTTCAAAGATCATCCTGAATTCAACCACTTCCACTGCAATCCTCTAGTCATTCCAGGTCTTCTGCAGTGCCTTCTAACTGTTCTTTCAGCTTCTATTTTGCCTCCCTGCAGGCGGTTCTCAAAGAACAACCAGAGTGAACTTTTCTAGGATAAACGGATTACATCACTCCTTCACCAAAAACCCCTGTGGCTTTCCAGCATGCGTAGGATAAAACCCAAAGTCCTTACCTTGGTCTATAGGGTCTCAGGTAATCTGGCTCCCATCTTGTTTTTCCAAACCCATTTTCTATATGCTCTTTTGACACACTGGCTTCCCTGCTGTTCTATGAACCAACAAGCAGACTCTAGCTTCAAGGTTTATTCCTTGCTATTCCCTCTGTCCAGAATGTTCTTTTCTCCAGATACAGATGCATGGCCCACTCTTTAATTTCAACAGAGAGACCTCCCCTGAACCCCTGTGATGGTTAAGCTAATGTGTCAACTTGGCCAGGCAATTGTGCCCAGTTGTTTGGTCAAGCAAGCACTGGGCTAACTGTAATGCAAGGGCATTTATGGACTTCAATCACCATTGACTTTACTGCAGTGGTAAATCATAGATAGTTGATCACAATTACATCAGTCAGGGAGATTGCCATCAGCAATGAGTGATGCTTTAGCCAATCAGTTGAATGCCTTAAAAGCAGGAGTGATTCCAGCATTGAGTAAGACTTTCACAGCTCGTTTTTGGACAGCCAAAGTCTCCCAGAACTCAACAAGCACCTTCATTGGACTTTTCATTGGAGCCCCTGGTTGCAGCCTGCCTGAGGAACCGGGACTTGTGCATCCCCACATTTCTTACTTTGACAGATATCACTTGTTGATTCTGTTTCCCTAGAGAAGCCTGACTAATACAACTCCTTATATAAGAGTATACCCACCCTGGTAACTCACTTTTACTCTGCTTTATTTTCCCATACAGTACTCTTCATAACAATATTACATTGTCTGTAATCCCTCAGAGCCCTCACCTGCCCTCAGGGCCCTCAACCCCTGCGCTAATAAAGGAACAACAACAATCCCCCAAGTGCAATGGCAAAGAACAAAAAAGAATGAAGGTCCAACAATGAGCCCCTGATACTAATGACTATGCTTGTGAGCCTGTGCACCTGAAATAAGAACAAGGCCTAGAGCAGCAGTGTGCCTAAGAGTTACCTCCTGAAAGCCTCCATGTTGCTCAAATGTGTCCAGTCTCAAAGTCAAACTCAGCATATAAATTTGTTGCCTTCCCCCCAGCGTGGGACATGACTCCCAGGGATGAGCCTCCCTGGCGCCGAGGGATTACTACCAAGTACCGGCTGATGATGTAACTAGAAAATGATCTTGAATAAAAGGTTCAATATGGACCAGCAGAATATCTCTGTCTACATATAATAACAGGAGTTAAAAATGCTTTTTGACTTAAATCAAGGGGGAAATGGAAAGGACAAATGAGTTTATATGGCTATGAGTTTCTAAAAAAGAGCTGGGAGGTTATCAGAGGGGTTACCCTTATGCACACCTGAGCAGAGTCCCAGAAACAGATAAAGTAGATACAACCCCAGGTATTGGTTCCTCTGAGGGCTATAGAGACCCACAGTTTTTATGGTCATGGCAGATGGAGTTCAGTCACATGTCAGTTGGCCCTACTTTGGAGTTGGTGTTTCTATGTGATGGAGCTGGACTCAGATGTGATCTCTTTTCACAAGCCTTTCCTGTTACTTTACCAGAATTGTAGTTGGTGCTGGGGTTTAATGTATACCCAGGGAACCTGAATCTCTGGACTGACCATATGATAGCCCTAAGCCTCAACAGACTTCAGCTCCTACACTCTGGTTTATTGGACATACCCCACTCAGCTAACACGGAGTTGAAGAAGGTCAACCACCACACCATGGAGCCTAGAGTGCCTACAACTGAAAGCAGTAGAATTGCATCCAGCATCCATGTGGAATATAAGCCCCCTCTTGACATAGATGTGGAGTGGACACAACCAATCCAAGGTCCACAGGATGGAGGAATAGAATATGGATTAGAGTGGACTTACTGATATTCTATTCATGAACTATTGTGATTAGTAATCAAAGAAAATGTGGCATTGGTGTGGAGAAAGTGGCCATTGTGGCTGCTAGGTGTGGGGAATGGGAGGAAGAGATGAGATGTGGAGGCATTTTCGGGACTTGGAGTTGTCCTGGGTGGTACTGCAGGGACAATTACTGGACATTTGTAGGTCCTCCCATGGCCCACTGGATGGAACGTGGGAGAGTATGGGCTATGATGTGGACCATTGACCATGAGGTGCAACGATGCTCAGAGATGTATTCACCAAATGCAATGAATGTCTCATGATGATGGAGGAGAATGTTGCTATGGGGGGAGTAGTGGGGTGAGGGGGTGGGGAGTATATGGGGACCTCATTTTTTTAAATGTAATATTGAAAAAATGAATGAAGACAAAAAAAAAGAACGTGAATGCAGAAAAAAAAAAAAAAGACAAAGAGATACCACCACATGCCCTGCAGCACGGCTGCTGAGTTGTGTTGGTAAGGATAAGGAGCAATGGGAAGTCCCCTACATTGCTGGCAGGAGTATTAAAATGGTACAACCAGTTTGGAAAACTGTTATATACTAAAAATAAACAGGCCCATACCCTGTGGTCCAGCAACTTCATTCCTACATATATACTCAAGAGAAATGCAAGGATTTTTACATCATAAAACATGCACAGAGAGAATCATCGTAATATTACTCACAATGGTCAAAAACTGGAAACAATGTGGTTAAAGGGGGAAACTTCAGGCTGTATATATGTTCTAGAATCAATTTTTTTGAAAAGACATAGGACTGTTCAACACAGTGAACCATATTGTAAATGATGAACTATAATAATATAATCATGAAAATGTTCTTTCATGAATTATAACAAATGTACCACACTAATGCAAGGTGTCAATAACAGACTAGTATATGGGAGCTATGTATTTTATGCATAATTTTTCTATAAACCCATAACTTTAAAAAACAAAAAAACAAAGTTAATTTAAAAAGAACTGGAAACAATCCCCAAATATTCACCAGCAGTGGAAAGGCTAAATTGTAACACTATACATTAATGAAATGAAGAAACCATAGCTACAGAACAACATGAATGCATTTCAGAAATGTAATATTGAGTGAAAGAAGCCAGACAAAAAAAAGAGTACATAATGTATAATCCTAACTACATGAAGTTCAAAAGCAGGCAGAACTAATCTGTGATGCTAGAAATCAGGCTTCAGGCTAGTGGTTTTCCCTGGGAAGGAGACAGAGTGGAGCTTGGGAGGGGTCAGGAGAGGCGCTGGTTGGGATGACATAAGTATTAGTCTCACAGTTAGGTTCATGTTTTTTCATCAACTTATACACTTATGATCTGTGCACTTCTCTCTATATAGATTTATTTCAATACGGAAGTATTGCCAAAAAGCAATGGAGGGGAGCAGATGTGGCTCAAGCGACTGAGCTCCCGTCGACCATATGGGAGGTCTCGGGGCCTCCTGGTGAAAGTAAGCTGGCCCACACGGAGCGCTGGCCCACGTGGAGTGCTGGCCCGCGCAGAGAGGTGGCGCAGTAAGATGATGCAACAAAAAGAGATCCAGAGGAAAGACAGTGGGAGATGCAGCAGACCAGGGAGCTGAGGTGGCACAGGAGATTGAGCACCTCCCTCCCACTCCGGAGGGTCAGGGGATCAGTTCCCAGTGCCGCCTAGAGAGAAGACAAACAACCACAGAAGAATGCATATTGAATGGACACAGAGAGTAGACAATGGGGGGTAGACAATGGACTCAGGAAGCGGGTGTAGCTCACTGGTTGAGCGCCTGCTTCCCATGTACAAGGTCCTGGGTTCAATCCCCAGTACCTCCTAAAAAACAAACAAGCAAACAAACAAAAAACCGGTGGACTAATAGGAACAAAATTAAATAAAATTACTACCTCTGGAGGAGAGACAGAGAGACAGGACAGCAGAGAGGTGGAAAGGTAAATGTCCTCTTACCTTGCCAGCTACTTCACGGACTGGGTGGTGTGCTCAGGGGGTCATTCTGAGGGTTAGCCAGAGAGAGGGACAAAGCCGGACAGGCAGGCACATTCGTGGACCACAGACGGGCATGAACCAAGAACTGCATTTCACCCGTCTGTGCATTTTAAATGAAACCCACAAACACACACAAAGGACCTCACTCCAGGAAGGGATCATTGAAATCAGAAGAACACCATCCAACTTATAGCGTCATTAGACAAGTAAATAAGCTAATGAGATAAATAGCATCTTCTTAATTTTTTTCAGCACCTGGAAAAGGCAGGTCTCCAATAAATAATTATCACATGAAGAGATGGCTAGAGGAGCAAACAGAGAGGGGAAGCCTGCTCCTCAGGGCTCAGTCTCACCCGCCAACCGCCAGCTTCTCTCCCCAGGCCTGCGCTTATTTTCGGCTGGCACTGGTCTAGTTAGGCAGCCTCTGTTAAAACCTCCTTGCCATCTTCTCTCAGGCACCATGCACTGGCCCAGTGAGCCCTGGATGTAGGACCAAACAAGTTAACAATTTCCTTTCAGCCCTTTGGCATTTCTAAAACATTAGTCCATTTTTATCATAGCCTGAAAGAGCCAGAGTCTCAACCCTTTAACAGTCCGGGTCTGGGCTGGATCTGTCACCACGACAGTAAAAAACAAAAATTAAAGAAAAAGTTTAAGTGCATTGTGTGCTTATAATAAATAGTTTGCACAAAATTATTCATTCCACATCTGGGCAGAGTGATGCCTTTAATGTGCACATTGTTTTGGAGAGCCCGTAACTGAGGCTGTTACTGGGCAGAACGTGGAAGTCGTTTACTTCTATTAAATAAGGGAAACAAGGTTCTCATTTTAAAATTAATTCAATGAAAACTATTAAGCAGTTGGCCGTGAATGCCTCAGTCTTTTTTTCAAAACTGATACTAATAAGGGTCCCCACTCCCAGCCCAGCCCACTCCCTCCTAAACACAAACATGAGATTAACCCTGTGCTTTCCAGCACTGTTGTTCTGAAACATGAGGTCAGCAGGACGATGGAGATGCAGCAAAAACCGAGACTGAATCCCCAACTGGCACCGTCTTGGGGTGGTTTGGTTGGGGCAGCCGGCTCCTGAGTGCCAGGCAGCTGGTAACTGGAGCGCTGCCGTCCCTTGGTTCAACAGTCAGCTGACAAGGGGGCGTCCCAGGCCCCAGCCTTGCACTCAGGGTGAATGAAACAAATGCTAGTTCCCAAGGCCTCTGAGAGAAATGTGCTTGGCAAGTACTGGTGGTGCACTCACAGGCGGGCAGCTCTAGAGGGGAAAGACTGCAGGATTTGGAGTCCAGCAGACCTGGCTTTAAGTCAGATACGCCACTTCCTAGTTCTACAGTCTCACTGTCACTGTCTCCATCTGCCAAGTGGGGCTACTCAATGTGAATTCACACTGCAGGTGGTCATCAAACGCTGGGCCCTCTCCTCTCCCTTCTGGGCCGGCCTTGTGCTGGTGAGTAGTGAGTACTTGTAGAGGTGAGTGTTGATCCCTGCTTGCAGAAGAAACCAGCCCCTTGGAGCAGGAGGTGCGGCATGCCGTGGGAGCTCAGGGGCAGGAGGGGGCTGGGGGCTGAGGCCCAGGGGGCAGCCCCCACCTGCCACTCTGCAGGGGTACTCGGGGCTGCTGGCCACTCAGACCAGTGCTGAACAGGAGAGGGGATGGCAGGGAGAGCTGAGGATGGGCTGGACGGCCCATACGTCCATGTTCTCCAGGCCCTGTGATCATCAGCCCCTTGAGGACAGGGATAGTTTCTGACTCATCTCCATGTCCTCAGCGCCCAGCCTGGTTAGCAACAGACGCAAACTCAGTGAAGGTCAGTTGATAAACAGATGACTCCTTTGTGATATCTTCCATATGTCTCCTGTGATTCAGGAGGGAGGTCATCCTGGGTGGAATCCTTGACCCCTAGGCCAGACGGCCTCCTGATCACCTCCTCTTAAAAGCAAGGCCCACAATGACATGAAGGGACCTGGACTCTGAAGCCATTCCTAGGATGACACAGCAACCCACAAAGGCCACCAAAAAGGAGGGGCGTGGCCATCGAGGCCAGACCACCTCCTGGCCACATGATCCTCAGCAAGTCACTTAACATGGCTGAGCTCCCACTTCCACGTCTGAAAATGAGGATGGTGGAATAACTCCTGCCTCACAGGGTGGCCAAGAGGATCAGATGAGGGAGCAGAAAAGAATGACAAGTCCTGGGCACATGTGTGTCTCACTGCTTCTCTCCGATGTCTCTGTCCCTGCTGAGCTCCTCCTACAGCAAGGCCCCGTGGGCCCCAGAGACGAGACCAGGACTGCGGCAGTCTGGAGGCGAGCCTGGGAGTCCTGGTACCACCGAGGCTGGTAGGGGAGAGGGACAAGGAGAGCTGTGTACACAGTGCCTAGCATGTGTGGATTTATTAACTTGGAAGCATAGCTCTGAGACCATGGCGGTGCCCAAATCAAAGCATCACCAGGAGGTACTTTCTCCCCGAGCTGCAGCTGTAGGTGATCAGGCACGTGGCGGCATCTGCTCATCTCTCCCCTCCACTCGGGGCCTGCTGCTTTCAGCTTCTGGTTTCAGTGGCTCCTCTCATCTTCTGTGTTCTGCTGATTTCAGCTTCTGGCTGCTCCGTTTGTGGCTTTCTCTCTCAGCTTCTGGGTGTTTCTCTTGGTATCTGCGGCCTCATTTCTCCCATTTTAAAGGACTCCTCAAGAGGACCAAGATCCACACTGGGCTACACCCCACTGAAGCAATCCAATCAAATGACACTCAACTGAATCCAATCCACTCGAATGGCCCTCAGCTGAATCCAAGCCAATCAAAGGGCCCCACACCCACAGGAACAGACCAACTTAAGAACATAATTTTCTGGGGTCCACAAAAGACTCAAATTACCATAGTAGGAATGAACAATGAGAGAGTGACAGAGAGCATCGTGGAAGGCCCAGAGTGCATCAGAAGAACTCAGAGGAAAGGCTACACATGGTCACCGACAGGTTTTCCAATCTGGACAGGGCATGGCAAAGCCTGGGGAGGCCGAGAGCCTGGTGTGCGTGGGAAGCCAGGCCCACTGCCCTTCCCCCAATGCCAGGTTCTTACCCAGTCATGCTGGGACTGCAGTGCTGGCTAATACCAGCCCACTGACCCAAGTTCACGGGCTGTCCCCACCACCACCACGTTGAGGACTCTGTCCACGGAGGAATGGAAACCCCAGGCTGGATGGAGACCCAAGCCACACCAGGGCCATAGACTGGCAGACCAATGGTCAGGGACATCATCTGGTTTTAATTCCCACTGCCGGCCTCAGCTGACCCCCACCCCCACCCCCCGCACTGGGAGCAGTTCCTGTAAACAAGCAGGCATCATGGCCCAAAGACCCTGGCCCAAGTCTCCTTCCTCTCCACACTCTGTCTCTCTCTGTTGTTCTTTCTGTAAGTCTCTCTGTTCTCTCTTTCCATTTCTTTCTCCCAGTTGCTGACTTTCTGTCTCACATTTTTCTCAATAAGGGGTCTCTCTCTCCCTGTCTTTTTGGCCTCTCCCTTTCTCTTCTCCTTTCTGTTTCTCTCTCTTTCCCCTTATGCCCCCCATCCATCCTCCTATCTGTCTTCCCAATTCCCATGTGACAGCCTTGTTTCCCGCCAACACAGGTGTGCCTGCAGATGTTTTATCCAGGGAGACACTGCTTGTAACCAGTGAGAGAAGATCTGGGTGAGAAAGACAGCCCTGTTGAAAGGGGGTGTGACCCAAGCCCAGCTGTAAACCAGGTCCCAGGCGGGGGGAGACCAAGTTCCTGCCAGGCTCCACGCTGACGGTGGCTGCATCACACCCACCAGACCCTGGCACTGCCCTGGCCCCAGCCTTCCTGGCTGCCAACAGTGGGTGAGGAGGAAGGAGAACACCCAGGGAAAGTTTCAAAACTCTAAGGAATAGGGTACCACGGGGCCACGGGCTTACTTTACCCCAGCCACAATACCACCACCCCTGCCACAGGGCGGAAGCAGGAGCCATGTGAGGGACGGTGCCAGACCCCGCTCAGCTTGGGACTGAGAACACCTCAGCACAATGATGCACACATGGGCCTGGCACTCGATGTTTCCAAGGCCCTGACACACCCGTGCATCCATCCATTCATCCAACAAGTATTTCCTGAGCACTCTTATGTGCCAGGCACTGTTCTAGATGCTGTGGAGGGGCAGTGAAGGTGAGCCCAAACGAAGGCAGTGAATGAGACAAAGATCCTTGCTCATGTGCAAGCCGACATTCAACAGAGAATTAGAATAGAGGATGTTAGCGAAGGAGCTGCCATTTGCTGGGAGAGGAGTAGGTCTGGGGGCAAGAATATCTCCAGCCCTCCTTTGAACTTTTTGAATCTGGGGGACCCCCCCATGGAGCATCCCCATGGAGGCACAGGGAAGGCAGGGACATATGCAAGCCTGAGCTCCAGGGGCAGGTCCGGGCGGGCCATCTGAATTCAGAGTCATCAACAACTGGACGTTATTCAAAGCCGCCAGCCTGGATGAGATCATCAAGACAGGGAGAAAGGGCAGGGAGCTGGGGCGGAACCAGGAAAGGGGGCTGAGAAGAAGCAGAGAGGTGGGAAAGCAGGCAAAGGCATGTCCCAGGAAGCCAACGGAGGCAGGGGCGACAGTGAGGAGGGGAACGAGCTCCAGCGAACGTGCTGATGGGCTGGGAGAGATCGAGAGAGGACACTGGCTCAGCAACGCGGAGGCCACTGGTGGCCCTCCCGGGGGCAGCTTCTGTGCACTTGTGGGTGCAAAAGCCTAGCGTGGGTCTCAGAAGAGAGAAAGCAGGTACAGAACGGGTAGTGAATTCTCTGAAGGAGTTTTGCCCTAAACAGGAGAGAAATGGAGGTGGTATCTGAAGAGGGCACTGGGTCAAGAGAAGTTCATTTTGGTTTTTAATATGATAGAGATAACAGTTTGCTTAGGTGGAAGTGGCAATCACTTGGCAGAAGGAAAAAAGAAGCCGAAGCTGCAGGAGCAGGAGCTGGAGCTGGAGCTGTGTCCAGGAGCTGCTGAGGGGCACCTGGTGCATGGGGCTGATTGGACACACCACACCTCCCCCACAGCTCCCCCAAAGGCTGACAGGGCAGGAGTCCTGGTCTCACCTTTCAATGAGGAAGCTGAGGCTGAGACCTGCTAACCTGCACCTCCAGATCAGGCACCCAGGAGTTTCTTTCCCCAAGTGTCACCCCCACTTAAAAATCTCCTGGGCTCATCCCCCAACCCCCAGCATCTGCATTTTAACCAGCTCCTTAAATGATTCTTAGGCACACTAAAAAGTCTGACAACCATTGCTCTTAAGCAATAGTCTCCAAACGTTTTTAAAATCCCATCCCCTATCAGGATGTACATAACTTTATAATTTATAAATTTACGTAATTTATACATTATAGACATATATCTCTAATCTTCTATTAGATGTATCACCAAACATACACCACCACTTGTCAGGTGTGCTGCCTTGGGCGAGTTGCCCAAGTAACCTCTCTGTACCTCAGTTTCCTCATCTGTACAATGGGGGATTATGAGACCACCTACTTCACTGTCAAGACCAAATGAGTTAAAACCACGTGACACCCTCAGCACAGTGCCTGGCACCCAGCGAGGACTGCAGATGTGGGAGCTCTCAGCGTTGCAAGTAGTACACCAAAGTGAAACAGAGCCTAAATATGTCACATTCTAACAGTCCTCCTGCCCCCGCCCCCAGAGATGGACTTCCCACCCCACCCTGGTGAGCGCTGGTCCACAGTGAAGTCCTCAAGGACAAGGACAACGTCTGTCCTGGACGTTCCTGAGTTTCTGATGCCAAGCGGAGGTCCAGGCACACAGCCGGCAGACGACACGGCTTTGCTAAAGTAAAGAGCCGCCATCCGTGGAGGTCCAGCTGCGGGTGGCACATCACCTAATCTTCGCTGTGACTGCCGAGATAGATCAATATTCCATTTACAATGAGAGAAAGGTTCTGCGGAGGAAAGGGACTTCTCCGAGGCCATAGAACAGGGGTTCTTAATGTGAGTTTGAACTGAAATTCAAAAACAACCTTATTCTTGTGGGGACGTGTTAGTGCGGGTGTGATATATTTATTACATAATACACAGTACACAGTACTTAAGTAAGGGGTCCACGGTTTTCACCTGACTGGCAAAGGCGTCCGTGGAACAAAAAAGGTAAGAACCCCTGCCAAAGAGCACAGTGGAGGCAGAGCTGGGGGCCAACCCCGGCCGCTGGAGGCCGAGTGCTGTGGCCAGTGATCTCTTCACATCATCAGAACATCACGCGGGGATGTGACCGCGCAGGGGGCGGGGCTGACTGCAGGCCTGATTGACTCTTCCCCCTGGGAGCAAATGCACACATACCTCCTAATTAGTAGATTCGCAGAGGGAAACGAGCTCGGTGTAGACAGGAAAGGTGGGAGCGGAAGAGCCCCCAACCCGGCAGCCCCACCCCGCTGGGCCCCGTGGCCCGAGGGTGAGCCCACCCTAAGCAGAGAAGCATCGCTGCCCCCTGGGAGCCTGCACCTTCCCTTCACCTCCCGCCTCCCTCCCGGCCAAGCTGAGGACCGGCCCGCAAGGCTGCACCAGGGGTTTTCTGAAATGTCACCAAGAACAAAGCTCCCCTTTCTGCCAACCCCTAGTATTTACAAGCAAGCACAAATCTGTGAGAAAATTCAATTGAACGCAGATGGCAGGAAATTCCTCTAAAATGACAGTGGCCAAATTCAAACCACAAGACATGAAAATAACCCAACATACTAGACATGAAGAACATATCTTACAGACTTCTCCTCGTGCGATTTGCAATCTGTGATTGATTACCAGGAAGACAGACTGCAGATTTATTGGACTTCTGTAGAACACGGATTCCATTTGCAACAATTAAACCTGCCGTGGTTGAGAAAGGGGTCGGCGGGGGCTGGAGGGAGATGGTGAAGCTAAGGAATGCGGTGTGAGCCTGATAGGGGCTGGTGTGAGCGTGAGCGCTCGCAAAGCTAGGCGTCTGTCTGGCTCAGGTACGGGCAGCAGGGGCTGGAGGAGCAGCTGTGAGGCGATGAGTGAGGGGGTAGAGGCATGCCGGGCTTCTGAAGGGGCAGGTATATGCAAATCTCCTGGCCCTCTGGTTATACATAACAATGAGAGCTTTGGGTAGATCCTGATACGGAGGAGGTCCAGGTGAGGCTAATGGGAAAGACAAGGACAGGAGCAATGAGCTAAGGGGCGGTGAAGCTGCCACTTCCCTTGCCTTTGACAAGGCAGACATCACTAAGAGATGACATCACCTCTTTCCGTCTAAGCTCAGAATCCTTCTCAACACAATTCTACAGAATGCACTAGCAAGTGACTAAAACTAAGACAAGAGAAGGAAGCTGCCACCCCTGAGCTAATGCATTGGAGGGCCCCGTGGCTGGAGCCCTGGAGGTGTGCTGTGCGGTGAAGGAAACAGGTAGGTGTGTGTTGAACTCCGCACGATTTAGATGTATGCTGATAAGCTGCAGGCTCAGGTGTGTGGAATGGGGTCAGTAGTTGAGGTGTGTGCTAAGAGGTCAGAGATTCAAATCTGTAAATAGCGCTAAGTCTCTTTACCGACTGGCTGACACCTCGCACCCTGTGAGATTCTACCTCCCAGTCCTGGGAGGGGCTCAGATCCTTCAGAGGGAGATGGGGAGGATGGGGATTAGAGATGGCCCCAAATTCTTTGGCACTCCTCCCATGAAGAGGTGGGTCTGCGGCCCCTCCCTGGAGCCTGGTCCGGCCTGTGACTGCTTCGACAACAGAGCAGGGTGGAAGTGATGTGGTGCCGGTTTCTGGGCCTGTCTTTATAGGACTGGCAGCTTTCCCCCTTCGTCTCTTGGAACCCTGAGCTGCCACCCAGAAAGGCTGGCTACCCTCCTGGAGACAGCCCCTGGAGAGAACATGGAGAGGGAGAAGGGCCCCGCCGAGCCCAGCCTTCCAGCACCCCCCATGTGCAGGCATGTGGATGACTGTCCTGCCACCCCCAGCCAGACCGGCGCCAGCACAGCGACCCCAGCTGATGTGGGGCAAAAGGATCACCCAGGAGAGCCCTAGCCTGAGGTCCTGCCCCACAAGACTACGAGGCATAGCGAAGGAGTTGGTGACTTGAGCTGCTAGGTTTGGACGGGGGGCACCCTCCCCTGCTCCCCCCACCCCATCCTCACGAGCACCTCCCTTCAACCCGTCACCCTGGCCTGGGCTCCCAGCCTCCCATCCGACCAACCACACGCCCTCCTGACTCCACCGCGCATCTGACCCTACCCCGACTGGCACTCGAGGCCCTCCAGGGCCCCGGCCACCTCTCCAGCCACCTGGCCACCACTCCCCTCCCCATCCCTGTGCTCCGGTCACACCAACTACTCACCATTCCCAGATGGAACGCACTGGTGAAAGGCCCCCTGCCCCTCCCTCTGAGGGGATCCCCCCCGGGGTAGGCACGAAGAGGCTAAGGAAATGCATAGGTGGGAGGTGAGGGAGGTGTAGGCAGGAGGAAGGACTGTAGAGACCCCAAGAAAGCACCAGGAGCAGCGGGGGCACTGAGTCTGCCCCTTTCTAGGCCCTGCAGCCCCTGCTGTCTCCCCAACTGCAGATGGGGGTCATGGCAGGGTGAATGGTACATGCCTGGCACAGAGAAGTGCTCAGTGCTGCCCAGCACATACTATTCTGGGCATTGGGGGACATGGCAGATAGCCCTGGGCCCTGAAGGCCACTTGGTGCTTTGACCCTGGAGAAAGCCTCTGCAGGGCAGGGGGGTCCAGAAAGGGAAAGGAGCACTTCCTAAGCACCAGCCAAGGGCCAGGGCCCACGCCCAGCATCTCCTTCACTTATGAACGTGTGCAATAAATAAATCACAGGAGTATTCACTGCACCTGACTCACAAAGGGGTCCGTGGAACAAAAAAAGTTAAGAACCCCTGATCTAAAAAATGAGTGGCTTGGCAAAGTGATTGCAAAGGTCCTAACCAGCTCAAAAGTTCTTCCTATCAACTGCAGGCTCTCCCAGACATTCTCCGAGTTGGGGAGACATCTCATTAGTATACCGAGGCCTCACTCCCTTTCCCATCCCAAGGCACTAGGGCCACACTTAGGGGAGGCCAGGGATGGCCGCCTCATTTCCATCATCCAGACCACTGGCAAGGTCCTTCCTGGCTCAGTTCTCCCCACCCCCCATGCCACTCGCATCTCCCTTCATGCTCCCTTCTCAGCAAGGAGGGAGCAGATGGAGTCGGGATGCTAACACTCAGCGCCTACCGGGCCTTGTCCTGGGTAATCTCGCCTGCTTGTCACAGCACTGAGATGGGGATAACATGCCCCGCTTGTTTGCAGGAAGCCAGCTCAGGGCCTGGAAGGGGTCCCTGCTCACGCTCTAAGTGGCAGAAAAGAGACGTGAGTCCAAAGCCCACACTCCAGCCTTGGTGCCTTCACAAGCACCCTCAACCAAGGAAGGCTGGAGGAGGGGGAGAACTTGGATGGCCATCCTAGCTGACCCTGACCGCCTGCCCAGGGTGGGAGAAAGGGGAAAGCCTGGGGCCAGCCAGGAGTGGGGCGAGGAGGGGAAGAGAGGCCCAGGGGACGTGTGTGGCCTGGGGTCCTAAGTGTGGCCTAGGACCCCAGGGTCGTCCTCCCTCCCGTCTCCTCTGCTGGCTGGGGGGCGAGGGGCTCTCTGCAGGGCTCAGGTTTACAGGAATGTGGCCCCCCAGGGCCAGTGGGAGGAGACAAGGAGAGCAGAGGGTCACTGGTCTACCAGCCCCAAGCCCACTCTCCTAGCCAGGCAGGGTGGACCAGGGTTCACGGCAAGGTCTGGCCAACAGTGCCACCCCCAGGGTTGTAGGATCGAGTGAGGAAATGCCGATGTATATTTACACACGCCTATAGGCACAGCACTGCCTGACTCACAGGACACATTTGGGAGAAGGTGCAAAGTGAGAGGCGCTAACACTTCTTAGGGATAAGGGACACAGAGAGGCCAGGGTCCCTGCCTGGTGGGAAGACAGGAAAGGAAGTGTGTGGTGACAGAGAGATGCCGGAGAGCTGTAGGAGCCCAGAAAAGGCCTCTTGCCTAGTAAGGCAATCAGGGAAGGCTTCCTGAAGGAGGCAGTGTTTGAGCTGGGCAGGAGGATGGTGGGTGGAGGGACAGAGTTGGGCACTGCATTGAGGACAAAGGGGACAAAGGAGGAGTTGAAGAGGGAGGCTAGGACCATTGTGGATGAGTTTGTGCCCATCCACCTGTTTGGGCTTTGTCCTGGAACAAAACCCTCAAAAAACACACACACACACAAAAGCTTCATTTGCTTTCCCTGTAGACAGGCCCCCAACACGGAAAACACCTCCCAAGTATCTGTTCCTCTGGGCTCCCTTCGTGGAAGGACCTTAAAGTGGAAGGGCTGGGTAGGACATGTCCAAGTTTCCAAGCTACGGAGGGACCTGAAGGGACTTCAGATTTGAGGCGGCCCCGGGGAGGGACTGGTTGGCCAGGTCACGAGTGGAGGCACATCTCAAGCAGAGGCCAGCCCAGGTTCCTTCTCCCTTTACTGCCCGCGTGATCTCCATTCTGCCTCCCCTGTGGGGCAGCCCCGGAGATATGCCCTAATGGGGGCAAGATAGCCGGGAAAGACCCAACACTGAGCATCAGGAACTAACTGGGGTGGCGGCTCCAGGTACCAGCCGGCCATCTGAGGGCCCAGGGCAGGGTCCTTCCGCCCAGGGCCGCGCATCAGGGGAGGCTGACGTCCTGTCCTGATTCCTCAACTGGGCTGTGTGTCTGCAGACCACAGAGCACCAGAGACCAGTGTGGGGAGGGCTGAAGTGCCAAGGGAGGCGGGCGTCCACACAGCTCAGGGGGTGCACTCCCTGTCACAGGCGTATGTAATCAAGCGGCTGAGCTGCTGCTACAGAAGGCAGGCCTGTCCTGAGACGAAGGCTTGCTGGAAAACGAAGACCCCAAAGCCCCCATCCTGTCACTGAAGTCCCAGCCTCACAAGCTGGGAGACCTCAGGCAAGTCCCTGGAACGCTCAGGGCCTCAGATTTTCATTTGTCAAACGAGACGTTCATTCCTGGTTAGTGTGCCGTGGGTGGAGCCATCCTGAAGGCCCAACGAGAGCGTGGTCGTGAGAGCACTTTGCAAAGTACAAAGCACTATAAAAATGTAAGGCATTATTATCATTTGAAACAGACTTTCAGAGGAGTGGGCCCCACAGGACCCAAGAGAAATGCATCCTTTGCCGTCTATTGGAACCATGTGTTTCCAATGAGGTAATGGATGCGAAAGCACTTTGTAAAATGTAAATCCCTGCACAAATGGTAGTTGTTATCGTTGCCATTATCGTGGTGATGATGATGATGATGATGATGGTGGTGGTGGTGGTGGTGGTGATGATGATTGCTCTTCTCCCATCTCCTGCCGTGGGGACCCCAAGTGGCCAAAAATAATCAACCTGTGGATCCTGTAGGCAGACCTGTCACGTGTGGGGCTGTCAGACTCCTGGTTTGGAGGCAGCGGAGAGGCAGTTTCTGGCAGACCTGTCCAACCCCAGCGGGGCCTCCACATCCCCATCCCATGCCCCACAGGTACCCCAGCTTCAGCCAAGCCGAGCTGATGGTCCCTCCCATTGCCACCACCAAGCCTGCTCCTCCTCCCACCTCCAGACATCCAGGGCCTCCTCCTAGCTGCCTCCCTCTGCCCCTGCCCCACATCCAGTCCCAATCATAACAGTGACAGCCACTGAGTTTACTTGGCACCACGCAGGTGCCAAGACTGCTCTAAGCCCTTACAGAGGCTGGCTCCCTATGAAGGAAACATTGCCAGCATCCCCAATTTACAGATGAGGAAACAAAGGCCATAAAAGGGTAACATGACCAAGGTCACACAGTGGGTCAGTGGTGGAGCCAGGCTTTGAACTCAGGCAATCTGGGGCCAAAGAACTGCCTCCTCCATCTCCCTGATGTGCCTCACATCCCTCCACTTTGCTCTATGACCACTGCCACCACCCCCTCTCACCTCGATGACCACCAAGCCTCCCATTTGCCCCCCTGGCCTGTCTCCAACACCCAGGGTGAGCTCCTCTCAGGGCTTAGATCTATCTAAATTCTAAATTCTGGCATGAGGTTGGGCACAGAGCAGGCCTCAGTGAGTACTGACCACACATGAACCAAACCAAACCCACTCCAGAGGCCCAGGGGCTGCCGAGGCTGCTGAGGGGGCACAGGCAAGGGGCTGAGCATTTTCCACGAATTATCTCATTTCATCCTGGCAGGACCACTCTAGATACATGACTGCAACACTCGACAGATGGAGGTCCTTCTGCTCCACCAGCTGGAGAGTTCTTGTCTGACTGGAAAGGCGAGTGACGAGCCCAGTTTAAGATGGGAAGAGTCACTGCACTGCCCCTCACTGCTCTGTGCCTCAGTTTCCTCCCCTGTCCTGTGAGGCTAACCATCCCTTCCTGGCAGGATGGCTGGGGCACTAGAGGAGTTAAGGCCAGTGAATCACTGGCCCAAGTCCGGCACATAACAGGAGCTCGGGAAATGCTAGCTGCCACCCTCCACGGAGGTTTCTCTTGGGGGCCAGTGCCAGAGACAGGGGTCTGGAGGACAAAGCTTTCAGAGGCTGAGCTGTGGCTCCCATTGGGCCAGCAGCCAGGCAGCCCCAGGACTAGGCTTTATAAGGAGCTGTGATCTATAAGCTCAAGTATGGAAAGCCTCCTCCGATGTGGATCAAGCCTCTTAGAAGCTGGGAGAGCAGCAAAAGATTAGGCCTGGTGGGTTCATCCCAGGTCTCCCCTCCCTTGTTACCCACTTCCCTTGTGCCTTCTCCTGTTCAACTGATCTGGCAGGTGGTGGGGACCCAGGGAAAAAGAGGAGCAACCTGGAATCTGCTCATTACAGAGTCTGGCCAGTCCTAGAGTCTGGAACAACCCTGATGTGATGGGTTCCATTCCAGGGGGAGCTCAGCAACACCAGAGATTCTGGTGCCCCGCCCCTTCCAGCAGAGACCACATCACACCCTCTAGCATGGTGGACCTTAAAGCCACACTGCTCCTGCTGGCCCCAGCCTAGAACAACCCGCCTCCCACATTGCCCTCTCCAGGAAGCCCTCGTTGGTACCTTCTACATGGAAGCAGGGCCTAAGTCTAGTGTGCTTCTGACTACTGTCCAAAACCTGCATGTGGGAGTGCCCACTCAATATTTACCGAATGATCAAATGAAGTCTCTGAGGTTGGAGAGCTCGAAAAGAGCACTTGCTGAGCATTCTCTATGTGCAGGCAAAGTTTCTAAACAGTTTGTGCATATTATTCCTCATTCACGTAACACATGGTTACTGAGCACCTACTAGGTGCCAGACACCATTCTGGGTGCCAGGTTTAGAGCAGTGACCAAACCCCAGCCCTCCTGGGGCTGACTTCTCCATGGTACTGCAGGTTACTCTGAGTTACCGGAACTGACACAGACAAGAAACAAATAAATAGCCCAAAAAGTATGTCACAGATGATGATGCATGCTGTAGGGAAAAACAAAGCAGGGAAGGGAGATAGGGAATGCTGGGGGGCCAGTTTAAATAAGTTGACCAGGAA
This sequence comes from Dasypus novemcinctus, assembly GCF_030445035.2. Classification (NCBI taxonomy): domain Eukaryota; kingdom Metazoa; phylum Chordata; class Mammalia; order Cingulata; family Dasypodidae; genus Dasypus; species Dasypus novemcinctus. Next base: position 78,590,563 of record NC_080681.1, on the reverse strand, counting down.
ATACCCCGGTGAGCTGTCAGTCAAGCAAAGGCCTGAAGGAGGGAAGGAGCAAGCCAGGGACTTACCTGGGGAAGAGCAGAAGGCAGAGCAAACACAAAGGCCCTGAGGCAAGAAGAGCACAGCTGGGGTGTCTGAGGACAAGGGAGGAGGTTTGCATGAAGGGACAGCAAGAGCAAAGGGGAGAGTAGTAAAACATGAGTTCAGAGTGGGCACCAGGGGTAGGGGGCTTATCAGAGGCCCCAGGAAGCTGTAGACCCTTGTAAGGACTGTGGATTTTAATCCGAGTGAGGTGGGCAACACTGGAGGGTTCTTAGCAGAGAAACGATGCCATTGACCTTATATGTTAATAACTTATATTTGCAGGGGACCAAGAGTGGAAACAGGGAGGACAGAGAGGAGGCAACTTCAATAATGCAAGACAAAATGCTGGTGGCTTAGATCTGAAGAGCAAGAAAATGAAGACAAGGGGTCAGATTTTGGCTTTGCTGTGAAGGAGAACCAACAGGACTTGGATTAGATGTGGGGTGTGGGAGGGAAGAGACAAGGGGCCTCCAAGGCTTTGGGACTGAGCAACTAGTGCTATGGGGTTGTCTTCACAAATCTGGGGAAGGCTGGGAAAAGAGCAAATTCAGAGGGAGGTGTCAGGAGTTCGACTTTGGTTGGGAACTTTGAGATTTCCATGAGACATTCAGCTGAAAAATGGAGCAGTCTAGAGTTGAGTAGTGAGGTCCAAGGGGAAATAGAAATTCAGGACTCGCCAGCAGGGCATGGATAAGATCACCAAGAGAATGAGTAAAGACCAGCAACAAGAACAGGCCTGGATGGAGTGCTGGGTACAGGAACATTCGGAACTCGGGAAGAGAAAGAGTGAGAATGAGCTCCCAGGGACACAGGAGGAGAACCAAGAGGTGTCCTCGAAGCAAATGAAGAAAGCACTCAAGGATGGACAGAGTAACAGTGTCAGATGCTGCTGAAAGGTCTAATATGATGAGGCCTAGGAACAGACCCCTGGTCCTGCAACATGGAAGACACTGGTGACCTTAGTTTTTGGTGGCAATATAATGAGAACCTGGAGTTGCAGTAACTCCCCATAATTAGAATTTGCTTATTCTAATTACTTCATATTAGTGAGATCATATAATATCTTGAGCCTGGCTTATTTCACTCAATATGATGTCTTCAAGGTTCATCCATGCTGTAGCATGTATCAGAACCCATTCCTTTTGACAGCTGAATATGACATGTATTTAGCACATTTTGTTTGTCCATTCATCAGTTGATGGACATGTGGATTTTTTCCATCTTTTGGCATTTGTGAATAATGCTACTATGAACACCAGGGTGCAAATATCTGAGACCCTGCTTTCAATTCTTTTGGTTGTATAACTAAAAGTGGGATTGCCAGATCATATGGTAATTCTATACTTAGCTTCTGAGGAATAGCTGCAGCATTTTACATTGCTACCAGCATTGAATGACAGTGCCTATTTCTCCACATCCTCTCCAAGACTTGTAATCGTAAGTGTTTTTGAATAGAAGACATTCTAATGGGTATGGAATGGTATCTCATTATGGTTTTGATTTGCATTTCCCTATTGGTTAATGATATTGAACATGTTTCAGGTTTCTTTTCACGTTTTGAGGCCACTTATATGTCTTCTTCAGACAAATGTCTATTGAAGTCTTTTTTGCCCATTTTTAAATTGGGTTGTTTGTCTTTTTGTGTTTAGTTCTTTATATAGTCTAGATAGTAAATCCTGATTGACTAAGAGGTTTCAAAATATTTTCTCCTATTGTGTATGCTGTCTTTTTACTTTCATGATAAAAATCTTTGAAGCCCAAAAGTTTTTAATTTTCATGAGAACCCACTTATCTATTTTTTCTTTTGTTGCTCATGCATTAGGTATTAAGTCTAAGATGCCATTGCCTAACACAAGGTCATGGAGATGCTTCCTATATTTTATTCTAGGAGTTCTATAACCCTGGTTTTATACTTAGGTCTTTGAACCATTTTGAATTGGTTTTTGTATATGGTGTGGGGTAGGGGTTCACCTTCATTCTATTGCATAAGGACATCCTATTTTCCCAGAACCATATGTTGAAGAGACTCTTCTTTTCCAACTTAGTGAATTTATCACCCTTGTCAAAAATTAGTTGGCCATAAATGTGAAGATTTATTTCTGAGCTCTCGATTTGATTCCATTGGTCTATATGTCTGTCCTTGTGCCAGGTACTGTGTTTTTTTAATTACTGTGGCTTTGTAATAAGTTGTAAGATTGGAAGTATGAGTCCTCCAAGTTAGTTCTTCTATTACAAAACTGTTTTGGCTATTGAGGGGTCCCTTACCCTTCTGTGGCAGTGTGAGATTATTTTATGAATCCCAAAAAGAGAAAAATTATGTTTTTGAACTAGTTTATTCCTATGGGTGTGAGACCCTTTGACTGCATCAAATTAGGTTGAGGGTTCTTTGATTAGATTACTTAATAAGATCACTTTTAGGGCTTTTGATTGGGCTACATCAGTGAGGCATGACTCAGGTTGAGTCTCTGTCCCCTTGCTGGGTCTGATATAAACCCAGAAACACAGAGAGTCACAAACAAAGGAAAACAGAAGACCCTGAGAGTCTCAAGAGCTGAGGCCCAGAGAGAGACAAGCCCTATGTCCACAGTTCACAGCTAAGCCCCTAGAGACAGCAGATTCTGGAGGGGAAGGCTGAGGCCTCCACAGAGATCAGTGGCCATCTTGCTTTACCACGTGGCAACTACGCCGGTATCGACCATAGCTGACTTTGGTGAGAAAGCATCTCTGCTGATGCCTCGATTTGGACATTCCATGGCCTTGGAACTATAAGTCTTTACCCCAAATAAATCCCCTTTATAAAAGCCAACAGATTTCTGGTACTTTGCATTGGCAGCCCTTTGGCAAACTAGAAGACTTTCCAAATAAATCTGATGATTGGCTTTTCCATTCCTACAAAGAAGGCTGTTGGAATTTTGATTGGGATTGGAAATCACTTTGGGTACAACTGACATCTTAACAATATTTAGAGAAACGGACTTGGCCCAGTGGTTAGGGCATCCGTCTACCACATGGGAGGTCCATTCAAACCCCAGGCCTCCTTGACCCATGTGGAGCTGGCCCATGCGCAGTGCTGATGCACGCAGGGAGTGCCGCCCCTCGCAGGGGTGTCCCCCGCACAGGGGAGCCCGCCCCGTAAGGAGAGCCGCCCAGCCCGAAAGAAACTGCAGCCTGCCCAGGAATGGCGCCGCCGACACTTCCCCTGCCGCTGATGTGCCGCTGACGACAACAGAAGCAGACTAAGAAACAAGACACAGCAAATAGACACAGAGAACAGACAACCGGGGGGGGGGAATTAAATAAATAAATCTTAAAAAAAAAAAATTTAGTCTTCCACTCCATGAATATAAAATGCCCTTCCATTTATTTAGGTCTTCTTTGATTTCTTTTAGCAATGCTTTGTAGTTTTCTGTGTACAAGTCCTATACATCCTAGTATAGGATATACTAAGAATAGATTTATTCTTAGATATTTGATTCTTTTAATTGCTATTGAAATGGAATTCTTTCTTGATTTCTGAAATTCAGATTGTTCATTACTACTAATTTTTGTGTGTTGATCTTGCACCCCATCACCGAATTCATTTCTTAGTTCTAGTAGTTCTGTTGTGGATTTTTCAAGATTTTATGTAAATAAGAACATATCATCTACAAATAGGGAAAGTATTACTTCCTCTTTTCCAATTTTGATGCTTTTTATTTCTTTCTCTTGTCTAACTACTCTAGCTAGAACTTCCAGTTGAATAGCAATGGTGATTGGGCATTTTTATCTTTTTCCTCATCTTACAGGGAAAACTTTCAGTCTTTCATTACTGAGTATGATATTAGCTATGGGTAATGTTCCATTATTATATTGAGGAAATTTCCTTCTATTCCTAATTTTGCAAGTGTTTTTTATCAAGAAAGAGTGCTGGATTTTGTCAAATACCTTTTCTTCATAAACTGAGATGATCATGTGGTTTTTTCCCCTTTGTTCTGTTAATATGATACATTATATTAATTGATTTTCTTATGTTGAACCAACCTTGCATACCTGGAATGAATCTATTTGATCATGGTGTACAGCTCTTTTAGGTCTTCTTTTTCATTTTTTTTTTAGGATTTCAGCTTTTTATTGAACATGTTAGAAAGGGAGTTTAGTCAAAAGCCCAAAGGCCATGTTATCAGATTCCTCAGGTGCTTCTTCTTTTTTTTAAGAGGTGCCAGGAATCGAAGCTGGGATCTCATATACACGAAGCAGGCGCTCAACCACTGAGCTACAGTCACTTGTGATTCTTCTTTCTTTGATTCCACTTGGTTCTCATCAGCTGGGGCAGCAGTGGGGGGTTCAGTTTGCCAGTATTTTGTTGAGGATTTCTGCATTTATATTTATAAGGGATATTGGTCTGTAAATTTATGTTCTTGTGATATCTTTAGCTGGCTTTGGTATAATGGCGAGGTTGGCCTCACAGAATGAGTTAGGGGGTGCTCTGTCCTCTTCAGTTTTTGGAAATGTAAGAATAGGGTTGATGTTAATTCTTTTTGGAATGTTTGATAAAATTATCCTGTGAAGCCATCTGGTCCTGAGCTTTTCTTTGTTCGGAGGTTTTTGATGACTGATTCAATCTCTTTATTATTTATTGGCCTATTGACATCTTCTGTTTCTTCTACAGTCAGTGTAGGTAGTTTGTGTGTTTCTAGGAATTTGTCCATCTTGTCTAGTTTACCAAATTTATTGGCATACAGTTGTTCATAGAATCTTCTTATAGTTCTTATTTCTGTGGAATCAGTAGTAATGTCCCCTTTGCATTTCTGATTTTAGTTATTTGTGTTCTTTCTTTTTTCTTTCTCAGTCTAAAGTTTTCATCAGTTTTATTGATCATTTCAAAGAAGTGACTTTTGGTTTTGTTGATTCTCTCTGCAGTGTGTATGTGTGTTTTTAATTCTCTATTTCATGTATCTATGCTCTAATTTTTATTTCCTTCCTTCCTCCTGCTTTGGGTTCAGTTTGCTCTTCTTTTTCTAGATTCTCCAGGTTTGAAGTTAGGTTTCTGATTGGAATCTTTCTTCCCTCCCCCCCCTCTCTAGTGCTCTCTCTCTTTTTCTTTCTTCCTTACAGGGGTAAGGATTGAACCCAGGACCTTATATGTGGAAAGCTGGCACTCAACCACTAAGCTACACCAGCTCCCCTGAGTTATTTTTTTCATTTATTTCTTTTGTTTTTAGGAGGTACCAGGGATCAAATCCAGGACCCTTATGTGGGAAGCAGGCACTCAACCACTTGAACTACATCCACTCCCCTTTCTTCTTTTTTAACATAAGCATTTAGAGCTTTAAATTTCCTTCTCAGCACTGCCTTTGCTGCATCCCATAAATTTTGGTATGTTATGTTTTCATATGCGTTCACCTCAAGATAATTCCTAATTTCCCCTGTGATTTCTTTTTTGACCCATTGTTGTTTGAGTATGTTATTTAATTTCCAAGTATTTGTGAATTTTTCAGTTCTCTCTCTGTTACTGATTTCTACCTTCATTCCATTGTGGTTGGAGAATATATATTGTATGATTTAAATATTTCTGAATTTATTGAGACTTGTTTCATGACCTAACATATGGTCTATTCTGGAGAATGATACACGTGCTTTAGAGAAGAATGTGTTTTCTGTTGCTGTTGGGTAAATGTTCTATAATGTATCTATTAGATCTAGTTGGTTTAAAGTATCATTAAAATCTTTTATTTCTTTACTGTTCTTCTGTCTGGATGTTCTATCAGTTATTCTAAGTGGTGAATTAAAGACTCCTACTAGGGAAGCAGACTTGGCCCAATGGATAGGGCATCCGCCTACCACATGGGAGGTCCGTGGTTCAAACCCCGGGCCTCCTTGACCCTGTGAAGCTGGCCCATGAGCAGTGCTGATGCGCACAAGGAGTGCCCTGCCATGCAGGGGTGTCCCCCGTGTAGGGGAGCCCCCCATGCAAGGAGTGCACCCCATAAGGAGAGCCACTCAGCGCGAAAGAAAGTGTAGCCTGCCCAAGAATGGTGCCGCACACGGAGAGCTAACACAAATTGACTCAACAAAAAAAGAAACAGATTCTTGGTGCTGCTGATAAGGATAGAAGTGGTCACAGAAGAACACACAGCAAATGGACAAAGAAAGCAGACAATGGGGGGGGGGGGTTGAAATAAATTAAAAAATAAATCTTTAAAAAAAAAGACTCCTATTATTAATATAGAACCATCTATGTTTCCATTCAAATCTGTCAATATTTGCTTCATTTATAATTGTTAGGTTTTCTTGTTTAGTTGACCCATTCATCAGTATATAATGACCTTCTATGTCTCTCATAACAGTCTTTTACTTAAAGTCTATTGTGGCAGTTTGAGATTATTTATGAACCCCCAAAAAGATAAGGATTATGTTTGTAAACTGGTCTGTTCCTCTGGGTGTGATACCATTTGATTGTATTATATTCAGCTGAGATGGCTTTGATTAAGTAGGGTGTAACTCAGGTTAAGTCTCCGCCCCCTTGGTGGGCTGATATAAACAGGCACTCACTCAAGAAGACACAGAAGAAGATACAGGAAAACAAAGAGAATTCCATAGACACGGAAAAGGGAAAAACTTGGTCATTTCAGTCCTTCCATGTGACAGGAAGGAGAAAGCTCAAACAGCTAATGCCCAGGAAGAGAGATGAGCCCTATGCCACCCTAAAGCTGAGATCAGAAGCAGATGGGCCTATGGAATCAAAGAGGAAGAAGGAAGGAGAGACCAGGCAGCGACCACCCACCATGTTGTTTCAACACACGGCAACAGACTTTGGTGACAAAGTCTTGAGTTGGACTCTTTAGGGCCTTGTAACTATAAGTTTTTACTCCAAATAAATACCCTTATTAAAAGCCAACAGAATTCTGATATTTTGTATCAGCACCCCTTTGGCTAACTAACACATCTATTTTATCTGATATTAGTATAGCTACCCCAGCTGTCTTTCGGTTATTACTTGCATGGTATATTTTTTCAATCCTTTCACTTTCAACCTATTTTTATCTTTGAATTTAAGATGAGTCTCTTGTAAACAGCATATAGTTGAGTCATGCTTTTTTAAATCTTTTTTTTTAAAGATACATAAATCACACAAATGTTACATTAAAAAATATAAGAGGTTCCTATATACCCCACTCCCCACACCCCCCACTCCTCCCACATCAACTACTTCTTTCATTAGTGTGGTACATTCATTCCATTTGATGAGTACATTTTGGAGCATTGCTACACAGCATGGATTATAGTTTATGTTGTAGTTTACACTCTCTCCCAGTCCATTCAGTGGGTTATGGCAGGATATATAATGTCCTGCATCTGTCCCTGCAATATCACTGAGGACAACTCCAACCCCTGAAAATGCACCAAAATCACACCTCTTTTTCCCTCTCCCTGCCTTCAGCAACTCCCACGGCCACTGTCTCCACATCAAAGATACAATTTCTTCCATTGCCTAGAGTCACAATAATTCTATAGTAGAATGCCAGTAAGTCCACTCTAATACAAATTTTATTCCTCCATCCTGAGGACCCTGGAATGATGATGTCCATTCCACCTCTAAGTTGAGAGGGGGCTTAGATCCCACATGGCTGATGGATGGAATTTTCCTGCTTGCAGCTGTAGACTCTCTTGGTTCCCTGGTGTGGTGGTTGACCATCCTCACCTCCCTGTTTGCTGACCTGGGTAAGTCCAATGAACCGGAGAGTAGGTGCTGCAACTCTGCTGAGGCTCAGAAACCAGCTGGCACATGGACAGTCCAGAGATTCAAGTCTCCTGAGCATACACCAACCCCAGCGCCAACCACAGGTTCAGTGAAAGTGACAGAAGAGGCATGCGTAGAGAGGTCACATCTGAGTCCAACTCCATCACCATCAGGAGCACAAATTCCAAAGGAGGGCCTACTGGCAAGGCACTGAACTCCAAGTCATCTGTCATGACCATAGAACCTGGGTGTATCCATAGCCCTCAGGAGCACCATTACCTGGGGTTGTATCTACTTTGGCTCTCTCTCAGATCCTGCTGAGATAATGCGTAATTGAGACCCCTCTGATGACCTCCCAACTCACTGTAAAGTCTCTTAGCCATATAAACTCATTTGCCTTTCCCATTTCCCCCTTTTATTCAAGCTCTTTTTCTAGTTGCATCACCAGCGGGTGCTTGGTAGTAATCCCTTAGCACCAGGGAAGCTCATCCCTGAGAGTCATGTCCCATGCTGGAGGGAAGGTAATGCATTTACATGCAGTTTGGCTTAGAGAGTGGCCATATTTGAGCAACATGGAGGTTCTCAGGAGGTAACTCTTAGGCACCCTGCAGTTCTAGGCCTAGTTGAAATTTCATGCATACAGGCTCATAAGCATAGTCATCAGTATCAAGGGCCCAACATTGGACCATCCTTCTTCACTGGTCTTTGTCCTTGCAATTGGGTAATTGTTGCTGCTCCATTGGGGAGTGCAACAGAATTTCCCAGAATGGGAACTCAGCACTCCTTCAGTTGTTGTGTGAAACTCTACCCCCTATGTCAATACCCTATGTCAATACCCAATGAACATCCGAACATATAGTTCTCCAGGGCATGCCTATATGGTATATAGATATGAGTCATGCTTTTTTATCTATTCTGTCAATCTCTCTTTTGACTGAAGAGTTTAATCTATTGACATGAAATAAACTTTCTTATGCCATTTGCCACTTTACTATATTGTCTTTGTTAGTCTTATACTTTTTCGATCCTCATTCTTCCATTTGTGCCCACTTTCATATTTGTTTGACTTCTTCTACCATTTTAGTCCCTTCTCATTTCTTCCTGAATGTATTTTTCATGTTTTCTTTGTGGTTACCATAAGGCTGAAATTTAATATCCTAAATATATAAAAATCATATTTGATTTAATACCAAGTTAAACTCAATAGAACACACACACTGTTCCTATACCCCTCCATCCCTCCACCTTTTTGTACTTGTTACAAATTATACTTTTGTAATTATATGTCCATAACCATAGATTTATCATTACTTTTTTATGCATTTGCATTTCAGCACCTGTAGGAAATAAGAAGTAGAGTTAAATACCAAAAAACACAACACAATAGTATTGGCATTTATAATTACCCATATGGTTACCTTCACTGAAGGTCTTTATTTCTTTATTCCACTTTGATCCATCGTCTATTGTCCTTTTACTTTCACTCTGAAAAACTCCCTTTAGCATTGTTTGTAGGGTAACTCTGGTGGTAATGAACTCCCTCAGCTTTTCTTTATCTAGGAATGTCTTAATCTCTCCCTCAGTTTTGAAGGAAAATCATGCCAGATATAAAATTCTTGGTTGGCAATTGTTTACTTTCAGCACTTTAAATAGTTCTTGCCTCCATGGTTTCTTATGAAAAATAGGTACTTAATTCCCTTGCACAACTCATTGCTTTTCTCTTGCAGCTTTCAGAATTTTTCCTTGTCTTTGGCACTGGCCAGTTTGATTACTATTGTTTATGTATGGATCTCTTTGACTTTATTCTGTTTTGGGCTCATTAGGATTCTTGGATGAGTGTATTTATGTCTTTCATTAAATTTGGCAAATTTTCTGTCATTATTTCTTTGAATATTCCTTCTGTTCCTTTCTTTCTTCTCCTGCAGGAGACATAAATTGGTATGCCTAATGGTGTTCTATGGGTTTCTTAGGTTCTGTGCACTATTTTTTTTCCTTTACTTTTCTTTTGTGCACTATTTTTTATTCATCTCTCTTTCTGCTCTGCAACCTGAATCATTTCACTTGTCTTGTCTTTGAGATCACTCTTTCTTCTGCCTACTCCAATCTGCTGTTCAAACCCTTTATGAAGCTCCTTATTTTAGTTACTGTGTTCTTCAGCACAATTATTTGTTTGGTTCCTATTAAGAATCTCAAAGAGATTCCCATACTGTTCATTCATTTTTTACTCAGATCCTTTAGTTCTTTTTCCATGTTTTCCTTTGTCTCCTTGGGCATACTGAGAATCATTTCTTTCAAGTCTTTGTCCAATAAGTCCAAAATCTGGTCCTCTTCATTGGTGTTTTCTAGATTTTTATCTTGTTCCTTTGGATGGGCCATTATTCTCTGTTTGTCTTTGTAATCTTTTGGTGCCCACTTTACATTTTAATATTTTAATGTATTAACTCTGGGATTTAGCCCCTGAGCTGTCTCTTCCTTGAGTTTGTATCCAGCTAGTGCTGTGACAGAGATTTCCTTGGATGCCAGGAGGTAGGTAATCAAAACAAACAAACCAAAGCCAAAAGCATCTTTCACAGTTTTTGCAAATTGGCTTTGCTTTGGCTGGTGGTCTCCTTGAGTGCTTAACCCTGGTATTAAGAAGCTCAGCCTGAAGCAAATGTAAGGTGCAGGGTCCTCTCTGTCTTATCTGATTCTGCATGGTGCCACAAAGCCTGTTTTTTCCCCTGGACTTGTGCTTGCTAATAACCTTAGGAATTCCCCCATTTACAGTTTACAGGAGTTTTGAGTGAATGCTCCCTTCTACTCCCTTTGAGGTAGACTTTTACCCCCTCTTGTATGATCTCTTGTGTGACTTAATGCAGGCAGTCCTTTGCACCAGGCCACTTTGACTTAGTTATTTTTCACACTGCCATGGCTGTCTGCAAGTAGCTTCTCTGCCCTCAGGAAAAACTCAGGGCGAGTGAGCCCAAGACAAGTTCCCTGGCCCAGTCCCTCAGACTTCTACCCAACAGATCGGCACTGACATCCTTGCACCCCAGCATGCACACAGGAGCCACTCTGCTCTCCCTAGAACAAGGCCAGAGATCATAATGAGGCAAAAGGTGACTCCACCCCACAGAGTTGGGGGTGGGGGAGGGACCAGCAAGGCTGCCAGGAGCCTTTCCTGTGGCTTTTGTAGCTGTGTTTTCTTGATTCAGTACGTGCCCAGTTAATGGAGCCCTTTACCTGTTTTCCATAGTTTGAGGTTACTGACTAAGATTCCTCTGCCATCTTTGCCCATGGGATGGTGGAACAATGGCCACCCTCAAAGCCAGCCCCCGGTGATCTAAAACAGCTGATCAAAAGCAGCCATCAGTGATCAGACCACAGACCCCTGGAGTTTGGAGGACTAGGTCTTAATGTCCCACTAGCAAGCTTTGCCAGGATCCTGAGGTCCAGTCAACTAACTGCCATAAAGCAGAAGGAAAGGGGATTGTAGCTGCTGCAGGGAGTTAAACTCACCAGTATTTACTGTGATTTACCATCCTCTTCCTCCTACTCCTCCCAGATGATGCACAGTGCTCCACTAGATTCCAGAGTTTCTAAATAGTTGGTTGAGCCAGTTTGTGCCCATTCAATATTTATTTTGGTGAAGGGACTGATTCCTGGAGCTTCCTACTCCACTATCTTCTCACAATCCTCCTCAGTCCACTCTTTATTTAGAGAGGGAGAACTCTCCCTCTCTAAATACAAGCTTCCTGAGGGTCCAGGATTCTGTTCAAACACTCCTCCTTCCTTGCTTTTGCATGATCCCCTAGAGTTACATACTGCTTTCATAGCTGAAATAGGTATCATTACTCTCATGTTACAGATGAAGAAACTGAGGCCCAGATCAGGGCAGTGCATCCTCAGGGTCATATGTCAGAAGAAGGGCTTTGCCATGTCTTGACCCTGTTGTCTTGGCCTGGGCCCTGACCCTGGTCTGGCCCCTGTGGTCCATTCTCAACCCTGATGCCATAGCAAGGCTTCCAAACATCTTCTTACCTGTCTTTTCCAGGCTCACATGCCTACAACGGTTCTCTGCTGTCCTTGGGTAAAACTCCAACTCATTACCATGGCCTTTGTGGCTCTAACTCATGTGGCCCCTCTGAGCTCTGACCTCATCTCCACTCCCACCCCTTAACCAAACATACCTCCCCATTCACCATGATGTTTTCCCCACACTCTTGTACAGAGAAATAATAGTCCATTCTACTGGTTAAGCTCTTTTCCAACACAGCTGGGTTTCTCAACCTCAATACTATTGGCATTTTGAGTCAGATAATTCTTTGTTGTTGGGAGGCTGTCCAGTCCACTGGAGGATGATTAGCAGCATCAAGGCACACTATAGATATAGTTTGAGAGCACCCTCCTCACTTTTGCAAGGCACATTACAATTTACAAGGTTTTTTTATATGCGCTGTCTCCTTTGATCCTCCGAATACTCCTCATATAATATGAAGTACACCATATTATAGATGACGAAACTGAGGCACAGCCTGGGGAAGTGAACAGTCCAAGGTGACACAACCCATCAGGAGAAGAAGCAGGACTCAGCCTAAATGTTCTTCTAGATAATTTTCAGCTAAAATTAACCCCTCCTTGCTCAGTGCTTCTTTAAGCCCTTCTTTTAGGCCCTTTATTTGGGAGTCCCCTCATTTGTTCACCAATGGTCCTGAATATGTTCTCCATGCATGTGTGGCCCTGGGCCAGGGTCCTTCCATGGGCTGGAGAAGCTCCTGGGAGAGACATAGAGAGAGGCACAGACACAGAGATATGCGCTCAAGAGTGGTCAGTGCTAAGGTGGAGGACCCACAGGAATGGGGTGAGGGGTGTGAACTGGACTCCACGTTCTTCACCCTGTGGACCCAAAGGCCCCTCTGTACCCCTAGTCAATAAAGGACAGACAGGAGAGAGGAAGACAGAAAAGAGGGCTGGAAGCAGGAGGAGGGGAGAGGGGAGATTCTTTTCTACCAGGTAAGGCTGGATGATGACCTGATTCTCCCTCCACCTGCAAACCCAGACTATGTTAAGTGCTTTCCAGTCATTCATTTCATCAACTCTGTGCCAGGCAGCATGCAAGGTGTTAGAGGTTATGCGGAGAGTAAGACAGACATACCCCGGCCCCAGCAGGCCTCACAGGCTGTCAGATCTCTGACTCCACAGTGCCTACGTGCCTCGGTGCCAATCCCTCCCACCCTGTGGTTCCTAAATGGACATGTATCTGTCCCAGATAGACTGGGAGCTCCATGAAAGCAAGAGCTAGGTCTGATTCCCCTGTGCCCCTGTCCCCAGCTCCCAACACCAGCCTGGCCTTGACCAGTCAATGACCATTTGCTAGATGAAGTGAACAAATCATACATCCAAGGACTGAAGGGTTTGAGGGGTAGTTTTGTTTGTTTCAGAGAGGACTTCCTGACCAGGGCAGCTTGCAGCCAGAGCCTGAGGCAGCAATGTTCTATCTGACTAGCAGTGGATACTTCAGATTGTATAGACTCCATGACAACACATGGAGATTACTGGTCTGGCTTTTTATCTGCTTTTATCTAAATGACTCAGAACATAAAACAAAAGTGGTTCAGCAGCAACAGCCCAGGTGGGAATCCTATTTCTGGACTTGCCTGCTCTCTGGACTCAATATTAAACCAGCTCTGGCCAAGAACGGCTCAGTTGACAGGAACCTGAGTGCTCTCCCAGCCCAAAGCCTACCATCTCCAGCCAGGAGAGAGACCTTTCCAAAGCTTCCCAGTGCCTGGCCCAACAAAGACCAAACAGGTGAGGTTTTGTAAATGAGAAAAATCCCCTGTGGACAATCAATCCCTCCAAAAGTACAGCTTCTCTTCCCAAACCCCAATATGACACCTCCCTTTTCTAAGCCCTCTAACTTCTTAACATGTCATCTTAGATGTCTACTCATCATTTTATTAATTAGACTGTTAGATTTAAAGGCAGGAATGGGTTTCACTCATTTCTTCTTGGTTCCAGATCACAGTATACAGTAGATGCTTAATAAAAATTTACTGATAGATTCCACATCTTTGCAGTTTTCAAAAGGAAAACATGGTCCATCCAACCCAGCCACCAGATGAAAACCCAAAGGGATAAATTTCAAGTCCCATAATGAGGTCCAATTGCTAAATGCTGGGTCTCAGAGTCCTTCAAGCAGAATTCCAGTGTCTGTGTAAACTCCCAGGGGAGGACTCACCAGGCTCCAGTCTAATGATTTGTTCACACCTCTGTCTCCCCATTTATGCTCCTCGAAGGTGCCTTGTTCATCTCTGCTCTCCAGCACCCAACACATCACCTGGCATGCAGGAGGAACACCTTGGATCTTTGTTAAATTAAGATGTTCGGGGGGAAGCGGACTTGGCTCAGTGGTTAGGGCATCCGTCTACCACACGGGAGGTCCGTGGTTCAAACCCCGGGCCTCCTTGACCTGTGTGGAGCTGGCCCGTATGCAGTGTGGAGCTGGCCCATGTGCAGTGCTGATGCATGCAAGGAGTGCTGTGCCACGCAGGGGTATCCACTGCATAGGGGAACCCCACACACAAGGAATGCGCCCCGTAAGGAGAGCCGTCCAGCGGGAAAGAAAGTGCAGCCTGCCCAGGAATGGCGCCACACACACAGAGAACTGACAAAGCAAGACGACGCAACAAAAAGAAACACAGATTCCCATGCCGCTGACAACAGAAGTGGACAAATAAGAATACACAGCAAATGGACACAAAGAACAGACAACCGGGAGGGGGGAAGGGGAGAGAAATAAATTTTTTAAAAAAATGTTCATCACAATATTACTATAGTAAGAAGAGAAGCAGAAAACCACCTCAACATCCAGAAATAGAGGAAGGATTACATCTATCAGGTGTTTCCAGGTAATGAACAATTCCATGGCCATCATTTCTGAGATGATATAGCTCATGGAGAAGAATTATAAAGTAGAATATCAAATTATCATCTATGCCGCAATTCAAACTATTTTTAAACCAGGCATATGGACAGAGGTCAGAGAGGAGCAATAAGCAGAGGAGACATGATTTTTGTGGGGGTGGATTTGTGAAACAGTGTGTCTCATTATTATTAGTTATTGCTATAATGCTATAAGTGAAAAAATTTTTAATAATTTACAGAACAGGAAGGTGACACTTGTCTTAATAACCAGGGATGTTTCTGTAGAACAGAGGGTTTTACAGGATGGAGACATTTGTACGCACTGGGTCAACAAGTTGATGAGATCTCAAAGTGTGTCACTAGAAGAGAAATGTTCAAGTACAAAAACTCTCTTCAGGTCCAGCTAGGACTACCGGGCCCAGTTCCTGACACCACATTCTAAGAGGAGCTTTGTTGCCTGCCCTACATGCTGAGAAAGGTATTTAAGGCTGAGGGACCTGGGATGTGGCTCCTAGATAAAAGAAGGTTCACTGGCCTCCAGTATAGAACCAGGATCAATGGGGGAGGCTATAAGGAGGAATATTTCCTTATAAGTAGTGAGTTTCCTATCACCAAATATTCAAGGACAGGCTAGGGACCTTCCATCAGCGATATTTTAGGGAAATCGGGCACTGAATTTCATGTATGGACTTAAATGGAACTTATTTATTGAGTACCTATCTAAATTGGAACACACTTTAAATATATATTATTTCATTGATTTAGTTTGCTAAAAGCTGCTGGGAGCAATATACCAGAAATGGGCTGGCTTTTACAATGGGGATTTATTAGGTTAAAAGCTTACAGTTCTGCAGCCATGAGTGTACCAACATCAAGGCATCATCAGGAGATACTTTCTCACCAAGCTGCAGCTGTGGGCGTAAGGCACATGGCAGGGCACAATGGCATGGCAGCTGGTCTCTCCCCTCTCCCCTGGGTCTTGCTGCTTTCAGCTTCTGGCTAAAGTGGTTTCCTCTCAGCTTCTGGATTCCTCTCTGTCTCTGCAGCTTTTTATTTCTCCATTTATAAAGGACTCAAGTAAGAGGATTAAGACCCACCCTGGGTCATGCCCTACTAAAGTGATCTAATCAAAAGAAAGATCCCTTACCTGAATCTAATCAAAAGCTCTCACCTATCATAAGTTTATATGCACAGGAAAGGATCGCTTTAAGAACAAGATTTTCTGGGATCCACAAAAGCTTCAAACTGCCACAAATCTTCACTGATTTTTACAGATGATAACCTGAGGCTCAAGAAGAGGAAATGGTTTGCTCAAGTTTTCAAAGGTAGCAGGGGCAAAGTAGGATTTGAACCAGATCTGCCCATCTTCAAAGTTCCTGCCCCCACTCCCAATGTTTAACCCTGATTTAACTCACTAGCAAAAAGACAGTTTGAATCCTCTTTCAGATTTCTTCCTATTGTAGGATGAGTAGAGTCTCAGCCTTTCTGTCTGAGCTGAGGCCTGGGGAAAAAACCTGGTGGTGGCCCATCTGCAGGATGGAAGGGCCAAGGCCAAATGAGCCCAGCTCTACTTCCAGGCAGACTTAAAGTCAACCTTTTTGGCCATTTCCATTATTCGAGGTGTTAAAATGGGATGAAAGCACGGGGCATACCCCAGTCCCTCCTAGGGCTCCTGCTGGTACCTGAAAATGGCCTTGGGAAGCAGTGTGGGGCAGTGAGCAGAACACTGGCTGAGGAATCAGGGAGTCTGGCCTCTATCACCATCTCTGTTGTCAATTTCCCAGGGGCTTAGACAAGTCATTCCACGTCTCCAAGCCCTACCTTCCTTTCTGCAAAATGCAACCATTCCACCCACCAAGTCCAACTCAGAATTATGGAATTCTGCCTCAATGCCTTCTCACCTTCTTCTCTGTGAACTCCTACATATCCTTCAAGGCCCAGCTCCAAAGCCACCTATTCCATGAAGCCTTCCCTGATCACCCTCCACTGCTGGGTCCACCAGGAGTTACTCTGTGATTCTCTAGTACTCAATCTATCCCCTATCCTTGTACTATTTATTCAACTGAGAGCCTTTAAGTAGCCTTCATGTGTCTCAAGTCACACAGACAGGTGGGCTGGATTGACAACAAGGCCTCTTTTCCAACCAAACCCAACTCGATCTCTGAGGTTTTATATTTGTAGATCTCTGGGAAGCCTCCCCAAATTGTCCATGATGGCCTCCGAGGTTGTGTTTGACAATGTGCCTCTCAGTGTTTTCCACTTGCTCCTTGCCCTCCACTTCTGCACACAAGCCTGAGTCTTTTCTCATTCTATGTGCCAGAGTACCTAGCTCAGGGCTGTACCTCTTAATACCTAGTTGCCAACCAGAGAAGAGAACTTGGTCACTTTTGATCCTACCATGTGACAGAAAGGAAAATGCTCAAACAACTAAAGCCCCAGGGAGAGATGGACCATTTGCCTAAGAGCCTACATCTGATCTTAGAAAGATGGTGTAAATGTAAAATAGTGCACCCACTCTGGAGAACAGTTTGTCAATTTCTTTTTTAAAAAGTGAGCATCCAAATACCATATCACCCCACAAGACTGATATAGGGATCCCTGAGAGACAAGCCTATCCCACCCTACAGCTGAGATGGGGGAGAAGATGAAGTCCAGAGGGGAAGGCCAAAACTTGAAAGAAATCACCCACCATCTTGCTTCAACGCATGGCAGCTGACCTTAGTGAGAAAGTACCTCGTATGGTACCCTAAGCTGGACTTCCCACAGCCTTGGACTATAAGCTTTTACCCCCAAATAAATACCCTTTATAAAAGCCAACAGATTTCTGGTACTTTTCATTGGCACTCCTTTGACGAACTGATACATATGGGTATGACAGTGGTTGAAAGGGAAAATCTAAGGTCATTTATATTACTAGAAGGAAAGCTAAAAAATGTAACATTGGACTGTATAGCATAGTGAAACTTTATGTGAAATATGAATATGGGTAATAATGCATATGTCAGACTACTTGTCTTTGAAATTGAACAACAGTATGTAAATGTTACAAGATGTTACTATCTGGCAAAAATACAACCAAAGCAAGCTATGAACAGTAGTATAGAGTAAAATTCTAATAATCTTCCAGTAAGGGTAAAAGAAAAGAGGAAATATCTAAGGGAAAGAAACTAGACAAAAGGTACTACATATTGCTTGACTTCGCCTGTACAAAATACAAATGCAAATAAACTAGAGAGACAGAAACAGAATAGCAGCTATGTACAGCAGAAGAAGCATAGAGGTTGAGAGGTGATGAGTTTTTGTCTATCTGTTTTTTGTTTTTTATTATTATGGAATAATGAAAATGCTATAATAATGATTGGATTGGTGAGTGTACAACTACGTGATTAGACCAAATACCACTGATTGTTAAATAGAGAGAGAGAACACCAAATGCTGATGGGAATAAAGAGAAACTGGATCACTCATACATTGCTGGTGTAAATGTAAAATAGTGCACCCACTCTGGAGAACAGTTTGTCAATTTCTTTTTTAAAAAGTGAGCATCCAAATACCATATCACCCCACAAAAAAATCTAGTTGCCCATGGCAGTGAATATGCTGGAGCTGCCATAGCCCCACTCTGTTTTCTGCTGTGACTGGCCAAGCCTGGCCCTCAGCCCTCTTTATCCCACACGCCAGGCTGGCCAGAATGTCCCCAGGTCTCTGCCTGGTCAGGTCACCCGAGTGTCGGCTGTATTACTCCCTGAGCTGGCAAGCACGCTGTGTTCCCCACAATCTCGTGCCTATAAAGGCCACAGTGGCGCCAGTGGTCGGGGAAGCCTCTTTCCAGTCTGGGTCCCTGCAAACCTCCCTCCATCTCGCTGAGTCCAAAACTCAGTTGAACATAAGCGTCACATCTTTAACCTTCTGCCCACACCATCCCCCACAGAATTTTTCTTTATTAGAGGAACACTGGAGTGGTTTAGGGAGAGGGCAGAGATAAAATGACTCTGAAAGGGCCTGGATGAACACCAGGGCCACTTGCTCAAGGAAAATCCGGCCCCAGATACAGAGGAGAAGTAACAAACCCAAGCCTCCAGTTATACCATGTTGAGAATATGAACCAATAGGGTGGAGGCAGCACAGTAAAAAGGATACGGGGCTTCATGCCTGACTCTACACTGAGCAGCTCTGTGGTCTTGGGCAAGTCTCCTCCTCCAGAGAGCCTTCCCTGACTCCCCCACTGACCCTTACCTCTGGGCACCTGCTACCCCTTAAGCTGCCCATACATCTCCTACTACAATGGGATTTCCTCCCAGGCAGGGACAGATCTAGTTTCCATTGCCCAGCCCTGAGGCTGAGTTATCAGTGAGCATTTGTTGGATGGATGGATGGATGGATGGATGGATGGATGGATGGACAGATGGATAGAAAAACAAAAAGGAAAACCAAAGTGCAACTCTTTGAACCTGTTTTTTGATCTTTAGAACAAGAATTAAACCTCCCTCCACTATATGCCTAGTATCAAGTACAATGCCTGGTGCACAGTATGTGCTAATGAATGAATGAAGGCAAGAATGGATGGAAGCCCGTGGCTCCTGGCTTCTCATCAGGGCTGTGGCGAGGATCAGATGAGAGGGGGTGAAAGCCCTGCCAATACCAGTGTCAGTGTGGTTTAGATCAGTGCTGCTCCAAGTGTGGTGCACAACCCCACATCAGCGTTGCTTGGGGACCGATGAGAAAGGAAAATTCTCAGACCCCACCCAGACCTGCTAAAACAGACTCTGGGGGTGAAGCCCAGGAATCTGGGTTTTAACGAGCCCGCCAGGTAATTACCATGCTTTGGTTTCTATCCTAGGTCACGCTATGTAAGTTCTCTGTGCCTCTGTTTCTACCTCTGTAAAATGGGGACGACAAAACGGGTCAATGGGCTCAGAAATGCTGCAAGTGCTTGGTAAATGTAAGTCCTTGTTGTTACTGTGGTAAATGAGCCCAGCACTGGGTGAGGCAGTGGGAGGGAGGCTGAAGTAGCAGACATAGCCCCGTGCTGCTCTCCAGAGCTCAGGCTCAGGATAAAGACACAACTCACTGGATAACTGGGGTCCTGGGAGTGAAACTTCACGGCCAACCCAGAGGCCCTTGGGTCTGAGCTGAAGCTGTCCCTGTAAGTGACACGAAGCTCACAGTCCCACTGAAGCTGGCAGGACCTGTGAGCTCCATTTTACAAGGGTGAAGACGGAGGCCCAGAGAGAGGCAAGACTGGCTTAAGGTTACCCAGCCAGAGGAGGGTGAGCCAGGACAGGGATCCAGGCCTCTCAGGCCCTTTCAGGGAGATCGGAGCAGAGTTCCAACAGAAGTGCCCACTGTGGGACCCCTCACTCGCTCCAGCCCAAGAGCACAGGAGACGGAGTGTCTGCACACAGCAGGGGCCTAATCAGTACTCCCAACAGTCTCACATGGACTGAAGCTTGGGGAGAGGCACCACGGTCTCATCTGTTGCAGGTGGATCTCTCAGACCCTCTGCTTTGCTTGACTAGGGTTCGAGGTGGGGGTCTGGATGGCTCCAGCAACCCGGAGTCCCCTGAAAAAGTTGCTTCCTAACCCTGACCCTTAAACTCACTTTCATTCATTTATTCACTCAACAATTACTCTCTGAGCACCTCCTGTGTGCCAGGACCGGTGTGGATAGCTTCGATCCAAACAATGACAAGAAAATATTTCTAGTGAAGTTATTACTCCACCTTCATAAAAGACACTCAGAATGGCTACGCGACCTGCCTGTGGTCACACAGCTCACAGACGGTACAGCAGGTGGCCCGTTGCCAAAGCCTATGCTCCCCAACGCCCTCGCCATATCCCTCAATTAGAAGCTTTGATTTGCACCAGGCACAGCCCCAAATTAGGTCCCAACTTTGGGCAAGTCACAGCTCCACTCAGCGGGCCTCAGCTTCCCAAAAGCGAATGAGGAAAATATCTATCTCTAGGGCCTGTCCAGGGAAATCTAATGAGAAGATGGAAATGAGTTGCTGGGCAAACACACAGTCATTTTTTAATCACCCCCGGCTGGTTCCACAGCATCTGTCCTCACAAACCCTGAAGGACAGAAGGCAAGAGGAGTGTTGCCCCTCGTTCTCAGAGGCTCAAGAGGGGCAGAGCTCACGGAGAGGGACCCAGCAGCAAAGCCTGGACCTGAAGCCAGGTCTTCAGGTGCTGGGCCAAGGTCCTTCCCAAGCAGGGCCCTAGCGGTCTCGCACCTCCTTCACCAAAAGCCTTCTCCCTAGCCACTAGGGGGGACAGCGGCCCTCCCCACTCCACCTGGCCCAGAGAGTCACACCCGGTGCCAGCAGCCCCAGGACCTTGTCCAATACTTCCCCAGGCAAAGGCAGAGTGAAGGGAAAAAAAAGCAGAGTTGGGATCTAAAACTTCTTGAACAGAACCCTCTTTTATTTTGAGGAAGAAATCATAGACTTGGTACAGAGTTCAGGGGGAAAAAAATTAATCCTTGGGTTGGGTTTGGGATTCAGCAAATTAACACTGTTTGCTCTGGTTTGAGGTTTTGGTCAAGTCTGTAGGAAGCAGCAATTGGGGACACCCCATTCCACAGTCCCCAAAGGCGTCTGCCCCGACGGCTCCGTCTGGAGGACAGGGGATGAGGAAAGGAGCATTTAGGAAGGACCAGGAAGGAGTCCCAGTTCTTAAAGCACTGAGAGAAACTGGCCCAGGCTGGCACTCAGAGGCCTCCGGCCTTCCCCAACTCCAGCTCCAGCCCAGCCGGTTCCAATTTGGAACCTCTGAGCCCGAGAGTTGCAACCATGTCCGTCTCAGGCCTGCCCTCATCTTCCCACGACTCCATCTCCCACTCCCTGAGGGCAGGGCCCAGCACCCAGCACAGGCCCGGCCACAGTGGGTCCTGAGTCAGAGATCACGTGCCCACCACCCTGTCACAGACAGGTTAAGGGAAATCAGGTGAGACAAACAAGGCGTCCATTCCTCCTCAGCCCTCAGGCTGAGCCTTCCACTTTCAGAGTTCGTGTCTTGCAGCCAGAAGTACCACCCTTCCTGACCTCCCACGGAGCGCCCTGGACCCCTCTCTAGGGCTGAGCCAAGGCTAAGTTCGACCCCCATCCCCCACCTCATTTCAGGGCTGGGAGCTTTAAAGAGCTAATAATTAGAATTTCTTTCTTAGTCTTGCTTCATACCAGAAAGGGCATGGGCTTTGGACAGACAAACACATCTTCAAACCCCACTTACCAGTTGTCAACCTTGAGCAAGTTGTTGGGCCTCTCGGAGCTTTATCTATAAAATGGAAACATCAACAATATCCATTCTGCAGGGTCTCAAGGATTAAGTGATGTGACAAAAATAAAGCACCTGGCAGTGCAATTGGCACAGAGCAGGTACTCAAAAAAACCAAGTTCTCCTTCCTCCCCTCCCATGGTGGCAGAGCCTGCAGCTATTTACAGCTTGAAATTCCAAATGCACAGTAGGGGGATTAAAGCCTCATGCTGGGATTTATGTTACCATCAACAAAGTGCAGTTTATAGATTAGTTATTTGGGGAGTTAATGATTGCTGAAACTACTTTTCACTAATGAACAAAATTGGTAGAACCAGATGAGCTCTTTCTGTGATGGACTATCCCCATCTTCCAGGTGATAAAACCCAGGCACAAAGCAGCTGAGTTACTTGCCAAAGTCACACAATCAGGTCTGCTGGCTCCGGGGCCCACTGGGGAGAAACACCCTGCAAATGACAGTCTTGCCTCACCAACACCTAAGCGTGTTCCCAAAAGCTCTGCTCCCCGGCCTGGCCATTCAACGCGTGTCGGTTGGAGGGAAAACAGCCCGGTTTGGAAGGCTATAAAAATGTGTTTTTTCCTTGCTATACAAATTAGTTTACATCTTGTGGTGTGCAAATAAATAGAGGGGCCTCAGCCGGGTCCAGACCAGGCATCTCCCAGGGCCTGGGCCCACTCCGATTGGACCCAGCCACAGGCTCCCGCATGGAGAACCCTTCTCACTTGCTCTCATGCCATCTCTGGGAGCTGCTGTGCCTCCTCACTCCTCTACCCCTTCTCTGCTCCTGCCTCAAAAACTGCCCATCTGTGCCCATGAGCCCAAAGTCCTTCTGCATTTGCCTCCCACCTCCCTACTCTAAGGCCTCAGGCACGTGTCTTTTTCCTCTGAGCCTCAGTCTCCTCATCTGTAAGATAGGGGAAATGGGGAAGTGGACTTGGCCCAGTGGTTAGGGCATCCGTCTACCACATGGGAGGTCCGCAGTTCAAACCCCGGGCCTCCTTGACCCATGTGCAGCTGGCTCACGCACAGTGCTCATGCGCGGAGTTCCATGCCACGCAGGGGTGTCCCCCGTGCAGGGGATCCCCACACGCAAGGAGTGCGCCCCGTAAGGAGAGCCACCCAACACGAAAGAAAGTGTAGCCTGCCCAAGAATGGTGCCGCACACACAGAGAGCTGACACAACAAGATGACGCAACAAAAAGAAACAGATTCCTGTGCCGCTGACAACAACAGAAGCAGACAAAGAAGACTCAGCAAATAGACACAAAGAATAGACAGCCGGGGTGGGGGGGGAGGGGAGAGAAATAAATAAATAAATCTTTTTTAAAAATAAAAAAATAAAATGAGGGAAATGATGTCTTCCTGCCAGAGCTGTTGTGAAAATAAAAATACCTAAAGGTCTACTAAGGTGGGCACTCAGAAAATCATCCAAAAAAAATGCTGGGCTTCTCCACCTTGTTCCAGGTACCACCTGGCTCCCTGGCAAACACACAGTTCAGGATGGTCTGTAGCTCAGCTGACCTGGTCTAAACCATGCTCCCGATCAGGAAGCACCACAGCCCCCACTAGAGCCTATCCCTGGAGATGCCTGTGCTATCCCTTCCTGGAGGTCCACACTGCGTGCCAGCACATTACAGACCCTGACAAAGCCTACCATCAAGAGCCTTTCCGCAGAGTTGTCCTCAAAACACAAAAAAAGACCTATTACCAGGTCCCTGGGACAGCTTGGGAGTGCTAGCTGGAAACGGGCTAAGACTGTCCAGCCCCTACCGGAATAGAGACTGAGGCCTGGGGATGTTAGGTGACTTGCCCGACATCATGCAGAAAGCCAGGTCTCTAGACTCATAGCCCCGTTATTTTCTCCAGAGCAAACTGAAAGGAAGAGCTGGTGCCTGCGATGCAATGGGATGGGAAGGTGACTACAGAGGGTTGAACCCAGGACCTAGTACATAGGAAGCAGGCACTTCACTGAGCTACGCCCGTTCTCTGGCACCACTAATTCTAATGGAAGCATGACTGCGTGGGATAGTCACACCTGAGTACTCTCGGCCAGGCTCCAGACAGAATTAGCCGGGAGTGGGGCAAGAGTGAGGCCTTCTGGGTTGGGGGCCGATGCAGAAGGAAGCCAGTGCGTCTCCCTCTCTGCATGTCAGTCTCCTTAACCGTAAAAGGAAGGCACTGGGCATGATGATCCCCAGGGCCATTTCCTGGCCAGAATATCTCATCTGTTTGCACTCGACTTCCCAGCCCATTTCTGCTCTAAAGAGGGAGTGTGCCTGTGGTCCTGGTTCCCAGAGCACAAACCTGAAATCAGACCTCGGCTGCTCCTTCCCTGGAGACCCCTCCGTGGCCACCGCGCACACCTTCCTCCCTCGGGTCCAGATCCGAGGCTGGACTCTAGGCCACTGCAGCCACTCGGGCCCTTAGACGCAGCCGGCGGACACGGAAGGCAGTGGCCTCTCGCTCTATCTCCCTCAACCACACCCGGGCCACCCCGGGCCTCCGGTGGGGAGGGGAAGGGCTCTCCCAGAAGGAGGAGGGAGACGGCAGCCACGAGGTCCTCAGCAGCGGCCGGATGGCTGGGGCCTGGGCCCTCATCTAAAATAAACCCCGAAACAGCCGTAAAATCACTACAAGAAGAGTGTATCGTAGAATGCGCTGTTTGTTTACTGAGACGATCGCCTTGGCTTTCAGAGAAAAGCAGGAGGGAGGCCAGGTGAGAGGCTGAACGTCTGACCTGCCGCATCTGCCACCCCAGCGGGAGCCCTGGCATGCCTGGGGGGGGGGGGGCCGCCTGGAGCAGGCGGGGAAACCCAGAGACCCAGGATCCTGCCAAACCACAGGCCCCTGCCCCTTCTGCTCAGGCCGCAGAAAGCCAGCATTCGACAGCCATTTGTCAGCTTCCCCCGTTTAACCTGACCCCGGGAAAGGCGACATACAGCCTGGGCTTCAGACTCACACGGATGAGTGTTCAGACCCCAGCTGTGCAACCCTGGACAAGACGCTGTGCTTCTCTGAACCTCTATTTCCTCTGCTGTAAAACTCAGACAGCAATGAAACCTGCCCTCCTGTCCTGCTGCAAGGGGGCCACGTGAGGGGGTCTGGAAAGTCCCTGGCATGGCGCTGGCCACAGTGGGGCCTCCACGAAAGCAATGCCAAACCCTGCTGCTCCACTTCTCTCTCCAGCTCATCCTTTCTCATGAAGACCGATGCCTAGAGCCGAAGGCCCCACCCCACCCCTTGGAGGCAGGCTGACCCCCGGCCCACGGGAGGCCTCCCCGTGTCCTTCCAGCACCCGGGTATCCTGGTATAGAAGCACACATGGCAATTACCTGTTGACTTCCCTTCCCCTGCCCTGGGTCCCCTGCCTGGGAAAGGCCAGGTGGCAGTGCTGCTTCTCTGGGTCCCAGGGCCCAGAGCAGAGCCAGCGCCAGAGCAGAGCGGGACCAGTGTCTGCCGAGTGGAGGGAGAGGGCAAGACGCAGGCTCTCCACTCCCTCCAGGGAGGGCCTGACAGGCACGGCCTTTCTACCATGTCTCGCTCACTGGTAGCTCAAAAACCTTTTCATGTGAAATACAGCATTTGACCTTGATGTCCTCACCAGAAAAGGCAAGGAAAGGGATTTCCCTAACACCAAGTTCATAGATAGGAAAGAGAGGTCCAAACAGATTAAAAAACATCCTGCCCTATTCACAAATCCACGCTGTCTGGCAGGAAAAGCGCACCGTCCATGCCACGAGCGTGGGGCCTGCCACACAAAGACACCAGAGCCAGGCTAGAGCACTGCATGAGAGGGGATGGCCGCAGACCTCTGCTGCTTACAGAGCTGGGTCACCATGGGCAAGACACTGAACCTCTCTGCAAAACAGAGACGATAAAGCGCCCTCATCTCACAAACATTAAACGAGATAAGGGAAAGTGAGTGGTAAAAAACATAAAAATGTGAGGGATTATCATCTTGTTACCATGTTTTAAAACTCACCTGGTCAAAAAACAAATATTTTGGGAGTTTAGGTAGAGGCAAGTGTATATGTGATGCCTCTGCCACACGATGAATAAATGAGTAAATAAATTAATAACAGTCCGAAACCAAAACTAGAGCTTGGCTGTGTAGGTTATTTGAATACATTCCAGCACTAATCAGCCCTAATAAGTTTTTAAAAAAGGAAGGGTAGAGCGTCAGATCCAGTCTTTCACCACTGCTGCCTGACTGAGCAGAGTAAGCCTTGCCTAAAGGCCTGGAGCAACTGTGGGCAAGAGCTCTACCCCTTCCCATACCTGAGGGCCAGGAGACGGTGAATTCAAACCCGGCACCCACACCTGCCACCACCTGACACTTCCACCCTTGCAGCAGACATGAGCCAGATAATCTCCACCCAGGAAGCAACTGGGGCCAGTGATTCCGGGGCCTTGGCCCCGACCGCCGATGTTACCAGCCAGCGTCAGAAGAGGCGTGCAGGTCCTTCCTTCCCAGCCTTGGAGCCACAGCAAGCCTCCGAGCTCCTAGGTGTCAACCAACTGGCTCCGTGGCGTGGCCACGGGCGCTCTCTCGACTGCCCTGGGATCTACACTTGGACCAGGAGAGCAGGGTCCTGTCCCGAGTGCGTGGCTACGCAAAGAAGCCCAGCTCTGAGTGACTGGCCTGGGTTGTGTGCACACGGCCCGTTCTTCCCCCAAGGCCCGTTTGGAACCAGGAGCACAGCCCTTGGGGGACGAAGGCCAGGCCAGCCACCGCTGGCTCCTCCAGGGTGAGCTTCAGGGCCTTGTGTCTCTCCTGGGCTGCGTTAACAGCCCTGACTGGCCTGGCTGCTCCAGGGACAAGGCCAAGTGAAGTAGTGTAGACCAGTCAGAGCCAGGAGAGGGGCCCGGACCAGAGAGAGGGGGACTTGGGAGAGTCACATACAACTGCGATCAAAACGAGAGAAATGGAAGCCACTGGCCTTGGCAAATGTGTCCAGTCAAAGGCAGCCAAGGAAAGGAAGCTCCGTGTCCTCTCTGTGTTGGCAAAGCAAGAGCCCCGACTTCACAAAGCCTCCACTGTGCCAGCCCAGCTGGTCACCGTCCCACAGACACTGTGGAGTGTCCACTGCGCACCGGGAGCCTGGGCCCTGACAGGAACAGACTTGGGAGCCTACAGTGGTCAGCCCAGGTATCCCCCGTGGGCTCAGAGGGTAAGAGGCCACAAGGCTGGGAGACAGTGGAGCCCGGGCTCATGCGGGGGTTCTCTGACCCCCCATTGTCTTGGGTAGAGCCGCATACACCCCCCAGGCCTTGGTTCCTATTCTCGGGACCCTGCCCGAGCGCCTCTCTTGGCTCCTCTCCACTCCACCCACTCCACCCATGTGCTGAGTTTATACTACGCTAACTTGAACCACTTTGTGGGCTACTTTGCAAGTGTTCTTAATCTTTCAACTAATTCATCGGCTCTTGGAGAATAAAGGAAATTTGAAATTGCTGTACTGCATGCAATAAACGCTTGGCATCTGGCCGGGCTGGGGCCACTCGAGGCAGATTCAGCAGCAGCGCGGCACAGATGCTTCCCGTTGTAAAGGTGAGGAACCCCTCCCTCTCTGCAGCCCCTTCAACAAGCTCCCATCCCAGGACCCACCCAGCAACTGTTCAGTCACTCCCCGAGCCACTCAGCGGTCACCGACAGAGAGGACCCCTGGAGGCAGGCCTCGGCTAGGCGGGGAATGGGGTGGGGGAGAGAGGGGGAGGGGGATAATGAAAGGGGAGCCAGGCACGGCCGCGTCCCCTTCACAAGCAGCTCACAGTCTGGTGGGGAAGGGCCAAGGCCACTCACCTTTCACCCTGTAGATGGACTTTCCCCTGTGGGTTACTTTTCAATCTGTGTCCCGTAAGGAATGCTGGGCACAAGCGGACAGCAGAGGCCCTGGGGGTGCCCTAAGGGCTGAGACTCAGGGTGGCACTTCACCAGGGTAGACTAGGCATCACTTCCTAGGATATAGCCACATTCCCGTCTGAACTGATTCTTCATGAGCAATAACCACGGGAAGGAGGCTGGGAGAGAGTACAGGCAAGGAGAGGGAGGATTATTAGAGCTTTGCACCATTTGTTAATCCATGAGGATCTGTCTTTTTTTAAGAAATGCAGCAGTAACTCATAAAATCACCTTAGTAGAGACCGTGGAAGGGACCTTACAGAGTGTCCCAGGCAACTGTGCCATTTTACAGATGGGAAGACTGACACCCAGAAAAGGGAAAGGGCTGCCCCAGGGTCCGGCAGGAGGGCCAAGGTAGGCTTCGTGAGTCTCGAGTGCCGCTGCCTCCCAGAGAGAGGTCCTGGGGGCTGGAAGGAGGACGCTGGCCTGCCCAGTGCCCCGACCTGGTGAGCCTCCCAGAAGCGTCACTGTGAAGTGCAGCCATTACAGGGAGGGTCCCTGGACCTGGGCCAGCTCCTTGGATTCCTTTCCTTTCTCCCAAAGGCCCCAGGTACCCGACCTGTATTGTCTCTGAACTTTCACTCATTCAGCAAGCATCAGTCGTGGCTCTACTGTGTGCCAAACACTGTGGACATCTGATGAGCTGAACAGATGCCCCTGCCTAAGCTTAGCACCTAGCGAGGGGGTCGGGGAGCAATCAAAGAATCACACAAATAAAAAATGCTTCATCATAGTCATGTCTCTCTCTCTTTTTTTTTCTTTCATTTTCTTCATTAACAAGAAGACCTTGGTTGTGTCATTTAACCAATCTGTGCTCATTTATTCATCTTTTGGAACACTTAAGAAACAACTGAGTTTGTTTTTAGGATTATGTAAGGAAAGTGTTACTGGACAGGATTTTTAAAGTAATGCTTCCATAATTTGTTAAGCTGCCTTTTGTCTAATTTTTTTTTGAAGTTGAAATAGTTTATAAAAATCACACAACTAAATATATAATAATTTGTTTGCTCCAAGAAAGGCACATACAGGGAGCGCTGAGAGGTACGAGAGAGGTCAGGGAAGGTTTCCCCACTGAAGTAGCATTTGAACTGAGACGTAAATGTTAAGTGAGCAAAGGGTGCTAAAGAGGGAGGGCATTCCAGGTCACAGGCCCCGAGGCAGGAGGTCACACGGGAGGGACAGAAGCCTAGGGGGCTAGAGTGGACGGTGAGGAGGCAGCCAGCAGGGAATGACACCCCGGAGGCAGGCAGGGGCCAGAGTGTGCGGGACCCTGTGGGTCAAGGCAGGAAATGCAGGTGCCATTTAGAAAGCAGCAGGGAGCTAAGGAAGAGGTTTTGGCAGGTGAGTATATAAAAGCAGGTTCATGTTATAAAAAGGTCACCCTGACTGCAGGGTAGGGACCAGCCTAGAGGAGAAACAGGGGGAACAGGTGGGAAGTCACTGGGGTGGTGACGTAGACACACTCAAGAGAGACGCATATCTGAAGGCCAGCAGCAGGTGAACTTCTCCAAAGGAGGGATGCACGAGGGACTAGAATTAGGAACTCAGGGAGCCAGTACCCCCAAGAGGATGAGCTTGGTCCTGGATATGAGCCGGCGCCACCAGATGCCTTCCTTGCTCCCCACCTTTGCACGCTGACACACAATACTAGCTCCTCCTGAGAACGTACCACGTGCCACACATGATTCTGGGCACTTCCCACGACTCCCTTGTGACAATCCTCACACGAGGTGGGTGTGAGCACAAACCCAAGGAGTCGATCTCCAGGGCCCTTCTCCAAGGGCTGTCTCTCAGTGAGTGGTAGAACACAAAGCACTGAGGCAGAGACCGCCGGGTCGAAGCGTCCTGGGTGCAGCACAGCTCTGCTTCTCCTTACCTGTGTGATGCTGGATAAGTAGGTCTACCGTGCGAGCCTCAGCAGCCTTCTCTGTGAAATGGGGAGAATGGCAGGGCCACCTACGACAGAGAGTTCTCCCGTGGATTAAACGAGCCTGGTCATGGAGGCTACCGCCATCCATATCCATTAGCACCACCGCCTGGCACGCAGCACCCCAGAATTTTAGCAACTGCCATCACTAGCGTCTCTTTTTGTTCCCAGCGCCTGGCACATGGCGTATGTGTGGAATGAAGGAAAGATCGACGGAGGTGTCCAGTCAATGCTCACCAGGGAACGGCGTCAGTCTTGAAGTGGGTGCCCAGGGGAGGGGGTGAGCGCCCGTCGACAGAGGCTCAAGCGCGCACGGGGCTGCCCGTCGCTGGGGATGCTGCAGAAGACACTTGGCATCGGGAGGTCTGGGATTAGAAGGACAGAGACTTTGCACAGTCCCTCCCGGGTCTGAGGTCCGGTGCCTCTCCTGACCCACCAGCCTGCAGAGCTCAGTGTTGTACTCAGCTTCATCACGCCGGGTCCGGGCCCAAGCCTTTCCTCAGGCCCGACATCTCCGGGTCTGCAGCAGAGACAGAAGAGCAGGCAGACGAAGCGTCCCCACTCCAGCTGTAGGTCAAGGGCTTTGCTGTTCCTTTCTTCTAACCCCCCAACTCCCCAGCCAGGCCTGGGACGTGCATGTCTCCTCCGAAGGCCAGGCCGCCCCAGATCCTGGGCCGTGCCTGACCCCCGCAGGGCGGCTCCCCCTCCCCTCTCGGGGCGAGCCAGGCGGCCTCAGCCTCAGCGGCCCCAGGACTCAGCGCAGCTCCTCTGCTCGGCGAGTGTGCGCCATGGAGGGTGGGAGCCAAGGGCAGCCTGGTTTCGGGCTAGCCCAGCCCTGGGGAGGCCTGGGGACGTCCAGAGGCCTCTAGGGGTCTCCCTGCTCCTCCAACTCCAGGGCAGACGTCGTTTCTCTGTGGTCAGATCAACCCGTGCCTTGCAGGACCCGCAAAGGCGGGCCCCACTTTATACCACAAGGTGAAACAACTTGGATAGAGTCAAAAACCACCAGGTTTAAAAACAAAAACAAACCAAAACCACCAGGGAGCTGACTGTTCAGGGGATCCTATTCATTCAAACAGAAGAGGAACTGAGGCCCCTCCAGCGCCACCTGCAGTACAGCACTGCTTCTGTCACTGTCACAAACCAAGACCCTTCAGTGGCTCCCAGTACCCAGAGCACCGAGTCAGACTGTCCTCATGCCCACCTCTCCCACCCCGAGTCTCCTTCCAGCAGCTTCCATTCCAGCAGGGTGGAACTATCTGTCTCTCCTCAGCGGGGCGGCAGGTGAGTGGGTTCATGGGGACTCCCCTCCTTCGCCAGTACACACCAGGCCCCACTGCACCAGAGCCGCTCAGCAGAAGCTGGGAGGCCACTTCAGGGCAGGCGGTGGAATCTGGCTCTGCTCTGCCCTTCACCTGCTGTGTCCAGGGAGGCAGCTTGTCCAGGTCAGAGAACACAGCTGACATCTGCTCCCTGCCCGGCCCTCGGCTGGACACGGACGTAAAGAGACTTGCCCATCGAAGGGCGTGCAGTCAGAAAGGGGCTGGGGCACGTGCACAGATACAGACGATGCCAACCCAGTGTGACGGGGCTGTGGACACCCAGGCCGGGGGGTGGGGTCAGGGAAGGCTTCCTGGAGGAGGTGTGAATGGAGTCCTGAGAGGAAAACAGAAGATGGAGGAGGGCAAGGGAGGCAGGCAACGCAACAGAAACGGCTTAGCAAGGAGCAAAGGTGAAAACAGCAAGGCAAGGCTCCGGCTGACCTGGGAGGACACCTAGCCTCAGGGCCGTTCTCGGCCACAGAGGCTGCAGAGCAAAACCAGGCCAGAGAGAGAGGGACCAGACAGCGCAGCGGGCCCCACGGGCCTCTGCGCACACACACCTTGCCACCTCCATTCCCACCGCGGCCCGCGGACGTGCCATTCCTTGCGGCCGCCCCACCGCGGAGGACCGCGTCCCCAGAGCGCCGCGGTGTCTGCGCGGCCGGGCGCGGTCTGTTATTATCCCCCGTCAGCGCTGCCTGCCTGTGTACATTCCTCCGTAATGAGTCTGACCCTCCTCAGCAATGTTTAATCAGAGCCTAATCGACCCTGGCTTTGATCTGCTTCGCTTTCTGCAAAAACCCCAGTACCTGATTTTTACAATCTGATTAGCAGGGCTGGCTCTCACAAGCCCAAATTACCCAGAGCTGCAGAGATCCCTGCTGAGCTCTTTGTGTGTCTCCCCTCCCTTCCAACAAGCTCTTTCCTGAGACGGCTGTCACTTCCCTATTTGCCATGACCGCCTCCCTCGCCCTCATCCTTCACCTCCAGTCACCAAGTCTCAAACAGCGACCCCTAACCCGCCTCCTCATCCCCCGCCCCCAGGCTTTGGCCCCCAGGCTTTGGCCCTGGCCACTGCAATTGCCGCCCCTGTCTCGCCTTCAACCTGTCCTCCCCGCTTCAGCCAGATCAGATGGCCGAGCTCATCAAGCCACCCTGTTCCCACCGTCTGGCCTCGGGAACTGCTCCCTGCTGACCCCTCCTGCCTGGCCTGTGACCCCACCCGACCTCTGGCCGGCAGACTCTCTCAGCCACACGGGTCCTGTCAGAAAAGTGCCCTGCCCTCCGCCCGGGCCCTTCCTCTAGCTCAGGTGACACCACCACTGGCACACACAGCTCAGGGTACTTCACTCTCACGGGCGGCTCGGCTGGGTCCTGCTAGCTCCCAGTGCCGGCGGCGTCCCTCCGTCAGCACAGCCATCCGCCGTCACTGATCCCCTCGTCTCTCTCTTCATACAGGGAACCACTTCCGGAGGGTCCCTCTCTCCTTCTCGACTTCCCCAGAGCCTAGAGTAACACTTGACACAAAGCTCAGTAAATGCTCACTGAATGAGTGAGGGAGTGAATGCATGAATGCGGTTCTCAGGCAGCCCGTTTTGGAAGCAGCATGCTGGCTGGTCAGATCACAGCCCCTTCTTATCTTCCATTTCCACGAAGCATAATTCTCCCCTCTCTGGCTCACCAATCCTATGCTTCTCGGACAGAGGACACTGCTTGTTCTGACCCACTGTACTGTCTTTTCCCTCCAAGGTGGGGAAGGAGAGCAGGAGGGAAATCGAGCAGAACTCCTCATGAACACAGGGTGGCCGTCCCCAGGCCCTGAGCTGGGTGCTACAGGCACAGATGAATTCAACCCTCTCTGTCTCCCCAGGAAGCTCAGAGCCTGTTGGGAGAGCCAAAGTGGGGAACACACAAATTAGAACACAGGGTAAATACTGCTTGCACCCCAGCAAATGCAAAAGATGACTGACTCTACTTGAGAGATGAGAAAGATTCAAGGAGGGCTTATTTCGGCTGGGTTTTGAAAGGTAAATAGGAGCTCTCCAGAAAAGAGTACACAAAGGCACAGAAGCATGAGAACACATGACATGTTTAAGGAATGGGAAAAGTGCAGGGTGGCCTGAAAGGAGGGGGAAGGGGGGATAAGTTTCCTGGGGCCAGATCATGAAGGACCTTGTCTACCAACCTAGAGAGGTGGGACCTCATCCAGGATCAGGGTGTCTGTTTCCTAACTGAACTTCCTGGCAGTGCTGGGCCCTCCCTTGCCTTGATACACAGAGGACCCCAGAGCTTTGTGAGCTATTCCAATATCAGAATTGTTTCTATGAGAACACTGAGGCTGAGAGGCCAAGTGACTTGGCCAAAGTCACACAGCCTGTGAGGGAGAGAATCTGGGCTGGAATCCAGCATTTCCCAGAGTTAAGAGCAGGTTTTAATAGAATAGAAGCAGGTAAGAGAGGAGAGATGGAAGCCAGAGCCAGGGCCAGGTAGGAGAGCTAGATCTGGAAGGGGGCCACTCGTCCCTTCTCCAGACATGGGGGGAGCTGTCCACGAAGTGGGTCCCCACTCCCAAGGCCTTTCACACCCTTCGAGGCATCGGAAGCACATGCTGATGGGGGGTAGGGACAGGGTGACAGCACCACGAGGAAGGGAAGGCAAGAGGAAAGAAACTGTCTCCTGAGGGCGTCCCACAGAGTTGCTTGATGAAGTATTTATGTGGAAGAGGCTTTGAGACAACATCTACGACCTCATCCAGCCCTCCAACTACCGACACACCCAGCCCGGGTCCTTCCAAACCTCAAAGCGCTCAGGGCTTGGGAGTTTCATCCCCACACGAACTCTCGTGGTGGACAGGAGAATATCCCTCTTACTGACGACCACAACAAAACTCAGAGAGCCAGACAGCTTCCTCAAGGTCACCCGCTGATGAGTGTGTTTATTTATTCTCTTCCTCAATCCACAAGAGTTGCCCACGAATAATGGGTCCACCCAGCCCAGGGGTCTTTCCAACCCGAGATGCCCACCTGCTCCCCAAAGGGATTCTCGACCCCACAGCCCGGTGACGACGACGGCTCCCATTTGTGGAGGGGCAGGCCCTGGGCCAGGGGCTTTGCCTCCACCGTATCCAGCTCGCCCCAGCCTCGGGGACGCGAGGGGCCCCGCCATGTCACAGAAACAGCAGACACACCAGCCCGTCCTTGGTCGCCCGCCTGATCGCGAGCCTCAGACCCCAGCCTCCCACCGACCGCCGTGCCGTCAGGACCACTGTGGAGGCTGAGGACCCCGGGGGCCGGCTGGAGGCCCGCGGCAGGCGACAGGTGCGCAGCGTTCCCTGCACGCGGCTCGGGCCCTGCGTGTGGCACACCACCGCCTACCCCCGCCCGACGCACAGCCAGGCCTCGGCAGACTCTCATTAGGCTCTGTTTTCTCTGCAAACATCTCCACGAGCCCGCCGCTCCCTCCTGTGCTCAGGAATGCGACCATGGGCTCAGGGGGATAAAATCCGTCTGAGTCTATATTTTGACTAGTCCCTACAAAATGTGCTCTGAGCACTTAGCAGGAGAAAGGTGGGGAGAGCGGAGGAGGGGAGAAGGCTCTCCTTCCCTTGCAGATGTGCGAGCCCCTGCTGAATGAGCGACCCAGTCGCCAGGGATAGCTTTGCGGAACCAGTCCTCCTCACCTTCGCACCTGCCCTTCCCGCCTCTCCCATGCTCCTCCCTGCCCATCGCCACCTGCTGAAACCTTTCCTGTTCTTGACTGATCAGGTCAAATGCCTCCGCTCCCATGAAGTCTTCCCAGGCTTCAGTTGGAACGAAGCCTTCCTTCCCTGAGCTTCCACAGTGTGTTCTTCCTCTCCTGTCTTACACTTACTGTGTCCTGCCTTCCCCACTAGACCACAAGTTCTTCAAGGGCAAGCCTGAAGCACCTGTAAAGGATCGTGGACGGCAGTAGGTGCCAAAGAAAAATCTGCTAAATGCACAAGTGAGTAAAAAAGTATTCTTATTCTCACCATTTTCAAATGTTCACTGAGCTCTTGGTCTCGCCATTCGGTAGAGAATCACCTGGCAAAGCGCCTGGCGTGCTCTAGAGGGGCACCTGCTGGCAGAGTCCGTGAAAGCCCAGGCGTCAGGCATATTCCCTGGCTTAGCTTCCCGTCTGCCTTGACAAATACCGCACAATGGGGCCGTTAACAAGGGGGACTTCTTGGTTCTGAGGCAACGAGGAGTCCAAAATCAAGGCGTCAGCAAGGCCTCGCTTGCCCCCGCGTCTGTAGCAGCCTAGCGCTGGCTGCCTGCAGCTCTTGGGGATTTGGGGCTGGACCCTTCCTCAGGTCACATGGCCACTGACATCTGGCTTCCAGCCATTCCTCGTGGCTTTCTGGGACTATTTCTTTCTTTTTTTTTTTTTTTCACTTTTTCCAGGATTTCTTTTTTTCTTCTTCTTCTTCTTCATTTTCTTTTAAATTTTACATTCAAAAAATACGGGGTCCCCATATACCCCCCACCCCACCCACGCCACCCTTCCCACATCAACGAACTCTGCTGGGACTGTTTCTGAATTTCTTCTGCTTCTACAGGACTCCAGTAATCCAAATTAAGACCCATGCTTATTCGGTTAGGCCACACCTTAATTAAAAATGACATCTTCAAGAGATCCGATTAACAAGAGGGTCCCAGCCACAGGGATGTAGACTGAGAGTAAGGACGTGTCTAAATCGGAGTACACGAGCGAAGCACCACATCCAGCATTTGCCGCATCCCCCCAGACCAGAAGCTGATCTAGGCCAGGCATCCACGAGAGGCTAAAACAACCTGGTCGTTTGAGAACTGGTGGCTCCATTTTTGCTTTTTTATAAATTGTTTTAAAAGAAGTTGTAGGTTTACAGAAAAATCACCAGAAAATAGAGACTTTCCAAATACCCTGCTCACACAATCAGGTTTCCCTACTACTAATATTTTGTATTAGTGTAGTACCTCTGTAACCATTGATGAAACAATGTTATAACGATGATACTGATGAGAGCCCGAAGTTTACGCCCTCTGCCTTGACAGCACTCTGTACGCTCCTGAGCTCTTTCTCTTGGGTTATTTGCTTGTCGCCTTAGAAATCCCCCTGGCGTCATCCTCCTGGGAGTGGGGGAAGTTAAGAGACCAGCCCGAGTCCAGAGTCCCGGTTCAGCCACGGCTTACCCGTGCATCATCACAGCTGTAAGACGGCCCCCGGCATGGAGAGCCTCCAGTCAAAGCAGCAGGTGTTGTGAC
This sequence comes from Dasypus novemcinctus, assembly GCF_030445035.2. Classification (NCBI taxonomy): domain Eukaryota; kingdom Metazoa; phylum Chordata; class Mammalia; order Cingulata; family Dasypodidae; genus Dasypus; species Dasypus novemcinctus. The sequence goes on along the minus strand of NC_080681.1, from coordinate 78,554,165 downwards.
AGAGAAGAGAGGGGTGGGGAGCAGGGAGGGGCCTGCAGCCCAACTAGGGAAGGTCGTCTCAGGGAAGGCTTGCGCTGCTGGTGCCACCTGAGCCGAACCTGGAAAAGCAGGCAGGAGACACCCGGGCAAAAGTAGAAGGAAGGGCTACCGAGGCAGAAGGAGCAGCACAGGCCAAGGCACGCGACATGAGGAAGGTGCTTGGGGCTCGGTGCGCGGGAGCAAAGGCAGGAGCTCAGAGCGAGGAGGCATGGGCTCCAGCGCCTTCTAAGAATGGCCCGCTGCCCCGCACTGGGAGGGGGTGACCCCTGGGTAGATTCTCCCTCATCCTAATAGGGGAGTAAGACCTATTCACAAGGACTGCTGCTCCTAGACAGGTACACATAAAAGGGCCTTAAAGGATGGAGACCAGGGAAAGCTTCCCGGAGGAGGTGGCATTTAAGCTGGGCCTGGAAGAATGGGGAGGATGCAGCACGGAGGAATGTGGAGGAAGGGCATTCCAGGCAAAGGAAATGGCACCAGAAAAGCAGGGAGATGGGAAGTCAGGGGGTTGTACTGAGAGCGGTTGTTGTACTGGGCCCACCACCCCTCAGCAGACAGCCAAGGGCGGGAGCCCGGCGAGAGGTGAGGTCAGCCCCTCTCCCCGGGGGCAGGAGGGCAGCTCCACCCTCTAGGTCAGCCCCTGGGAGGCTGGGGGTCCAGGCCCTCCTGGGTCACCCTTCCAACTCCACCCCTAGTCTAAGGGCTGGGAGGGGGGGCAGAAGGCTCCTCCCAGGGTGCTCCCCACCTTGAAACATGGAGAGCTGAGTGCCCGGCCAGCCCAAAGAAGTGATCCCGGAGACGGGAGGCCCTGGACATCCACGGTGGGACTCCAGTCTTTGCCTGGAAAACGGGCCCTGAGAACAGGAGAAAGGTGAGCACTCAGGAGGCGGTCTGCAGGCTCCGCATGTAGCCCAAACGAAGACTCGGGCATCCTTTCGGCCACACATGGTCCCAATGCCCTGTGCAATGGCGGGCAAGCCCCGGCCGCAACCTGGCCTCAGCCTTCCCAGGCCTCAGGAAGAGCATCGGGCCAGACCTCCTCTTTTCTGCGGTAGACACTGTGGCGTTAGAGCCACGCAGGCCCCTGAGGGGCACCTCACAGCCAGTTCCGACCCCTTCGGAACACGGCATATGAGGCCGCCCCGCCCGTCACCAGGCTTCACTCGCCAACAGTCACACCTGCTCGAGAGCCCCCGTTTCTCCTGGCCCCTTCGCACCTTGGGCTGCCTGTGCCGTCGGGAAGGCTGGCCCTGCCTGCCAGGCCACACGGGCCCCTCTCTCCTGGAATGAAGCCGCCTCACGCCCTGCACAAGGCAAGGGCTCTCTCCGAGTTCCCTCAACTCAGCGTCATGCTGTGTGGTCATTATCTGCTCCTGGCTGCATGAGCCCTCAGACCGTGAGCTCCTCGAGGCAGGCCTGGGCCCAATTTATGTCCTGGCCCTGGCCAGGAGCGGTGGGAGAACAGGACTCCAGCAGCAGCAGCTCCAGCCCCGAGGCCTGCGCCACGCTGTAATGAAGGATCGGGAGCCGGTTCCCACCCCTGCACCTGCTCAGCGCTGCGTTGGAGCACCTGCAGGGCCACCGGCAGGGATGCGCTGAGCCTGTCATCTTACCACCCCAGGCTTCAGGCCCCCACAAGGGCTATCGTGGGGTGGGTCGGGGGTGCTCTCCAGGGCCCCTCCCTCTCTGATGATCTGTGATACCAGACACAGCTGGGACAGTGTCCACTGGCCGCTTTGGGACCCTCAGCTGAGTCTCGCCCAAAACCAAGCATCAAGTGGCTTCTGCCTGAACTGATCAACCAAACCCCTGGAAGGAGGAAGGACTCCTTAGAACAATCAGCATCTCTCAGCCTCAACTTCTACATCTTGGAAACGGACTTGAAAAAAAACAAATGAGAGACGGCAGAGCAGCTCACATTGTACCGCCTGGACCATCTCTCTCTCCCCTAGTCGTCCAACTAGGGGACGACAGTGAGGCAGGCAGGGCAGGGACAACTAACCCCTTTCACGGCTAAGAAAATGAGAGTCAGAAGGCAACACTTTTGAATTTGGCCTTAACAGACAGAGACGGGAGGGAAGGGCATTCCGGCAGAGAGAATGGCGTCACCAGGAGCAGCAAGGAGTGACAGTCATGGGCCACCCCAGCACGTGGCTGGAGCAAGAATAAGAAAAACCAGGAGTCGCTGCAACCATTCTGCATATATTCTGACACTGAGTTCTCAAGACAACCTCACACGGTGAGCAAAATTATTTCTCCCCTTCAGATGGGGCAAATGAAACACAACAACGAAGTAACTTCCCAGGGTTGCCCACCAAGCAGGTGGAGGACCAGGGATGATGAACCTCAGGCTCCAGGAGCCAAACTCTTCCTCAACCTCTCAGAAAGTAAGGTGGCGTGAAAGCACCCCGTTCAGCACCTAGTACTTAATATGTGATGAGCAAACAAGTGGATGAGCGAGTAGTGGGCTTGGCATCTCCACCCATAGGTAATATTCACCTCCGCCGGCAGCCCTCACACCCTTGCCTGGGACCACTTAACCCCCACAGTGCGCGCATGCTTGTCCAGCTCTGAGATCCAACCTGTTTCCAGCCATTAAGAGCTTTGAGAGTTTCAAAGAGCTCAGAACGAAGCACTCAGGGTGCTCCGACCTCGGCCCCATCACCAGGCTCCTGCCCTGTTCTCTGGGGCGTGGCCCACCATGCTCCCACCACCCACTCCCTCGTCAGGCTCGATCTGCCCTGCCTCTGTCTCCCCAGCTACAGACCCTGCTTCTGACCCCTGCGTCTGACTCCCTGGACTGCCCCCTCCCCCCAGCTTGTGGCTCCCCTCGCCGTCACTCACAACCAGCTTCTAACCAAACCCCTCCAAAAACTCCCTCCCACCTAGGCCAGGGCTCCCCAGGCCAGGCCCTTCCTCTCCCTCTCCCTCCACTGGCTGCGCCCACAAGGGAGCCCCTAGTCCCCTGGCCCAATCTCTCTCCCCACCTGCTGCCTACAGACTGGAGTTCTGACCCACCCCTGCCGGTCCCGTCACCCACATGGCCACCATCACCGAAGTCGTAGGTTCATCTAATTCTGCGTTTCTCGAAGTCCGGTCCTTTGCCCACTGTCAACAGAAGCTTGTTAAAATGTGCAGATGTCGGAACTCACCCTGGACTCCTTGAGTCAGAATGACTGGGATGAAGCGTGGGGAATCTCTGGGCCGAGGACCCCAAATGCACATTCAGAGTGGCTGAGCTCCCTGCTCGTCCCCACTCCCCAGGTCCCTGACACCCTGCCTCACCTCACGCCTCGCTCTCTCCGTCATCCCCTCCAGCCTCCACATCTTTTCCACTGGCCACGCCCTGCAGTCACTCAGCCAGCATCAAATCACACACTGGCTGAGCTCTGGATTTGTTTTAAAAGGGCCCTTCATTTCTGCACGGCTCTACCTTACTGACCTGCCAGTTTCTCTAAAGGGCCTCTATATTTCTTTTCACGGTCAATCCCAAACTCCTTTCTCCCCCACCTCAATCCAGAGTCACTCCACCAGCGTTGCCCAGGTATCCACATTCAAACCAGCCCCACCCCAGACGTCTGCATCTCCAAAGTCTCAGGGATGATTTACGATGATCCCAGTCCCTCCACGGCAGGGGCTCTCAAGTCCCACGTGTTTGGGGGATAGGCTGGGGGATTTCCACACTCCCAGCCTGATCTGCAGGCAGGATCTGGCAACCCCAGGCCCAGCCTAGGATCTGTCTGCAGCCCACTCTTCAGTTCTTCCTATGTCTGTTAAATATCTGACCTTCAAACTGTCTTCTTCCTTCTTAACACAAGCTTACTTTTCCTTCTCATCCAACCTCTCGTTTCCCTGCAACTAAAGAGGGAGGGATTTGAAAAGTCCTTTACAAAAGTAAAATATAAAATAAAATAAACCCTTTTTGAGCTAAGCACAGCATATGAGGCCTAAACCCATTGCCAGATTTAACATTCTAGAGCCCACCTCTTTGTCATAACCTTGCTTAAAAACCCTCCACGGCTCCCCATTGCCTGAAGGATAAAAGCATTCAGCACAACCATAAAATAGCAAGTGGTGTCCAATGTATTTGGGATATGTGTGGAAAAAATATAAATACTGTGAAGAATATAATAACAATAAAAATAGCATCATCTAATAATCACTGAGTACTGACTGTGTGTACTTAACCCTTGCAAGAACCCCATGAGATGGTCCTTGATTTACACTTGAGGGTTGTAGTGAGGTCCAGGATTGAGAAGGGAAGTGGGTTAAACCTGCCTGACCCGGGCCGTCCTAACTTCCCACTGGGCTGGAACCACACACTTGCCCAAGGTCCCCTGCAAGCCCGGTTCTGTGGACAAGACCGCTACCCTGAGAAAACCCCACAGCTCCTCCTGGAACCTGCCAGCTGCTCACGTGCACTCTGGCTGGGGAGCTGCATCTTGGCTGGCTCGCCTGGCCCCCATCAGCCTGGCCGTGAGCTGCTCCCAAGGACCTTCCCTGCCCCAGGATGCAGGTCTACATCCAGGATCTTGTCCCTCCACATCTACCTCCCTCCTTTCTGAGAGAAGACACATCCCTCCCAGGTGCAGTGTACTTTACAGTGTGCAGATTAACAGGACAGGCTACAACCCACCCTGTTACAAAAAAGGAAGTAATTGTGGCAGTCAGTATTTCACAGGTGCTGCTTAATAATTTAATCCTCCCTACCACCCCTATGAGACTACTATTTTCTGCCTTTACAGAAGGAAAACTGAGGCACAGAGAAGGGAAGCAACTTGTCGTGGCCCCATGTCGAATTGGTGGCATTAATGACAGGCAGGACCTGAACCCAGGTGCCCCAGCCTGGACAGATGCTGCAGGAACCCCAGTTTCTCTGGAGGCCACCACTATGGCGCACTTTACCCCAAAAGGCCAGAGTCGAGTGGTCCATCTACCTGCCACGACTGACCACCCAAAACCTTCTGGACACCCAGACGTGTGGTGCAGGCATCTGGCCAACCTTTTGGGAAGGTTTTCGGCAGCCCCTGCGGCCAAGAGGCCAGAACCACCAAGTCTGGCTCTAGGAAGTTCGCCCGGCGCCCCACCCCACAGTGACCCCACAGCACCGCAGCCAGAGCCAACCCCCCACCCAACCCAGCCTCTCATCCCTGCCCACTGATGCCAATTTCCATTCCCTCAGCAGCAGGAGCTCAGTGGGAGGACGGCGATCTGATTACAAGCAGTCCTGGCCTCCGGGTCGCCGAGGGCGTAGGCATCCTAAGGCAGGCGCCACCCAGGCACCAGGTAGCCGCACAGTAAACCTCGGACTCTGGGGCCACACTCTGCTATCCTCATGCTGGGCAGCTTTCTGAGCCTCAGTTTCCTCATCTGGACTATGTACCGTATCATACCTGCCTTACCTAACTCCAGAAGGTTGTACTGCTCAAAGTGGCAATGGATGTGAACACACTTTGGAAAAGAGAAGATAGGATTCAAACATGAGGGGGCCCTTTTAATACTAATAACTGAACAAGCCTCCCAGAGCACTCGCCCCTGGCCAGGCCTGATAGAGGGTACTGGGGTCCCAGAGAGGGATAAGCACAGTCCCAGCCCCCAAGAGCTCACTGCCTCGTGGGGGACACAGGTGGTAAACAGGCAATCACCAAACAGGGTGGGCAGTGTGTGCTGAGAAGGGGCTTGAACCAGCCTGGGGGGCAGGGCAGGGCTTGTAAGGGGGCCTTGAAATGAGTCTCAAAGACAGCAGAAGACAGCAAGTAAAGAAGGGAAGGGGCGCTATAGGTAGAGAGACTGCGTGCATAATAGCTGGCAGACAGAGGGAGGTGAGGGTCTTTCAGCAAAAGGGTGGCTGCAGCACTGAAAGATTGGGCGACTAGGGGAAGTGACAGAAACCAAGCACCCAGCCCACGGAAGGTACTCGGAACACGGCACCCTCTCCCCTCCCACAAGCCCCCGAGGACTCAGGTCCAAGCCTAGAATGCCACGCTCCCTTTCTGCCAGCCGCTGACCCTGGCCTGGGCCCTTCAGGCCTTATCTTCTCCCAGGGCCGGGACCCAGTGTTCCCACTGATGTCATCTGGCCCGGGGGCCACTGACTGATGTTCTGGGCTCCAAATTGAGACCAGCCAATGACTTAAACTTCTGCTGAGGGGAGAAGGGCAAGGCAGCAGGGCCCCTCAGGGAGAACACCCAGGCTGGGCAGACGCTGCGGGAAGCCCAGCCCTGCCCCTTGTGGGCTGTGAGCCGTGGGCAAGTCACTCAGGGGCTCAGACCCCAGACTTCCAGGAAAGGGAGTTACCGTCGGGAGGGCTACACCAGGTACCAGGCCGAGCCCGGCACATGTTATGAAGTATCCAACAGTGGGCGCTAAGTTCTCACGATCAGAATAAACTGAGGCTGTCTCAAAAAGTCCACGCCATGGGGGCTCTCAACAAGCATGAAGTGTAGTCAGGAGCACGTACCGCTGCACAGCCGTGGGAGCCGCAAGCAGAGAGAAGGCGGCCTCGGTGGAAGGCGACTCTGGGCCATTCTGGAAAGAATGCTGGCTCAGTCGCCCGGCATCCCCCAGCCCCATGCGAAGGAGCCGTGAGTGGTTCCTCATCAGTCGTGGAAGTCGTGGGCCCACGTAGGCTGAAAGCCCTCCAAGTAGGGGAGGCGCCCGCCCACAGGCTGGCGGCCTGCTGGCACGGGTGGGCCCAGGAAAGGCACAGACCCCCCTGCTCTCAGCCGGATGGAGGCCCAAATCCCAGCTGTGTGCCCATCAGGCTCCCAGCTTCAAGCTCCTGCCTGTCAACGTGTATAATAACCCTCCAAGGTCACGGTAAAAGTCCAACGAGAGGAAGAGCATGACTGTGAAGACGGAAGCAAAGAATGAAGGAACAGGATGGGGAAGGAACCCGAGGTCAAGGACAGTCACTTCAGGGCCCGGTGAGCCAAAGACCTCACCAGAGGGGGCCGACACGTGGCTGGGACGCGGAACAAGGACGGGCTCCCCTCAGAATGCCACCGTCCCCACCCGCCAGGAGCCTGCCGGCCACTCTGCACAGCTGCAGCTCCTCCTCTGTGTCCACCCAGCCGGAGCTCCCGAGGGCAGGGACCTGCCTCAGGCACAGCTCCATCTCTGACGCCAACCCTTGGCCGGCCACAGGACAGGTGTAAGAGCGAACTGCCCAGCAAGGTGGAGGGTCAGTGCCCCTGACCCTGGGCCTCTTCCCAGAGTCCTGGGCACTGGGAGGCCCCAAACCTGGGTTCAAGGAAGGCAGGGGGAGCAGGCTAGCCCTTTGAGCAGAACCCCAGTGGATAGGAATTTGGAGTCCAGAGCCAGCAATGAAGGAGATACGACCCAAGAACCCGCATTTATCAAAACCTACTGAATACCAAGTGTTTATACACTGTCTTGTTTAGCCTTTCCAATTACCCTATGAGGGAGACACTATCATCCCATTTTACAGATAAAGAAATGAAAACACTTCATCGGTAAACAGGAGATGAGGCAATGTACCCAAGTTCTACCATCTTAGGAGAGGCTCAGATCTGCCCGAGGCAGGAAAGGACCCCAGCCCTCCTCAGCCTGTGCCCCAAGGTGCCAAAGTGGTCCCTGAAGATGGGGCCGGAATGTGCGGTCAGGAGACTGGACTCCAAGTACAAAGATGCCTGCAAAGCAAAGAACCCCCGAGGCCATGCAGCTTCAACAGCAACTTCCAGTTTACAAGGTGGGACAACTCTGAGAGTTTTCCTCCCCTCAGGGAGTCAGAGAGCTCCACATGGCTAATGCTATGCTCAGTACAGGCTTGGGTTTAATAAAACCAGAAGCAGCTAACGGTTAACAATAAAAAATAATATTTTTCCTTCAAGCAATTAAATTGTAATATAGAGCTCACTAATTCCTTCCTGTTCCTTCCCATGGGATCTCAGATCAAGCACCAGGAGAAATAAATTATGTGTCGCTATTACCCACTTGAAACCCAAGTTTTAAAGAATCTATGGGAAAAAATATTGCCTCCTTCATTAAGGCAGAAATCTCTGAGGATTTTTATACTGGTTTCATATAACAAGTTACCTTTCTGCAAAGGCAAGAGCCACTCCCCACCCCCACCCAAGTTTGAGACTGATAAATTCCCTTCTTGCCCTTTCTCCAAAGAACCAGAGCATGTAAGAATCACACAGCTAAATCTCTCCGTAGCTCCCTGTGTCACTAGGGAAATAAATAAAACTCCCCCCTGCACCCCCCACCCCCTGCTCGGCCTGGCATTCAAGGCCCTCTAGCCTTATTTCCCACTGCGTGTCCTAGACTCCAGCCAGGCAGAGCTCACTGCCGGCCGCATCCATGCCCTGGCCTTCACTGCCCAGGCCGCTCCCACTGCCTGGAATTCCCTTTGCACTAAGTCCCCGAGGCCTGGGCCCTCCAAACGCCTTGTCCCACCCCCCCGAAACAGGTCATTCACTCTTCCAGCTCCCACAGCACTCTCTGTCTCTTAAAGGCCTTCCACTCGCGACCTTGGGTGCTGGCCACTTGAGACAGCCTCGTGAGATGAGGAACAGAACCCCTTCGACAAGGTATCCCCGGGTGGCCCCCTCCTCTGCGCCCAGCTCGGGGCATAGAAGGTGGGTCCACATTGGCCAGGTGAATCAATAAAGGAACTCAGTAACTCCTGAGGGCACTTCCGCCAAGACCCGGGAAGGGAGGTGGGAGGAGGCAGGGCAAGGAATCTCTGGACATTAACCACACAGGGGGAAGGCGCCCAGACAGCTTGCAACCCCAAGAATGATGCAGGGTCAGGCTCTCCAAGGAAAGTGGCGGGGGTGACAGTGCACATGTGGGCATGTGGCCCCACCTGAGCTCCTTCAATAGCTCCCCTGCCCACTGCACAGGGTCTGACTTTCTCAGCTTGGCATTCGAGGCCCTTTGCGAGCAGGTTGCCAGGCTGACCGCCCCATCCCCCACTTTCCTTCCTGCTCTAGTCGCTTCCCCTTTGCACACGCAATTCCTCCCCATTGCCCTGCCTAAGGGCCCCCTATTCATCCTTCCAAACACAGCAGTGTTGTTTTCCTCCTCTGGAAACGCCTCCTTCCCAGGCTAGGAGCATTCCTGGGTAGGCCCAAAAGATCTGATCCACCCCCAGCACAGGGCCTGGCCCAGAAAAGGGCTCAGTAAGTGCAAATAGACCTGGACCAAAGAGGAACACAGAGAAGAAGGAGAAACTGTTCTGCTGGAAGGACCTACCCATCCCCTACCCCTCTTGCACAGTTCAGCTAACAGGTATTCCACACTTGTCTCTCACCCTACCCAGTGCCAGACGCTGTTACCTTTACACATCACTTCATTCTAACGACCACCTGTGAGGTGGGTGCCACAGGTTTTATAGAGAGGGAGCAGAGCCACACAGAGGTTAAGAAACTTGCTGAGGTCGCAGAGCTGATAAGATGGAACTGGACTCAGAGCTGGTGGCTCCAAAAGCAGCACCTCTCTGTGAAATGCAAGCCCTACCGGGGATGGGGGCAGAGCAGGGTCATCCTCGTGGCCACACCACATACGTGGGAAGCCTCCGTCTCCACATCCGCTTTCTGAGGTCTGCCCCCCTCCACCCCAGGGAGGCCTCTGCGCAGCCCAGGCCCACGTTCTGGGGCCTCTCCACCCCATCCGCTCCGCTGCCCCAGACCAGACAGCAAACAAACAGGACACGACTAAGGAACCAACCAGAAAACCCCATAAACTGCTAGGAACACATCCGTCCCCACCAGGATTGTGTCTGGGCTGCAGAACGACCTAAGCCCGTAGCTCTGAAGACAATCGGGCAATATCCCCTTGGAAAGATGCCCCAGAGGATGACGCAGAAGGAGTTCCAGACAGTGATTTTCCATCCGGAGGACTCTGAATACTTGATGTCATGGAGCAGGAACAGAAGCCAACTGGGGCTCATGTGTCCACATTACCTCCTCTCCCCAAAACAGCCACAGCCCGGGATTCCTCAGTAACCCGAGGTTCTCCCTCCCTTCGAGTCTCCCAAAGCCGACAGGCAGGGCTGGCTACCCTCTCCCAGTGCCGGGTCACAAGTTGCTTGCTGTTGTCGCCCCTCCTGCACCCCAAGCACAGAATCCCGCCTGGGGGCACTGGCCCACTCCCCCTCTGCCTGGTTCCCCAGTCGGTGGGACCCTGAGCTCGGAATGCCAGCTCTGCGCCAAGCCGGGGCCTGAGTCCAGCCGCTGCCACCTGGATACAGGTGCACAGACGGCTGCTGCGGAAACAGAGCACGACCTCTTGACAGGACCCCGTCTAGAGCATTCTGGCCAGCGGGGCCCGGAGACGTGCCGCCATCACGGGTGCTGCTCACACACGGCCCTGCAGTTCTCTTTGCCAAGTTTTCCCCAGCATTTCCGTTCCCAAAATCCCAGCCCCTTCCACAGGCACGCCATCCGATGGTTTACAAGTCCCTTGACCCAGATTATCTCATCCGACCCTCACCACAGCCTGCATGGGCAGCGTCACGACCCATTTTGCTGAGGTGGAAACAGACTCAGGGAGTGAAGCAATGTGCCCAAAGTCCCACGACAAGTAATGATCACAGTCACAAGAGAGAGAGTCTCCTCATATTAAGAGCTAGGGGTGCTGAACATATGCCAAGCCCGTGCTGCACATTCTACATCCATTGTTGCTTCTAATGCCTGGGACAGCCTTTAGCATAAAGAGGACACCGAAGCACAGAGAGGTTGAGTGATTTGCAAAAGGCCACTCAGCTAGAAGGAGAAGAGCTAGGATTCAAATCCAGGTCTGTCTGTGAGGTGATGGCAGAGCACAGCTACAAGTCAGCCAGGCCCTCAGGCCCACCACTGTCCTGCACTACCCCAAATACCCCATAACACCGACGGCACGACCTGGACGAACGAACGCACGATGGAGGGTCAGGTCTTCTGTGCTCAATACTCACCCAGGGCCACTGCCTGCCTTCACTTCCCCCTCAGAGCAATCCTGCACCGCAGATTCTAACAGCCTCGTGAGACCCGGAGGAAGGGGCAGGAGTGGGGGGACGCAGGGCTTTGTGGTCCAAAGCTCCAGGTTTCTTCCTGTGGTATCATCGAAGGAAGAAGTGCATTCCTCTTAGCCGTGGATGGGTAAGGAAGGAGGGAGGACTACGGGAGCACAGGCTTGGTCGGCACCAGCAGTCACCCCTGAGAGCACAGCGGGGTACATGTCCCCAGAGGAGGCGGAGGCAGCAGATCAGGCAGGGGGTTGTTGTTGTTTGGTTTTTGTTTGTTTTGATTGTTCTTATTTGTTTTTTTAATTGCCATTTAATTCACATATTGTAGAACTGCACCCTTTCGAAGTGTACTATCTAGTGGTTTTTAGTATATTCACAAAGTTGTGCAATCACCACCACTATCTAATTCCAGAACATTTTCATCAACCCAGAAAGAAACCTCATACCCATTAGCAGTCACTCCTCATTCTCTCCCCAGTCCCTGGCAACCACTAATCAACTTTCTGTCTCTACATCTGCCTATTCTGGACATTTCACATAAATGGAATCATATGATATGTGGCCTTTTATGTCTGGCTTCTTTCACTTAGCATTTTTCAAGGTTCATAGTGTCATAGCATGAATCAGGACTCCATTCCTTTTTATGGCTGAGTAATATGCCATTGTAAGGATATAGCACATCTTGTTTAGCCATTCATTCTTTTTTTTTCTTCTTTATTTTCTTTCAAATGTTATATTAAAAAAATATGAGGGAAGTGGACATGGCCCAGTGGATAGGGCGTCCGTCTATGGGAGGTCTGCAGTTCAAACCCCCGGCCTCCTTGACCCTTGTGGAGCTGGCCCACGTGCAGGGCTGATGCGCGCAAGGAGTGCTGTGCCATGCAGGGGTGTCCCCGTGTAGGGGAGCCCCATGTGCAAGGAGTGCGCCCCATAAGGAGAGCCACCCAGCACGAAAGAAAGTGCAGCCTGCCCAAGAATGGTGCCACACACACGGAGAGCTGACACACAGGATGATGCAACAAAAAGAAACACAGATTCCCTTGCTGCTGACAACAACAGAAGAGGACAAAGAAGAACATGCAGCAAATGGACACAGAAAGCAGACAATGGGGGGGGGGGGGTGGGGGGAAGAGGAGGGAAAGAAAAAATAAATCTTTAAAAAAAAAACAAAAAATAATATGAGATCCCCATATACCCCCCACTCCCCTCACCCCACTCCTCCCACATCGACAACCCCTTCCATCATCATGGCACATTCACTGCACCTGGTGAATACATTTTGGAGCACTGCTGCACCACATGGACAATGGTCTACATTGTAGCCTACACTCTCCCCCAGTCGACCCAGTGGGCCATGGCAGGACACACAATGTCCAGCATCTGTCCCTGCAGTACCACCAAGGACAACTCCAAATCCTGAAAATGCCCCCACATCGTATCTCTTCTTCCCTCTCCCTACCATCAGCAGCTACCGTGGCCACTTTCTCCACATCAATACTAAAATTTCTTCCATTACTAATCACAATAGTTCCATAGTGTCAGGAAGTCCATTCTAATCCATACTCTATTCCTTCATCCTGTGGACCTTGGGATGGTTATGTCCAGTCCCCCTTTATGTCAAGAGGGGGCTTAGATTCCACATGGATGCTGGATGCAATTCTGCTTGCAGTTGTAGGCACTCTTGGCTCCCTGGTGTGGTGGTTGACCTTCTTCACCTCCCTGTTAGCTGGCCAGGGTAAGTCTAATAAACCAGAGGGTAGGAGGTGCAAGTCTGCTGAGGCTCAGGGCCTGGCCATCACATGGACAGTCCAGAGATTCAGGTCTCCTGAGTATACATCCACCAAACGCCAACCACAGGTCTGGTAAAAGTAACAGAAGAGGCATGTGTAGAAAGGTCATATCTGGGTCCAACTCCATCACACTCAGGAACACAAACTCCAAAGTAGGGCCAACTGACACTGTACTGAACTCCAGAGTCATCTGCCATGACTATAGAGCCTGAGGTTCTCTGTAGCCCCTAGCAGAACCAGTACCTGGGTTTCTACCTACTTAGGCTGTCTCTGATACCCTGCTGAGGCGTGCATAAGTGTTACCCCTCTGATGACCTCCCGACTCTTTTTTGGAGTCTCACAGCCATATAAACTCATTTGTCCTTTCCATTTCCCCCTTTTATCCAAAGTCAAAAAGCAGTTTTTAACACCTGATATTACATGTAGGCTGAGATATTCTGCTGGTCTGAGTTGACCCTTTTATTCAAGGTCTTTTCCTAGTTACATCTCAGCTGGTGCTTGGTAGTAATCCCTCAGCGCCAGGGAGACTCATCCCTGGGAGTCATGGCCCATGCTGGGGGGAAGGTAATACATTTACATGCTGAGTTTTAGCCATTCATTCTTTGATGCCACTTTATCATTTCCACTTTAGCTACTGTGAATAAGGCTGCTATGAACATTCATGTACACGTTTTTGTGTAGACATGTATTCAATTCTCTTGGGTGTATACCTAGGATGGATCTGCTGTGTCATATGATGACTCTATGCTTAACCTGTTGAACTGTCAAACTGCTTTCCAAAATGACTGCACTGTTTTACACTTCCAATTTTTCTGTCTTCTCACTGATACTTGTTATTGTCTGTCTTCTTTATTATTGCCATCCTGGTTTGTGTTACGTGTTAATTGTGGCTTAGGCAAGACTCAGGGCAGGGACTTCCCTTGGAGAAGGACTTCAAGAAGTCTCCCATCATCTGCCCCACCTCATCCCACTCCTCTGTCCAACATCCTCCCGTCCTGTCAAAGGTGGACTTACTGACAGTGCCACAGTATGCCAGGTACTGTTCTAAGCCCCATCATACCCATTTTACAGAGGCACAGAGAGAAGTTACTGCCCGCTGCTATACAGCTGGGAAACGAAACCCAGGAGAGTCTGGCTCCAGAGCCCTGGCTCTTTTGCCAGGATCTTCTGCCTCCTGGGTCAAAAGAGATGATGCTGGGAACCCACATTGACTGAAAATTAAGGACCACACCACCGTTAGTGATTACAGCTATGTCTGCCCAGGGTCCCAGCCCTAAGCACAATGCCTGGCACATGACAGGCGTTTAATAAACATTTATGGAAGACAGGCATGCAGGCAGCCTTCCCTTATTTCTCCCTCATGCATTAGCTCACACAGGTGACTTCTTTCTTGAACCCATTTCTACTCCACTCCAGGCTTACAGGGTCCAGAAGGGGCTGGGACTGGGCTCCAGCCTCCTGGCTCCAGGTTCAGTGCTCCTCCCCCCAGAAGGACACCAAACCTTCCCCTTGCACCTGTCCTTTCCCAAGGGCTGAGGAGCACAGATCTGGGGCCTGTGGGGGAGGGAGTGGCAGGCCTCCTGGCTAGAATAGGAACAGGGAGCAAGAGACAGAGACAGAGAAAGACATACAGAGACATAGAGACAGACAGAGAGCGGCTGACCCTGAGCCCCCTGTCTGTGGTCAGAGCTTTCTTCTCACCTCCCTTAGTCATGCTCACAGACCTGGGGCCCAGAGCACCCCTGTCGGCAAGCCCAGGTGGCAGTGTTGGGAGTGGTGGGGGCTGTTCTCCAGACCCGGGCTCCTGCCACTTGGCTGGCTGCCCTGAATCTCAACCTAGTCCAATTAATGAGGAATGAGTTGTGTCAGCAAAGCACGGGCTGCCTTGAGACCTCAGCCACAGACGATCCTAGCCACTTTCTCTGCAGAGTGCCAGAATGACCAGTGTGCTGAAACTCCTCCCCCAGGCCTCGGGCTCCTGTCCTCAGCGACTTGGCCTGCCCACAGGGCAGAGGGGAAGAGTAGCCTCAGGAGGCAACCCTGACTTGTCCTCTTTTGGTGCTCCTGCGGCCCGAAAGGCACCTCAGCTCACCATCATGGCATCTGTTCACCAGCCCTTCTCCGGCTTCACGGTAAGACAGCCTCGGATGCGAATCCCTTCTCCGCCACTCACCAGCAGGGGCAGATGACTCACCTCTGGGCCTCTGCTGCAGCCCACGGAAAACGTCATCCCACACCTGCCTGGCAGCGCGCCGCCAGGTACTCTGTGCCGAGCACTGGTCTAAGCCCTTTCTTTCTATAACTCCCTTAACTGCTGTCACCGCCTACGAAGTGGGTACTACCGTCCCCATTCTACAGATGAGGACAGAAACACAGAGAGGTACCAAGAAGACACGAACACAGGGCGCCGGGCCCTGACCCACAGCTGCTGGCAAGCACGAGTCCTCCCTCCCCTCAGGAAATTCGGGTGCGGCTTGCGGTCCTGGAGGGCAGCAGGATGGCCCTTGCCCCAAAGGGCCCACAAAAGGAGCTGGTTTCCAGATAGCCCCAAACTCGAACCTCCCAATGAAGGCGATCCGAGTCCAGAGGAAGAGTCTCTGAAATCTGCCTGCCCAGGTCAGGAAGGCTTCCCAGCTCCCCTGGGGTTAACCGGGGTGCTGGGCAGGCCAACCTTGGCCGCAGGCTTTCCACAGCCTCACAATCTGTAAGCACAGGCAGGGAGACGCAGGGCCAGGCACAGCACTGGGGACCCCTCCCCGGCCAAAACCACACACATTTAAGCCTCTTAGATTTTCCGATTTTAATCAAGCCTAGCCCAGAGCAACATTCTTCAATAAGGGGATTTGTTTAGCTTGTTTGAGAATCAGAGTTACCTGCTACAGAAACATGACTCCTCTCCCTCGGTCTCTCCTGTGCATTTAAGACGTGGCCTTTAAAATTCTTCTCTTTCCACTTGGAGGAAATGTTTGCTCACAGCCGACCCCGCAGAACGCACAGCCTTCTCTCAGGACCACTGTGCTCATGGGGCACCTTATGTAATTGCACTTTTAGCTGGTCCTGCCTGCTTCTTGTCAGTGCTACTTTGAACCCCTTTTTCAAATCTGTGACAGAAATAAAGCAGGTACCTCCAATCCTGTCTTACCCATGGACAAATCAGGGCACAGAAAGGGTAAGTCAGTTGCCTAAGGTCACACAGGGTTAGGGCCAGGATGATTCCCTACTTGGTCCCTGCCCCCATGGAGCTTTTAATTCAGTGGGCTCCCCCTGTTGCACCACACAGCCATGCCACCCTAAGCCTGGGCCAGTAGATGACCTGCGGTGCCTTTCCTGGAGGCAGGGAAAGGAGTGGGGCGAGGAGGAGAGGGAGGAAGTGGAGGGAGGGGATGGAGGGAGGGGGAGGAAGAGGGTTCGTGGTCAGATAGAGGAAGCTTGAGGAGCTTGCTGCCGTTTGGGTGCCTCTCACTCTCCCAGGAGCCCAGAGTCTCTCCAAGGGTGTGGACAGACCTGCACTGGGACAGACCTCAGTTTAGCTCCTAGCTCTGGGAGACTAGAGGCCCCCAAATCTTGAGGAGGTCACATCCCCTCCAGGCCCCGCTTGCCCTGTCCACCACCCCAGAGGACTGCGCGAGGAACCCAGGAACCCGAGGTTCCTCTAACGCCCCGGGCACAGCTCTGCCTGTGTCCTCATTGCTGCCACTCAGATGGGCTGCAGCTTGCCAAGCGCTTTCACATGCAGCACCTCCTGGGTCCTCTCCCAGCAGCCCTGTGAGGGAGGCAGAAAGGGGATTCTTTCCCCCACCTTCCCACTTTGCATATGAGTAAAGGGAGGCCGGGATAGGGGAAGGGGGGGCCAGGTTCACACCCTGCATCCAGTAGGGCGCCTGCTGGGGCGGGCGAATGGCTGAAGGAGAGTTTTCCTTGTCAGGGCTCTCCCACGCCTGGTGCTGCCTCCGGGGAGGATGTGGCAGTTCTCACTCAGCCACCTGCTGAGCTCCTCCCCATGGCGAGCCCAGGTCCAGAACCTTCACATCCACCATCCAGGCTCTGCTCCTATGAACCGACTATGCTGGTGAGAAGTTCTAAAAAGTACTTTCAAATATGAAAAAAAAAAGAAAACCACGAATCTTGCATTCATTAGTTCCCAGGTCACCTGCCATCACATGTCCAGAAAAAGGAAAAAAAAATGGGTCCTCTGGCTGTGCTCAGTCCCCCCGAGTCAAGCATCACCCTCCCCCACTGCTCCCGACCCCTTCTGAGGCAACAGAAGGTGGAGGGGACGAGGGGAAAGGCAGGAGGAGGGGCAGAAAGGAGAAAGCCCTCCCTGCCAGGCTGTTTCCACTTTTTATAGTCACCCAAATCCTTTAATTGACCTCCAGGGAAAGACTCCCCATTAAGCTAATCCTGCCTGCTGAGCTTTCCTGTTAGTGCTCCCGGGAAGTCTCGGGAAGCGAAGGGAGTACGCCACTTCCTGGTGCAGGAGTCAGCCAGGTCGACCCTGGCCGGCCACCTGCTGCCTTGGCCCAACCCCTCCCGAGCCCCCCAGTGGCCTGGGGAAGAAAAGCCCCTGGAACCTGCAGTCCCAGAGGCGGCTGCCAGCCCTACCTGCAGAGGCGGGCGAGTTACTCAGCCGCTCTGGGCCGCAGTCTGTCTTTAATCACGATAACCCTAGCTAAGGGATTACGGAACACACCCGAGGGACAGGCATTATCACTGCCCCCACTTCACAGACGAAGGGACCAACGCTTAGTGAGCTGAAGGCGCAGACTGAACGGCCAAGCCGGACCTGAAGGTCGTCCCGCCAGCCGACGGCAGTCAGCCTCCTTCAGTCGACGCCACTCTTGGCTCCCTGAGACGGCGACAGCCTCAGCCGGACTCCACAGGGAAGCATGTGGCTAACAGGCTGGCACGCAGTGGGTGCTCAGAAAAGGAGCGTTCCTCTCCCTTCTCCCTTCCTCGGGCAGTCAAGAGTTGAGGGGGGAGGTGTTTGTGTCCATTTTTCTCCGGGCTCCAAGCAGCCCAGTGCCCTGGCCAGGAGCAGTGACAAACGGGAACCACCCCAGCGAAGGGACAGCCTGCCACCTTCAGCACATTCTGCCGCCGAGTGAGCGGGTGACTCCACCTTCCAGGCCCCGCCAGCGACGGCCTCCTCTTCTCTGAACCTGGCCTTTCAAAGGGGCTTTCATTTATCGGGCTTTAATGTCTCACATGATTTAATCGGAAACACGTGCCTTGTAACTATCGTCTGTCATGTTCCATTAGGTTCACGGGGAAAAGTACAAGTCAATAAACAAAGGTTGTAGCATAAATCTACCTTGAACATATAATACCTCAAATAAGAAAATCAAAACATGTGCGGCCTCTGACCTGTGGAGTTTCACGAGCGGGAACCCTGGACACAGCCAGGAACATTTCTAAGCGTTCATGATTAACAGGGAGGCCGGAGTGGTCCCATTCGCATAGTGCGAGTGCACGCCGGGGACGTCAACAGAAGAAGCTGCCTCCGCGGCACCTGTCAAATCACAAAATCCTCCAAAAATGGCCAGCTACACTCCAGAGACTCTGGGAGCCCAGAGTACCCCCATTTTTCTCAAATGAATGGTATAGGAAGCAGGTACCCCCATTTTTCTCAAATGAATGGTACAGGAAGAGGATGTCTGATAAAAGTCTTTTTGCTCAGCTTCTTCCCTTTCCCTCCCCTTCCTCCCTGGGCATCCTCTCAGTCTGCCTTGAGACCCCTGAAGTGGTGGCAAGGAAAAGAGGATGAGGTCTGGGAGTCAAATGGTCTGGAGTCCGAGGCCCAGATCTGTCCCGTGGGACCACATGGCTGCTGCCAGTGCTTTGTCTGGCCTTCATCTAATGGAGAGCAGTTAATAACAATATGTTCTGTTTCCATGTTCTTGCTATTAAAGACATCAGTAACTACTTATTGATTTTTTTTCCCCAAAAAAGAAATGAGAAGGAGTGTTTACCATATTAGATAAGTTACTGGGCAAAAGACGGGGCTCCTGTACCCCAGTATGTGCCTCACTCAAGGCTGGTGATTTAGATACATACATACATCCAGTCCTGGCAAGGCTTTCAATGGGGCTTCCAAAGGAAAGCCAAGGTTGAGGGTAGCTTGAAAGAGTGAGACAACTCGGTTTTCTTATCTGCAAAAAAAAAAAAAAACAGCACAAAACCTCTTCCTTCATAGGTTTGTTGCAAGGATTATTACTCAAAATGATATATTCAAGAATGCAACCATAAAACATGATACAAATTGTAAGTCACTCCTTTTAATGAAATTCATAGCTCTCGGAGTCACTGTCCAGGAGATTTTAAGGCTCATCTAATCCAACTCCTTCCTTTTGTGGTTCTAAGACAGGGGCTCAGAGTGGGAAAGGGACTGGCTTTAACCAGCAAGTTGGTGGCAGGACCAATGCCCGATTCCAGGCTTTGGATGGCAGCTCAGGATGGATGGCATTTAGTCCTGCATGTTCAGGCAGGTTCCCCAGTCCTGGGACCCTAAACATTTTTCCTGGCACATTGCCCTAGGCTAGGCTTCCATTCCCCAGGAAGTCCTCCAAGCCTGCCCAAAACCTGGTCCCCTTTGCTGTTAAAGAGAACTCCAGTTGGGAACACAGCACACAGAGCCTGGGAGTGTCACCTGTACCCACACCTGTCTCACCTCCAACTAGACTGGAAGCTCCCTGAGGGAGCCTAACACATACCCACACACAGAGGGCCCTCGATAAGTGCTCACGGCACTTAACGCAATCTTTATTTGCTTCCTTGTTTACTGCCTGTGTCTCCCACTAGAATGTAAACTCAGTGTGCTTAGGGACTGTCGGTCTTGTTCACAATATTACCTGAGATGTCTAGAAAATTGTTGGATACTCCATAAATGTTTGTTGAGTATATGAATTTGTTCAATAAATGAGAGAGGATTCCTGTCTTAGGCTTCTGTGTATTACAGAATGTCAGAGCTGGAAGGTAATTTAAAATCAAATCCAGTAACTCAACTGACCCAGGTCATATATCAGATTCTAGAATTTAATAGAGTGCCTCATATTTCTTAAAAAGAAATCTGTGGATGGTGTGAAGGTGAATGAGCTGGCGGGTGCCTGGGGTGGCTGAATGGCTGGTAGGGTTAGTTGGATGGTGCCTGGCAGCTACATGGCTTCAAGGCTGGTTATACAAACGGGTGACTGGATGGAGAGATGGTTGGATGAAAACATGAATGGGGAAAAGATCAATGAATACATGGACAAATAGCTGGATAGGTGGAAGGGGAAAAGTCATTCGGATGTACTGTCTGATTTTCTTTAAAGGAAGGTCCTGGTGTTTATGGCTCTCCTTGATGTCAAAGACAGAAAGTCACACCCACTTCCAATGAACTGACATAGAAAGGAGAGGCAGTTCTCATTCATCTAAGCACAATCAAGTGCAGAGCAAGAGGCAAGTACATGATGGGGCTTGGTGAAGGTTTGTTGATGAACACCTTGTACAAACGGGCATGAAGATGGACGTGGGGCTAGTGTTTGGCAAAAGGGACAGTGGATGGTTAGAAGCGTGAAAGACTAATAGGTGGTAGAATGCATAGGCAGATGGGTATAAGCACAGATGTACAGAAGGACGGGAAGGGAGTATTTGAACAAAACAGGCAGGTGGGTGGGCGGGTGGATGCAAGGCACAAGAAAGTTTTACCTGTCAGAAGCTCCTGAGGGTAGTGTGCCACTCACACCCCTTCATCCAACCGTAAAGACTGGAGAAGCACTAACCACCCTTTAGCTGCAAACCCCGACTAGAACTGCCCACTCATACCACAGGAGAGGCTCTGTCGTCCTGAAACTCCAAAGGGTCCTAGGTGCTGCATTCATCTCACTCAAGTCCTCCAATGCCACCCCTCTCTGTCTCCAGAGGGCACTCAGAATCCTACTCAGCCTGATAACACACCTGTCACCCCACTAAACCATAAATGAAATAAACAGACCAACAACCACATGGGCTGAGCATTCACACTACAAGGGCAGCCCCTGGGTGCTGGGCAATACAACACTTCTTATCACTCCATGCTTTATCTCCTTTAATTTTCACAGTATGCCTGCGAGCCAGGAGCCAGGCTGTCTTAAATCAAGGAACAGAGGCTCAAAGAGCTGAAGGGGCTTGCCCAAGGTCGTAGAGTGAGAGGCATGAACTTGTTGACCCCAAACCTCATGCTCTTTGCTTATAAATTCCTCTGAGGCTCCGGCTGCTCCTCATGGGGACGCCACCGCCTACTTCACGGGGAAGATGGGAAATGTTAAACAAGCTCGCCTCTACAGGCAAGTGCCTAGCACACTCGTTCCTACCCTTCTGCCCTCCAGGGACTGAGA
This sequence comes from Dasypus novemcinctus, assembly GCF_030445035.2. NCBI lineage: Eukaryota > Metazoa > Chordata > Mammalia > Cingulata > Dasypodidae > Dasypus > Dasypus novemcinctus. Next base: position 78,533,007 of record NC_080681.1, on the reverse strand, counting down.
ATCCCCTGGGAATGACTCCCTGAGCACGTCCTGCAGGATCCCGCAGCCCCGGTGGCTGTGAAGCTCCTGTCTTGGTGTGTGTCACGCTCGTGCAAATGTGGTGCCTCCCCGCAGACCTCCAGCACATGTGGGAAGCCAGTGCCAGGCCCCCTCCCAAGCATGTGAGCGTTCCTAAACAGAGTAATTAGAGTGGTGTTTAGGCAACTTTTACACAAGCCCCCTAATCAGAATCACATGTGGGACGGAGTTGGCAATGGTGGCCAAGCTGGGGGGGGGTTGCCCCGCTGGTCAGTCTCCTCCCCTAACAACACACTGCCACCCTTTCTGCCTTCCTTAAGTCATGTCTCTCTGACTACTCCTGCAACCACCACCCCAACTCTGCCCCAGGGCTGAAACTACCCACACCCTATTATAGACCAAAAGGAAAACTCTTGTGGTTCCAGGGCCATGCCACCCACTAGCAGTTCAGCAATCACCCCATGACATACACAAAGTCAGATTCAGAATGGACCCTCAAGACCCTCTAATAGAACTGCAAACACAATAGGCAGGGGGATTGAGAGGATGGGAGCTGCTCACCCAAGGCCACCCAAAGAGCTTTGTGATCACTGCACCACTGCAATCTTCCCAAAACCCAAGTGTGAACATGTCCTTCCCCTCCCCTGCCTTCTTATTGCCTTTCTAAGATACAGCTCAAGTTCTTCCACCTATCCTCCAGGTGGGTAGAGCACTGCAGGGCTCAGGCCCTGGAGTCAGCTGAACACAAGTTCAAACCCCAGCTCTGCCTCTTATTAGTCCTGGGCAAGTGACTACATCTAAGGGCCTTGGTTTCCTCATCTGTTAAATAGGGAAAATCTATTTCATTAGTCCACTGGAAGGCACTTCATACCATGCCTGTCTTGTAGAATGACCATAATAAAAAACAGTCATTCTTATCATGAAAAAAACACATTCCCCAAAGAGCACCAGCCATGGAGTCAGACAGCCATGATTTTTGGTCCAGTCCTGCCTCTTACTTGCTATATGACCTCAATTATGTCACTTGGTTTCTCTGGGCTTCAGTTTCTCCAGAAGGCAGGGCACAACAATCCCTAAAAGGCCTTGGCTGACATGGCAGCCTGTGGGCCATGGGTCTGATGAGTTCAGGGGAGCAGCAGGTACAGCCCCAGCACCGTTCTCATCCTTAGTGTTGCAGAATTTGGGTCTAATCTGGCATTTAGCCTCACTTCAGCCACTTGGAACTGCATCTCTGCTCCTGCAACCCCAAATTCCTCCTTGATGCCCAACACGCTGCTCTCCCCCCACACCAAGGTTTTGCATAGTTTTTGCCTTGAGCAGCACTTCTCACCTTTGATGTGCACGGGAATCACCTGGATATCTAGCTAAAATACAGATTCTGTCAGAGAATTGTAAGAAAAGGTTGTAGTACAGGTAGGGGTTCTTAACCCAGTGTCCATGAGCTTGAATTGAAATTCAAAAAGTATTATTCTTGTGCTGACGTGTTAGTGCAGGGTGATATATTTATTAAATAATATTATAAATAATATACAGTATAGTGTGGACTTTGTAAGGGGTCCATGGTTTTCACCTGACTGGCAAAGGGGTTTGTGGAAGAAGAAAGGTTAAGAACCCCTGGGGTAGTAGGAAGCTCCAGGATTCAGTCCCATTCGCTGGGCAGGTGCTAAGGCAAGAAAGTGCAGCTTTGGGGAGCTGTGGAAGAAGCTCCTGGCGTCCTTCCTGACCCCTCCGTCAGCCCCTCCCCAGGGCAGTTTGGAGGCTGCAGGAGCTCCCTATGTGGGTCCCAGACCTCGTTCTAGCTTGAAAAGACTTAGCTGGGAAACTCAATCTCTGACAGGACCCTCTCCCAGAATTTGCCCTCAAGGCAAAAGGAAATTGAAACAACAAAAAGCAAGGTTTCAACTGCAGATCGGAGCTGGTAGGAGAAAGAAGCAGCAAACTCAAAGACCAGGTAATATAAATGAGTCAAGGCTAAGGAGCAGAAAGAAAAATTATAAAAAGGGAAAATAGCCTAAGAAACCTCTGGGAAACCACTAGATATACCAATATACATATTATGGAAGGCTCAGAAAGAGAAGAAAGAGATAAAGGAGCAAAAGGAATATACAAAGAAATAATGACAGAAAACTCCCCAAACTTATCAAAAGACATGAATGTGGACATCTGGAAGCTCAGAGAACACAAGCAAGATAAAATTAAAGAAAAATATGCTGATCACACTGTCAAATGCCAAGGACAGGAGAGAGTTCTGAAAGCTGCAAGAGAAAAGCAATGTGTTATGTACAAGGGAGTCCCAGTTAGACTGAGTGCTGATTTCACATCAGAAATCACGGATGCTAGAAAGCAGTGGGTTGATATACTTAAGAGGAATAAAAGAAAACAACTGTCAACCAAGAATGTTATATCCAGCGAGACTTTGTTCAAAATAGAGATTAAGATATTCCCAAATAAACAAAAGCTGAGGGAGTTCACCACTACTAGGCTACCAGAAATGCTAAAGGGAGTCGTTCAGATTGAAAGGAAAGGATCCTAGACAGTAGTTCAAAGCAGCATGAAGAAATTAAGATCTCCAGTACAGGTGACCATTTGGGTAATCATAAATGCCAGTCCCATTGCATTGTATTTTTTGGTACATAACTGTACTTTGTACTTCCTACAGGTGCTAAAATGCAAATGCATAAAAAATAATTATAAATCCATTGTTTTGGACATACAATATATCATATTGTATGTATTATATTATATATATACTATAATTTATAACAAGTACAAAAAATGTGGGGGATATAGGGGTATAGCAACAATGTATGTGTATGCTACTGAAGTCAGTATCAAATCAAATATGATTGATATGTATTTAGGACGTTAAATTTTATCCCCATGGTAGCCACAAGGAACATATATGAAAAATATATCCAGATATAAATGAGAAGGGACTCAATGGGGTATAATACAGAAAAATCAAATAAATATGAAAGTAGGCATTAACAGAACAGAGGATCAGAAACGGTATAAGACATAAAAACTAAATAGCAAAATGGCAGAAGAAAGTCCTGCATTATCAATAGTGACTTTAAATATAAATGGATTTTTAAAAATTAAAAATAATTGGATTAATCTGTACAGTCGAAAGGCAAAGATTGGCAGAATGGATAAAAAGCATGACCCAACTATAAGCTGTTTACAAGAGACTCACCTTAAACTCAAAGATATAAGTAGGCTGAAAGTAAAAGGATGGAAAAAATATACCATGCAAGCAGTAACCAACAGAAAGCTGGGGTAGTTATATTAATATTAGATAAAACAGACTTTAAGTAAAAAACAGTTGGGAGGGATAAAGATGATCATTATAAATGATTATAAATATCTATGTGCACCTAACAGCAGAGCCCCAAAATATATGAAGCAAATATTGACAGATTTAAAGGAAAAAATAGAGGGTTCTACATTAATAGTAAAAGATTTTAATCACCACTTTTAATAGTGGATGTTCTATCTAGACAGAAGGTCAATAAGGAAATAGACAACCTGGACAATACTGTAAACCAACTAGACCTAACAGATACATATAGAAAACTTCGCCCAACAGCAGCAGAATACACATTCTTCTCAAGTGCACATGGATCATTACCCAGAACATGTCTCAATAAATTCATAAATATTGAAATATATCTTCTCCAACCACAATGGAATGAAGCTAGAAATCAATAACAGGGGAGAAATTCATATATATGTGGAAATTAAACAACATGCTCTTAAATAACCAATGGCTTAAAGAGGACATCACAAGGGAAATTAGGAAATATCTTGAGGCAAGTAAAAATAAAAACACAACATACCAAAAATTATGGGATGCAGGAAAGGAAGGGAAATTTATAGCTCTAAAGGCTTACATTTAAAAGAAGAAAGATCCCAAAACAGCAACCTAACCTCAAAACTAGAAGAACTAGAAAAAGAAAAGCAAACTACATACAAAGAGAGCAGAAGCAAGGAAACAACAAAGATTAGAGATAACTGAAATAGAGAATAAAAAACAACAAAGAGAATCAACAAAGCCTAAAGTTGGTTCTTTGAAAAGATCCTTAAAATTGGCAAACCTTTAAAACTACACTGACAACGAAAGAAAAGAGAGGACACAACTGACTAAAATCAGAAATGGAGAGGGGACATTACTATTAATCCCACTGAAATAAAAAGGACTATAAGAGAAAACCATGACCAACTGTACACCAACAAAATAGATAACCTAGATAAAAAGGAGAAATTCTGAGAAACTCCCAAACTACCTACACTAACTCAGAAAGAAAGAAGATCTCAACAAACCAACAACTAGTAAAAAGATTGAATCAGGGAAAGTGGACTTGGTCCAGTGGTTAGGGCGTCCGCCTACCACATGGGAGGTCCGCGGTTCAAACCCCGGGCCTCCTTGACCCGTGTGGAGCTGGCCCACGCGCAGTGCTGATGCGCGCAAGGAGTGCTGTGCCACACGGGGGTGTCCCCTGCGTAGGGGAGCCCCATGCGCAAGGAGTGCGTCCATAAGGAGAGCTGCCCAGCGCAACAGAAAGTGCAGCCTGCCTAAGAACGGCGCCACCCACACAGAGAGCTGACACAACAAGGTGACGCAACAAAAAGAAACACAGATTACCGTGCCACTGACGACAACAGAAGCAGGCAAAGAAGAAGATGCAGCAAATAGACATAGAAAACAGACAACCAGGGTGGTGGGGTGGGGGGGAAGGGAGAGAAATAAATAAATAAATCTTTTTTTAAAAAATTGAATCAGTATCAAAAACCTCCAAAGAAAAGTCCAAAACCAAATGGCTTCACAGGAGAATTTTACCAAATATTCCAAGAAGAAGTAATACCAATCCTGTTCAAACTTTTCTAAAACACTGAAGGGGAGGGAATACTTCCTAATTCATTCCTCAAGGTCAATATCGCCATCATACCAAAGCAGATATCACAAGGAAAGAAAATTACAGACCTATATCTCTTATGAATATAGGTGCAAAAATCCTCAACAAAATACTAATAAATTGATTCCAATGGCACATTAAAAGAATTATACACCAGGATCAAGTGGGATTCATCCCAGGTATGCCAAGGTGGTTCAACATAAGAAAATTAATTAATGTAAGACATCACATTAACAAAATGAAGAGGGAGAAAAAAAAAACATCATTTCAATTGATGCAGAAAAGGCATTTGACAAAATCCAACACCACTTCTAAAGCTTTCCCTCCAAGATCAGAAACAAGGATACCCACTGTCACCACTGTTATTCAGCATTGTACTAGACATGCTAGCCAGAGCAACTAGACAAAAGAGAAATAAAAGGCACCCAAGTTGGAAAGGAAGAAGTACAACTTTCCCATTTGCAGATGATATGATCCTATATACAGAAAATCCTGAAAAACACAAATCTTCTAGAACTAATAAGTGAATTCAGCAAAGTGGTGGGGTACAAGATCAACACCCAAAAACCATATTGTTTCTAAGCACTAGTAATGAACAATCTGAAGAAGAAATCATGAAAAAAATCTATTCACAATAGCAACTAAAAGAATCAAATATTTAGGAATAAATCTAACCAAAGATATTCAGGAATTGTATACAGAAAACTACAAAACATTTCTAAAAGAAATCAAATAAATAAGTGGAGGGACATTCCATGTTCATGGATTGGAAGACTAAGTATTGTTGAAATATTAATTCTGCCCAAAGCGATGTACAGATTCAACACAATCCCAATCAAAATTCCAACAGTCTTCTTTGCAGAAATGGAAAAGCCAGCCATCAAATTTATATGGAAGGGAAGGGAAGGGGCCCCAAACAGCCAAAGCCATCTTGAAAAAGAACAGAGTTGGAGGACTCACACTTCCCAATCTTAAAACTTATTACAAAGCCACAGTAATAAAACAGCATGGTAGTAGCACAAGGACAGACATACAGAATTGAGAGCTCAGAAATCAACTCTCACATTTATGCCAACTTATTTTTGACAAGGGAGCAAAAACCACTCAATTGGGAAAGAAGAGTCTCTTCAACAAAATGTGCTAGGAAAACAGGATCTCCATTTGCAGAAGAACTAAGGAAGAAACCCTACCTCACACCTTATATAAAAATCAACTCAAAATGGATCAAAGACCTAAACATAAGAGTCAAAACTATCAAACTCCAAGAAGAAAATGTAAGAAAGCATCTTCAGGACCTTGTGCTAGGCAATGGTTTCTTAGACTTTTCACTCAAAACACAAGAGACAAAAGCAAAAAATAAGACAAATGGGACCTCATCAACAATAAAAACTTGCACACCTCAAAGGACTTTATCAAAGTAAAATGACAGCCTATGCAGTGGGAGAAAATACTTGACATTACATATCTGATAATGGTTTAATATCCAGCATATATAAAGAAATCCTTTAACTCAACAACAAAAAGACCAACCAATTTAAAAATGGGCAAAAGACCTAAATAGGCATTTCTCCAAAGAAGATAAACATACGGCCAAAAAAGCACGTGAAAAGATGCTCAACATCATTAGCCACTATGGAAATGCAACTCAAAACCACAATGAGATACCATTTCACATCCAATAGAATGTCTACTATTAAAAAAAAGGAAAATTACAAATGTTGGAGAGGATGTGAAGAAACAGGAGCACTCATTCATTGTTGATGGGAATGTAAATTGGTGTAACTACTGCAGAAGACAGTTTGTCAGTTCCTCAGAAAGTTAAGTAGAGAATTATCACATGACCCAGCAATTCCTCTTCTAGGTATATAACTAGAAGAATTGAAAGCAAGGACTTGGACAGATATCTATATGTCAATATTCATAGCAGCATTATTCACCAAAAATGGAAGCAAGTTCCATCAACAGATGAATGGATAAACAAAAAATGGTAAATATATATACATCATGTATAACTATTCAGTCATAAAAAGCAAGAAAGTTCTGATACATGCGACAACATGGATGAACCCTGAAGACATCATGTTGATGAAATAAACCAGGACAAATATTGTATGATCTCACTGATATGAAATAATTAGAATAAGATGACTCATAGAGTCAGAATCTAAAATATAGGTTTAACAGGGAATGGGGTGAGTTTAAAGAACAGGCATTAAATCTTAAAATTAACAGTTTCTATTTGGAACAATGGAAAAGTTTTAATAATAGGTAGGTGGTGATAGTACAACATTGTGAGCATAATTAACAGCACTGAGTTACATATTTGAATATGGTTAAAGAGAGAAATTTTAGGTTGTATATATGAATAATCTAATTTTTTAAAAATCCATAAAGTTAAATCAGGCACTATAGTTAATTATACAATTATAAAAATGTCCCTTCATCAACTGTAACACATGTTCACATCAATTAAAGGTATTAATAACGGGGTGGTATTCAGGAACCCCGAATTGTATGCATGATTACAAAAAGAAAAAGCAGGTTCTGATAGAGGAGGTCTGAGGTGAGGCTGCGAGTCGCATTTCCACAGGCTCCCAGGCGATGCTGACGCTGCTGGCCTGCAAAATGCCTGTCTCCCTGTGCACCCCAGATGAGGCAAGGCCTCATCCTCCAAAGGCTGGCTCAAGCAGCCCCTCCTGAGGGGCCTTAGCCCACAGCAGGAGTCAGAAAGCCTCTGCAGTTCTCCCGTGTGCATAGGGGATAACCACCTCTTCGCAGCGCTGGCGCTAAGAGCAGTTTCGGAGTCCTGCTCCCCCTGCAGAGCCCCTTGAGGGCAGGGCAGTGTCCTGGTGCCCAGCGCAGGACTCAACACAGAGGGCTCAGGGGCTGTACCCTGACCGACTAAGGTCACGGTGGTAGGTCACTCTCAGCCCTGCCCACACAGGCTGGCAGCCAGAGGCGCCCGCAGAGGCCTGCCCCTCCAGCTTTCCCCACCCAGGACTGGACCACAGGCGGCTCTGTCCAGTTCTACCAGCCTTAGTTTTCAGCAGTTCAGACACAGAGGAGAGCCACCGTGGGCCAGTGGCTGCACCGTGGATCCTTCAACACCACTTCAAAAGTGGCACTGCCAGAAATAACAGGTGAAGAAGCCTCCACGTGAATACGGCCCCAGGAAGGCAGAAACAGTGAGAAAGAATGGAAAAAAAAAAAAAAGCACAGAGAAGCTGAGATGGAAAGGCAGAGAAAGATCCAGAGAGAAGAAAAGAGAGAGCCAGAAATTGAGACAGCAGAGGCAAAACAAAGGAGGAACTCCAGAGAAACACCACCAGATAGAGCACGTACTAGAGAGAGGAAGAGAGGAGAGAGGAGAGATGGGAGAGCCAAAAGAGGACAGGGCGCCTCCTAACAGTGTGGCTAACTCACCCTTAAAGAGGCGCATCTGGAGGGCTACTCAGCAGTCTCCCCACAGTGGGACAGCCTTGTCCCCCACGGGCCCACAGCCTCTTCACGCTGTGCCTGCCACCTGCACCCCAAGCTGTGGGAGAGGGCCTGGACAGGGCGAGTCCTAAGACCTTGTCCCCATTTCCCTCTATCTTCCCCAATGAAGAAAGATAAGAAAGAAACTGGAAACAACGATTCAGATTTCTTCTTGAAGAGAGACAACGTCCAAACTTGGTAAAAGACTGTCAGTTCAGCCAAGCCTAAGAAAACAAAGACATCATCAGCTCCACGGAGTTCCAGCAAATCAATCTCCAAGCCTCTGAGTCTCCAAGTCTAAGCGTCTTCGTAGGAGTGACAAGAACAGCACCCTGTAGCCCATGATAGGGGCTACACTTCATAACTGGTCAGTGCATCTGAGAAGCAGAATCGATTACAGAAATAGCCTCTTTATTAGAGCTTTTTTTTTTTTTTTAAAGATTTATTTATTTCTCTCCCCTTCCCCCTGCCCCCAGTTGTCTGTTCTCTGTGTCTATTTGCTGCGTGTTCTTCTTTGTCCGCTTCTGTTGTTGTCAGCAGCATGGGAATCTGTGCTTCTTTTTGTTGCGTCATCTTGTTGTGTCAGCTCTCCGTGTGTGCGGTGCCATTCTTGGGCAGGCTGCACTTTCTTTCGTGCTGGCCGGCTCTCCTTACAAGGCACACTCCTTGTGCGTGGGGCTCCCCTACGCAGGGGACCCCTGCGTGGCAGGGCACTCCTTGCGCGCATCAGAACTGCACATGGGCCAGCTCCACATGGGTCAAGGAGGCCCGGGGTTTGAACCGTGGACCTCCCATGTGGTAGATGGACGCCCTAATCACTGGGCCAAGTCCACGTCCCTTTATTAGAGTTTAAAACAAAATAAAAACGTCCTTTCCTACCCTGTTTCTCACCTGAGCCTCACAGGAGCCTGGTCATGGATTACCATGCCCATTTTAGAGAAGAGGAAACTGAGAGCACTTACACAGCACCCCAGTCCCCACAGCAAGAAAACCCAGGTCAACAGTGGTCTGACTTCTGGTCTCCCACCTTCTCTTTTCTACTGTACCAGCTCAGACAGCACCAAAACGAAGACCTACAGAAGACTGTCAAAAAATGCATTTTGCCCTCCAAACAGTTACCGAGCCTCTACCAACTCTCTGCCAGGCCCTGTGCAGAGATGGGTACAGAGATGAATGAAGCATGGCCCTGGCTCCCTGGGGAGACTGACAGCCCAGTGTGGCCACCGCCGGGATGCATGGGACTGTAGGAGAGCGCCGAAACATCTAGGGGGTCAGGGGCCTGCTCTATTGCAAGCACAGCTCTAGGCCCTGCTGAGGTCCTGGCTTCTTGTGGAATTTTCAGTGCTGAAAGCGAAGAATGACCTGAACGATGAACTATTGAGTGACAATAATGATCAGATGAAAATACAATGGGGAATGGGATTTGGGTCAACTGATAGAGTGTCTGCCTACCACATGGGAGGTCCAGGGCTCAAATCCAGGGCCTCTTGACCCATGTGATGAGCTGGCCCACATACAGTGCTGATGCGTGCAAGGAATGCTGTGCCATGCACGGTGTCCCCCACATATGGGAGCCCCACGCACAAGGCGTATGCCCCCACAAGAAGAGCCACCCTACATGAAAAAAGCACAGCCTGCCCAGGAGTGGCACTGCACACATGGAGAGCTGATGCAGCAAGATGACACAACAAAAAGAGACACAGATTCCCGGTGCTGCTGACAAGAATGCAAGCGGACACAGAAGAACACACAGCTAATGGACACAGAGAGCAGACAACAGGGGGCAAGTGAGGGGGAAGGGGAGAGAAGTAAATAAAAATAAATCTTAAAAAAAAAAGAAATACAACAATGGAGAAGTAACTCAAAGTGCCTGGGTGGTGAGGGAAGGTTCCTCTGGAAGGTGGCACTGAAGCAGAGCCCTGAGTCTGACATGAAAGGTGAGCTGGAGTAGCACAGTGGGGAGAGGGGACAGGCCATGCCAAGGCCCTAAAGAGGGAGCTCACCGTGTTCACAGAACAGAAGGGCCAGAGGGGCCCAAGTGCAGCGAGGGAGAGAAAGGGCAGTGCAGAGGCTAAGGGCAGGCATCACACCGGCCCCACAGGCCAGGGTAGGAGAAGGGAATTATTCCAAGGACAATGGAAAACTGATAGAGGGCTTTCATCAGAGAAGTGTCACAGTGTGCTCCACATTTTAAATCCTACTTACAAAGGCTGCTGGGTATAGAAAGGAGTGCAGAGAGGCAAGGGAGGAAAGCAGGGAGACCAGGGAGGAGACAAGAGCAGCTGACCAGGAAAGAGATGTTGGGGGTGGTCCAGGAAGTGTGCAGGTTCAGGACTTGTTCTGGAAGTGAAGGCTCAGGATGGACAGTGCAGGCAGAGAAGGCTGCAAAGGGGAACCAGAAAGAGCATCCAGCACAGGGAGGCTACAGCGGGATCCACGAGGGGTCCCTGGGTTGAATGTCAGGTCAGATGGAGACAGATATGATGGTTGATGTGGTCACCTGGGGGCCACAGGGGACCTTGTGCGCAAAGAATTGGAAGTGAGGAACTTCAGCAGAAGCCGAGAAATGGAGCAGAAGCAGGAGGCGGTAATGGGATCAAGGAAGGAATGCTTGCTTTGCTTTTTAAGTGGGTAGGTACTGGAGCATGTTTGCATGCTGATAGGAATGACCCCGGGGGAGGGAGAAATTCATTTTCTCTAAGGAAAGGTAGGGGATGGGACATGAGGAACACACAGCGGGGTTTGGCCTTTGATTAAAGCAGGGCATTTCAGGCACACAAGAAAAGAGGAGTGGAACCTCCAGGCTGTGCTCACAAATTTAAACTGAGATCACTTCCCACGGCTGAGTTTTCTCTAGCACTACTCAACCAAGGTGGAGGCCTCATAGTGAGAATAACAGAGGGAGAGGGGAGCAAGGGTTCTGAGCGTGACTGGAGAAGACTGACTGCAACGATGAATTCTAAGCTGGGCAAGGGGGGGCGTGAGGACATGAGAGGCAATGGACAGTCTTCAGAGGGTCAGACAACTATCATCAGGCATTTGAAGAAAGTCCTCAATGTAAAAGGACAAGACCTAAACAAATGAAAAGATGGTTTAAAATCCTAAAAACCTCCTCAGAGAGGTATGGTAAGAGCTTGCCTCCATAAACAGAGGTGAAATACATGAAAAACAAAAAACATTAGAGACCAAGAAAGTGCTTTTGAAATAAAAATTAACTTAAAAAAAGGAGCTAAAGTCAAGGAAATGTTCAGAAAATAGACAAAAAAGACGAAGAGTTAGGTACTAGAAAAACAGGTAAGACAAAATTAGAGGATCAGTACAGAAAGCTAAACATCCAACTGGTGGGATTTCCAGAATGAGAGAACAGAGATATGGAATGAAAAAAATTTTCAAGAACAAATACAAGAAAATTTCTAAAATCAAGGGTTTTAAACAACTAATCCAATCAATAGGAAAAATCCACATCAAGGCACATCACTGAAAATTTTTAGAATATTGGGAATGAAGGGAATATTTAGAGAGTTCCAAAATTCTTAGGATCAGCTCTGAAGCCAGGTGGCTTGAATTCAAATCCTAACTCTGACACTTACTAGCTATATGAGCTTGGCCAAGTTACTTAATCTCACTAGGCTTCAGTCTCCTCATCTGTAAAATGGGCATTAGTAATAGTCTCTACCACCTACCTCAATGGGTTATTGTAAGGGTGAATTGAGTTGATTCATGTAAAGGACTTAGAACAGTGCCTGGCACATAGTAAGCTCTTTTTATTATTAAAATTACCTGACCAAACTATTAATCAAGAATGAGACATTTTCAGCCATACGCACTCAAGTATTTTACCTTCCTTACCTTTCTTAGAAAGCCACTGGAGGATGTGTTCCAGTAACATATGAGATTAAACCAATAAAAAGGAAAATACAATGCAAAGGACATTTACCTTTCTTTTTAGATACCCAGCACTGAACATCTTTCTTCTATTGGGAAAATCACTCACTTTATAAGACAAAAGTCCCACCCCACACACAGAGAAGATGCACAAACACACACACAGAGAAGATGAAAATACTAGATCTCCCATATCCTTTGGGTTTCTGCTCAAATGTCAACCAATCAGGGAGGACTTTCCTAACCACATTATGAAACAGCAGCACCCCAACCCCCTTCCCTGCTTCACTTTTCTCCATAATACATATTATCATTTGATAAACTTCATATTTAATTTTTACCTGGTTATTGTCCTGCTTCTCAATCTAGAATTGTAAGATTTGCAAGTACAAGGGTTTTTGCCTGTTTTTGTTTGTTTGTTTGTTTTTCCTGTGCTTTGCTCACAGCAGGTGCTCAGTAATTTGGTGAGGCAAAAAAACATTTGCTTTCCCAACCCCCCTTGCAGCCAGGGTGCAGGCACATGTCCCAGACTCTGCCATTTAGAAGCATCCACCCTAGAACATGACTCTAGGGTAATGGCCCAAATCCAGGTTAAAATAGACAAGCAGCTGCAGCCAGTGACCAGGGCTCAATGCCCACTGTGTCGACCCTGCAAGCTGTGGCCCCCAGGGCCAGTGGTGTTTTCACTAGACAGGCCTGTGCTGAGGTTTGGGGTGAAGTTCTTGGCTTGTAGCATCTAATCCTGGTTCTTGAGTCCTTAGGAGGAAATTTTAAGAGTCAACCAGCCAGGAATTGAACCCAGGGCCTTGTATGTAGGAAGCAGGCACTCAACTGCTTGAGCTACATCAGCTCCCCAGGATTTTTTCAATAAAAATCTTTTTTCTGCTTAAATCAGCCAGAGTTTATGAAACGTATGTAACCCAGGAAAAAGGGGATCCTCCACAGGGGGAAGCTTCAGAGAGAAGTCCCAAGAGTTTAGCTGAGATGCGAAAGTACCTCATAACAAGTTTTGGTTTTTTGTCCCCAGGGGGTGTTGGGAGGTAAAGTGGAACTAAGATAACTGAATGGGGAAACGGACTTTGGTCCAGTGGTTAGGGCGTCCATCTACCACATGTCTACCACATGGGAGGCCCGCGGTTCAAGCCCCGGGCCTCCTTGACCCGTGTGGAGCTGGCCCATGCGCAGTGCTGATGCGCGCAAGGAGTGCCCTGCCACACAGGGGTGTCCCCCGTGTAGGGGAGCCCCACGCGCAAGGAGTGCACCCGTAAGGAGAGCCGCCCAGCGTGAAGGAGGGAGCAGCCTGCCGAGGAATGGCACCACCCACATTTCCCATGCCGCTGACGACAACAGAAGCGGACAAAGAAACAAGACGCAGCAAAAAGACACAGAAAACAGACAACCGGGGGAGGGGAGGGGAATTAAATAAATAAATAAATAAATCTTTAAAAAAAAAAAAAAGATAACTGGATGCATTTCGGAAAGAATTATTGACAGGCAATTAACAGAACTGATTGGGTGTTCAGGGGAAAACGATAATAGACACAGAACTATAAAACTAAGTAAATGAAAAAAGAGGACATATTTAACCCCAGAAAAACAAAAGGTTGTATCAGAAAGAAAATTTCCCATGGTGCATCACTTGACACAACATCGTGTTTCTATGCTGAAAAAGAAAGACTCCGGAGGGTGGTATGAAATCTTAATTATTACCCCTGCCCCTCCCCAGCCCCACTGACCCGTCTTAAGGCCAATCTGCAAATTTGTTCCCTACCCCTATGAAAACTCCAGAAGTTCCGTTAACTCATTCAGTCATCCTTAGATCATAAAAAATCCTCCAGACACTTTAAGTGCCAAGAACAATCTCAGTTTAGTCATGAAGATATCCTGTCCAGATTAATAATCACAGCTCCCAGCTTCATTTACAGGCATGCTCCTCCCTTTCCCCAGGTCCAGTCAGCCTTGGGCTGGGCAGCCCCAGGGATGGGGGTGGAGACAGCACAATGTCTCCAGTACCCTTAATTTGTCAGCTGGACTTAGGCCAGCTACACTCTCCTGGGCCACTTCTATGGGTTCCCCAGAGAGTTCCCCTCGGAGAACATCCCACGAAGCATCCCCCTCCCACACTGCTAAGCCCCAACTGTCCGATGACACACTGACAGTCTCTCCCATCAGACAGTTAACAGTCCCTCTCGGGCAGGGTGGAGTCCTCGGCACTATGTGTAGAGACAGAGCAGCCACCTCTCTTCAAACGGCCACAGGCAGCGCTCCAACCAGGGATCCAACCACACGGCTCAAACACAGTCCCTGCATGCCCCCAATTTCAGGGCATGTGTCAAACCCTCTGAGTGGTCCTCTTAGAGCCCCTCTCACTTGATGAGTGGTGAGGAGAAAGCAAATCCTCTCTTCCCATCTGGCATGAGGGAAGAAAACATCACAGCACCCCAATAGCTCTCTCCAAAGAAACCTCTCTCTGGTCTCTTCCACCTCAAGCCTTTGATGCCCTCAAAGAAGATGCGGGGTAGGGCCTCAGAACCAGAGACTAGGCTCCTGAAGTCTTGGACCTTAGAAAGAGTAGCCAATACCTATTGTCTTGGCCAGGTCAAGAGAACAAAATTCCCATGTTGACATCATGTTACACCCAGTTCCTCCCACTGGGCACTGGTTTAACCCAAGAACTGTGATGCAACTGTGAGCGGGGTACAAGTGGAATAAGAAGTGGGGTAGCAGTTTTGGAGAACTAAATCCTCACCTGTCCTAACAGGAAGTCAGCAGACAGTGAGAACAACTGATCAAGAAATAGAAGCATGCATTTTATTTAGAGGCCGCATCTTATTTAGAGGCTGCAAAGCACAGTGGCTTGAGGATCTAATCCTGGCTTCACCACGCACCAGGCATGTGGCCTTGGACGAGTTACTTTCCTCCTCTGGGTCTGTTTCGTCATCAGCAAATCAGGAATAATAATAGTAATGAGTGTACCTGATACGGTTGTTGGGAGAATTAAAGGAATTACGCTCCTAGCGCACTTAGCATGGCTGGAACATAGGAAGCACCATGGAAGTGTTAACTATTATTGTTTCTAGTCTTATCACGTGGAAGAAAATGCTAGGGGTAAAAAACAACTAAATGAATTGAAGGCGGGATCACCATGCTGCACAATTCCAGGGCTCATCATTCACACAGAATGTGGGGTGAGTGGCGCCCCCTGGGGGTGGGCATCGCAGCAGCTCTGGCTGAAGGCAGCTGCCTCAGGAGGGTGACAATGAAGGTGCTCTGAAGCCATACAATAGTAGGTGATTTTAAGAACTATGATTGGCATTACTTTGCTAAAAGTAAAAAAAAAAGTTTTAAAATGCTAATAAAATAAGCTATCAAAAATAATAATAAACAATGGTATTTGGTGAATGACAAAAAGAAAAGCAGTGAAGGAAATGACAAAGGAAAATCTTGGAAATACAGCTAAATAAAATGACTGCACAAAAATGTTAAACATTTGTTTTAAAATTATCATAAAAATTTTAAATGAACAGCAGACTCAGAACAATATTAGCAACACAAATGGTGAACAAAGCACTAATACTCCTAACTTATGGAGCACTGGAAAATATATAATTTTAATTGTAGAAGTAAAATATTCAGACCCCAACATGAACACCAACTTGCAAAAGAAGAGATACAAACTGTGAATCAACACACAATGTATGTTCCAGCTCACTAATCATCAAAGAAGGCAAGCTGAAATGATAAGATGCCATTTCCACCTTCAGATTAGGGAATTATTTTTGAAACAATGATGAGGATGCAGTAAGTTCTCTGAGACGACACTGACGACAGTTGGGAAAATTACTGCAACCTTCTAAAAAGCTATTTGTACTATGTACCAAATGTTACTACCCCTTAGCCCAGTAATTTTTATTTCTGGGAATCTATCCTAAGAAAATAATCAGAGATGCAAACAAAGATTTCTGCATAAAGATATTCACTGCAGTATTATCTATACTAGGGTAAAAGCTGAAAAATTCTAAGCATGATACACAGAAAAATAATATATATACATACGTGCTTTTATGTACACACACTATCGCTTTTATGCACACACACTATCTCTGGGAGGACAGAGAAGACAGAGCATCCCAGCACCCGGAATTGGGAAATGGGGGAAAAGAGAAAGGATGGCTTTCGTAAGGATCCTTTTGGGTCTTCAGAATTTTGAGTCATTTTAATGTATTGCCTATTAAATTAAATTTAATAAATTTTCTAATGTCCATAGAGAATTTTAATAACATGGTGGTGGTTTATGTTAGAATGCAAGTTGAAAAATAAGCACAGAAGACTTTATATTCAGAGTCGTCTCAATGATATAAATATTTATATATATATACACACACACAGATAAGCTTGGGGAAAAGATTAAAAAGAAATACACCAAAATATAAATCCCATTGCCGCAGTGAGGGTGGGAAACAAGTATTATTTCCATCTTTATATTTTTCTGTAGTTTCTAAATTTCCTACAATAAGCATGTACTACTTACATACGTGGAAAACTAAAGATTACTGAATTAAATTATCTTCGAAGGGTCAGCCATCCCCCAAAGAAGGATTAGGAACAAGACCAAGTAATTTGGTGGAAGTCAGAAACCTCTAGGAACAAGTCAGCGTTCCGCCGTTCCTGCCCACGCTGCTGTGCAGGGCACCGGCAGGAAGCCGAGGGTTTGCAGCAGCAGAGGTGGGCCCCCACGAACCAGCCACGCTGTCTGGGCCGCCTCCCTGGTGAGCCAGCAGAACCCACCTCCCGGGCCAGCCGCACAAATGCCACTGCTCAGGGCAGCCTGCTAAGATGCTCTCCTTTCTCAGTGCTATCCTGACACTTCCTGAGAGCAGGACAGACTCTAGGAATCATCTCTGCGTCCCCACCAGGAGCCAGGCCTCAAAGCTGCTATGTCCATCTGCCCTCCCTCTCTCCAGGATGCTCCCCAAGGGCAGGGGCCGGTCCTGGATTATGCCACCTCTCAAGGGCACCATCAGGCCTAGCAAGTAACAGGGCTTCAGGAAATGTTTGCTGAACAAATACATTCAAGAATGATATTCTAGATCAGCACTGCCCAATAGAACTTTGTGTGATGATGGAAATCTTCTATAGATATGCTATCCAATACGGTAGCCACATGTAGCTCCTGAGTACTTGAAAGGTGACTAATAGGACCGAGGAACTGAATTTTTTATTTTATTTAATTACAACAAATCTAAATTTAAGTAGCCACAAAAGGCTAGCAGCTACCATAGCGGACAGTGCAGTTCTAGAAAATCCAGTATACATTGGTTGGATTTCACAGGCATAAAGCCTTTGACCTCAGCCACCTAATGCTGTATTAAGGAACCTTGCTGAGGTACTACAGTCTACAAAGTACTTCCCAATGACCGCATGATAAAAATACAGATCTTTGTTTTACAGATGAGGAAAATGAGACTCAGGGAGGGGAGGTGACTTATCCAAACTCGGTGGCTACCAAGTGTCAAAGCAGGGGCTCTGGTCTGACCCCCAAGCCAGGGATGGGCCCTTCCCCTCAAATGTCAACAGGCGGCAAGTCTACAAGGAAAGAGCAGAAGTCCTCCCACCCCATCCACTGTCAGCCAGCCCTGGCTTCCATGCCATACCATCGGTGACTAATGTGCTGGGACAAGTCCAGTGCACCCAGGCCTTGGGCGTTGGCATTAGGACTTCTGCAGGACAGCACAGGGTGAAGGCGGTGGGCTCTGGAATCAGGCAGGCGCTCAAATTCTGATCCTAACTGCCATTTGCTGCTGTGTGACCTCAAGCAAGTCAGTTAATCTCTCTGAACCTTAGTTTCCTCTATAAGAACACTTGCATCACCAGATGGTTCTAAGATTAGATAAGATGATCCATGTCTAAGGAAAAAAAAAAAAGATGACCGCCTTGCAGTGATTAATAAATGATCTCCAAGGGATACTGAAACAGTGATGAGGAGAAGGAAGGGGAGGAGCTTCTCCACGGTCCCAGGGCCCCCACCTACTAGGCCAACATCAAACAATGGAAACATATATGTCCTCCTGGGTCTCCAGCATAAAGCTCTCCTGTAAAAGTGCATAAGAAGCCAGAGCTCTTGAGAGAATAAGAGTAGGAAGAGTGGGGAGGAAGGGGTGGGAAGCTGAGACAGGAGAGACTGGAAGACTTTGCAAGAGGAAAGCTCTTGGCCTATATTGTCAGAGAGGACGAGAAAGGGCCTTCGTTCCAAAAGGAAGAGCTTACCAAGGGGAACTGACAACAGGGACAGGGACAGGGCCAGCAAAGGCAGTCCCCGCCCCAAGACTGAGTAATGCGTGTGGACTCCACCACCAGGGACCTACTCTGCAAACCAAGTTGTACCCCACGGCAGGGGCCCAGCAGTTAGTCGTCTTTCTCACCCCAACCTCAGTGATTCTCACTCACTGATGGGATTAACTCATGTCCCCCCACAAAACACACTCAAGTCCTGACCCCGAAGTGGGACCTTTGAAGAGCCTATTAAGATGGGGCCAAAAAGAATCAGGGTGGGCCTTAATCCAGTCTGACAGGAGTCCTTGTAGACAAAGGAAATTTGGACATGGCAGTAGAAGCCAGAGGAGTAGACAGAAGGAGATGGACTGCCCTGTGACAGAGGCAGAGCCTGAGTGACCACCAAAACACTACAGACTATGGAAAAAGTATACCTGCTGACACCTTAACTTTGGATTTTTGGCCTCCAAAACAGTGAGACAAAAAATTCCTGTTATTTAAGCCAACTAGCTTGTAGTATTTGTTATAGCAGCCCTGGCAAACTAAGACACTGGCAAATATTTCCATTTTATATCTCGGCAAACTGAGGCTCAGTGAGACTGCCCAAGGACACAAGGACTAGACTGGCTGGCACACAGGGATCTGCCAGGGCAGAGAGCCAGGAGTAGGAGTAGGTGGCGAAGCCCCACAGGGGACGACTGGGAACTCCATCAGGTTGGGAAGGAAACCGCAAATGCTTGTTGTCCACCCAACCCCTCCAGAAGGAGAGGGCTCTGTTTTTCAGCCCACCGCTGCACCCAGGGCAGTCTGGAACACACCAGGCATTCAACGGACACTGAGGAGCAATCCAACCAACAACCAAACACGGGGTCAGCCCTTCCAGTTTTCACAGTACTTCTATATGCTTCATCCTATTTGCTCCCATCAGCTGGCTGGACAGGACTCACTCTCCCCATTTTACAAATGCAGAACTGAGGCTTACAAATAAGAGAACCACTCTGGGTTGCCATACTGAAAATCTGCTGGGAGAACTTCCCAGGAAACTCCACCATGCCCAGAGAAGGAAAGATGAACTCATGCATTCATTCCGATCTCTGGTCGATGCTCCAGCAGCAAGTGTCCAGGGAGGCATTTTTTATGGACCCTGCCTCCAAGGAGCCCACAGCCACACAGGGCTGCATAGTAGAGTTGGACAGCATCTCCCAACCCAATAACTAGAGAAAAAAGGGAGGATGCAGGTGTTTGCCCTTCCTGACCCACTCCACAGGGCCCCCGGTCCTGCCGAGCACCAGAGCCACCGCAGACTGAGTGACCCCAGAGCCAAGACCTGTCAGAGAGCTGGGCTGAGGCAGCCCAAGCCCACCTCAGCAATGGGGCTGCAGCTCCTAATTCTCCCCTAGGCCCCAAGTTAAGCCAAGATGCCAATCAATCACACCTGTGTGCTCCAGGGCTGGATACAAACCTCAATCTCTGACTCCAAAGTCCTTACTGTTTATCAATTACGCC
Organism: Dasypus novemcinctus; assembly: GCF_030445035.2. Taxonomy (NCBI): domain Eukaryota; kingdom Metazoa; phylum Chordata; class Mammalia; order Cingulata; family Dasypodidae; genus Dasypus; species Dasypus novemcinctus. The sequence goes on along the minus strand of NC_080681.1, from coordinate 78,512,932 downwards.
AAAAAGAAAACAAGTGGTAAAGCAACAGGGTTCTACAGCATAAAGGAGAAACAGCACTAGCCAGGGAGTCAGGCCGGGGACTTAGTCCCAGCTCTATCACTCAATAAGACCAAAAACAACTCCTCACCTTTGTCACAAGCCTGCTACACGCTACATACCGGAGCTACATCAACCCTATGGGATAGGAATTACCTCCATTTTATAAATAAAGAAAATGGAGACACAGAGTTCAGTGAATTTACTCAAGGTCTAGCCAGTGCTAGAAATGGGATCTGAACCCAGTCCTGACTCCAAAAGCCATGTGGGCACAAGTGAAAAGGCCCCTTTGAACCTTAATCTTCTCATCTGTCCAAAGGGGGATTGAATGAATAATGACCATTTGGGCAGAGCTTTACAGTATAAGAAGCCCAAGTGGTACCTGAGAGGGATCAGGAGGCCAAGACAACCCCCAGCATCTCTATCTAAGCCTGTGCCAGATGGAGATCTGAGCTATGTACATTGATCTCTGCCCCAACAAGTCTGCCAAAAGCTGGCATCATCGGGCTCCCAGCTCTCAGTTCAAGCATTTGGTCCAAGGTTCTTTCCCATCTTAGAGAAATCTGGGGCAGATGTGTTGCAACCACCAGTATCTACTCTTTAACCACAAGGCAAAACCCAATTTACAGAACCTGGGTCTTCACCCAGAGAGAGGGCAAGTGTGTGGCAGAGAGAGCCCAATATCTCAAGCTGAAAGGCTGGTGGCCAATCACTCCGGGACAGCTACCAGGCCCCCAGCTCCTCCCCATGGCCTATAGCCTGGCAGCTCCAGACGCTTGTGGCCAGAAAGGCTTAGGGACCACCAGAGCCAACCTTTCCCAAAAAGGAGAAGAAAGGGAGGCCCAGGGAGATGAGGAGATTTGCCCAAGGTCACCCAGCAAGCAAGTAGGAGACGTCTTTATAAAGAGCCCCAAGATGATGCTGGAAAGAGAATATGACGGTGCCGGCTAAAGAAGCAAATATCTGTCTGCACGTGAGAACCCTGAACAAATTCTGGAGTCAAAAAGGTGCTGAGAGCTTCCCTTGTGTCCAACCTTGTAGGAAAAACAGAAACACAAAAGATGGCTCCTCCTTTATAGACTACAAGCTTCTTGAGGGCAGGGGACTGGGCTGGATTCCATTCTCAACCTCCCTGAACCCCCCACTCTGAGCTGGGCTCTGGGCTAGGCACAGGGGCTGCAGAGATAATGAGATCCAACCCTGTCCAAGGAAGCATAAGTATATAGGAAATGGCCGCCGAGTGTGATCAATGCTATGGCAGGTGGACAGACAGAGGTTGAGGGAGCCGAGCCAGAGCTCTAGCATAACAGGCCTAGGGAGAAAGGCCTGGGAGGAGGTGGCATTTGAGTTGGTTCTTAAAATATTAGTAGGAGTCAGTCCGGTGGGAAGGGAAGGCTCTTCTAAGAGGTTCTATTGACCAAACATTTATGTAGGAGCAGTAATAATAATAACATAAAATACCAACATGGAGCATTCACCATGTGTCAGTTTACGTGTTTATGCACTTATACTTGCATTAACTCATTTAATCCTCACGACAGCTTTGAGATCATTACTATTATTACCCCTACTTCACAGATAAACACACTGAGGCCCAGAGAACTCAATAACTTGCCCAAGGCCCCACATTAGTACCTGGAGCCAGTATTCAAACCTGGCACCCTATACACGTCAGACTTTGTGCTGGACACAAGGGTACAAAGGTGAATATCTGAGTCCTAAATACATATTTTCCAACCTGTTCTAAAAATGACTTAAGAAGGCTCAAAGATGAATAAAAAGGTACAACCAGACCCTCAAGAAGCACACAGTTTATAAGGAAAGATGGACGAGTAAACAGAAAATTCCAGGCCTGCGGCTGCATAAGGAAAAATTCAATATTGCTAGAGATCAAACAAAGCAAGGATGAGAGAGATGGAGCTGGACCAGCAAGGAATGTCAGGTCACAGGGCTCAGGCCTTTCCCATTGGTCAACCAGTTGCCCATCTATGAGCCCATCTATGAGCCAAGATGTAATTTCAGGTGAGATCTTTAATGCAAGGACCAAGGACAGGCTGTAGGACAAATCAATGCCTCAACCAATGTGAGCAGATGCTGTTGTGGTTGATAAAATAAAAATCTACTTACAAGAACTCTTAAAAATTAGTAACCTTTTCTCAGTAGGTATTTTCTACATCAAAAGATACTAAAAGTATAAAACTACTCTCATGGGGACAGTGGAAAGATTTTCATCATTGTATATAGAAAACTCAGGTACCCCTGTTGTCAAGGATACAAAGTAACAGGAAGGTTTTAAGCAGAGAGCTCTCAGGATCCAAGGTCTGAAACTTTTGCTCTCTACCCTCTACTGCACCCCCACTTTTCTAAGCCCCCCAATCTGCTTGAAATCATCCATCTGAAGGGCCGAAGATCCTGCCCCAGTGAGAAGTTCCAATGGAAAGATATTCTCACAAAGAGCGCTGCGTAAGTACAAATGACTGTTTGATCAATCATTTGGCCTCAGTGTGGGACTTGGTTAGAATTAAAGCCATCTGGCTTGGGGGGGGAGGGGGGAGGAGACAAGCAGGCGGGAAAATGACCCACCCCCTCCCCCAAAAAAGCATTGTTAAAATATAACAGGGAGAAACAGTTAAAGTCCCTGCTGTTACTTCAGCCTAAGCCATTTAATCCTCCAGCACATAAAGCAACTTATTTTATGACCCTTTTCCCTTTAAAAAGTAAATCAGAAGACACTGCCTTGAATTCAGATATCTCTGAAACACACTACTCATCCCTCCCACTGAAATATCCTGTTTCATAAACCTTCTTCGAGATACTTGAAACTGCAGATCACTAAATGCCTAGCTTTAGGCATCTGACATTCCAGAGAATTAATATTTAAACTTATTATAGGAAAAAGAATTGAGTTTGGTTGAAGCATGAAATATTTAATAGTGTCTCTAAATTAGAAACCCTATTTTGTTTCGCGTTAGAAATGCCAACGTCATTACCTGGGCTTTGCACTCAAATAAGATAAAAATACACAGGCGGTCTTGAGATTAAACACACAATTACTGCCGTTTTCTCCAGAGAGAGAGGGAGTGAGACAGGTTTGGAGAGTGGAAGCGATTGAGTTTCATTTTTACGATACACTTAAAATTATATTATCATTCTCTGCCTCAAGGGTTGGACTTGAGAGTGCTGAAGCTACTTAACCACCGAAAACTGTGTCAAAATCAGTGAATCCACTGAGGCCTGCTCGCAGGCTCTTTCTGCCTTCTGCGTCTTCCTAGAAATGGGCCCGCTGCGGGACAAAACCTGGTCACTTTCTCTACTCACTAGCACAAAAGTATTAAGTGGTTCAGGATAAAAATTAAGCTTCATTTGACACAGTGGGTCCTGGCAGCCTCCACCAGCACGTGTAATTTATTTACAGGGTTGGAAAGTCGGCAAAATACATCATCAACTCTTATACAAACTTCTACTAGGTATTAAATACCCAACCCTCAGAGAAGTAATTCACACAGCCCAGCACCGTTCCAAAATAAACCCAATCTCCAGCCCTCCGGAGAGCTTAAAACAGCAAAAGGGACCTGGGTTTTTCAAAGTCGGGTTTAGAGTACTCCCTGGCTTCTTGCTAAAACCTTATTTTCCATCAAACCTGCTATTTAAGAACAAAATCAACAACATCTAAAAAAGTTATCTGGCTGCTAAAAGACGCAAATAGCAAGAAGCTGAACACACAGCAAAGAAACTGGAGCCATCCCTGATACTTCTTCAAACACTCCCTTTTAGAACCAGTGGCAACAGATGAAGGCAACGAGGCCTCCGACAGTACAGACTCCTGCAATTTCACCTTCAGGATAACTATGATTCCCTGAGAATGTACACACTCATCACACAGTCTTATCAATGCACACCCCTCATTCAAGACCACAGACTCGGCCTCATAGCTAGACCTTTTCCATCTGCGTTGGGTAGGGGCCAGTTGGCTCAGTCATCATTTGACACCAAAGACCCGCGCCCACAAACCCTCGAATTTGATCAGATCCCTCGCCTCTTCTCCCTCCCAAGCACTTCCTTCCACGAAGTGTTTAAGGAGAAATAATTATTGGATAGATCCCTGAGCCACCGCTCCCGGTGAAGCATATATTCTACACACCAGGTATGGCAGGGTAGTGGGGATCGGGAGGGATTTTCATCAAACAAATGTCTTCAGGAGCCAGACAGGGGAGACCAGCACCAGGGTCTTGGCAAGGGATCTCCCCAAACTGCCCAGAAGTCCCGACTGGGACTGCCACCTGCACCAACTGGTAGGGTGCCTGCGCCCCTCTGGGACCCTCCGCTGCCTCTGAGTACTGGCCTGCCTCCCCACTGCCTGAGGGCCCCATGCCACAACTGGGAACCCACCCTCCTTTCCCCAGTTCTGCAGCAGGGCAGGGGACAAAACCCTAACCGAGGCAGTTTCCTCTTAACGTCACACCTCGGCCTGTGAGCTGGGACCCCGATGGGACACTCTGGAGAGGGCCGTCTGGACAGCCTGCCGCCTCCTGCTGCCTTCCAGGGCTTGGGGCGCACCCGGCACTCAACGGCGCCAGCGATTCCACGGTGACGAGTAACGTGCCCACTGGTAGGATTTTAACGGCTGGTCCTGGACAGCAGTGTGCTTTAGGGTTCAAATCCTAGGCTCACCCCTACTTACTAACTGCATAACCTTGGACAAAGCACTTAACCTTTCCAAGCCTCATCCCCCATCTGTTAAATTAGAATAATGCCTCCTCTCCTCATAGGGTCGGTGGGCAGCATTAAGTGTGATCACAACTATTACTAGAAAATGTCTGGCCTGGCACAAAGTAGGTACCCAATAAATGGTTACCTCCCTTGTCCCACTCCTTCTGTGTTCGGTTTCAGAGTCAAGAGTTTCAAGGGCAGGTCAAGTCCCTAACCCGGCCTGAGACCAAGGCAGTCTCTTTCCAGACCCTGAATCCTTCTTAGCTCAGTTAATATGGAATCCTGGAGGATCAGACCAGGGAAGATTTATGAATCACCCAAACTGCTCCCCATTTTACAGGTGGGGAACCCGAGGCTGGAAGCAAAGGGCCTTGCCCACACGCCCTGAGGCTGCACAGTGATGCATGTGTTTGCTCCAGGCAGGCCCAGACCATAAGCACCGAGCAACTCAGGCCATACAGGAAATGCGTTATTCATTTAAACGGACTGAAGGTCTCCTCTCGGTGCATCTGACTCAAATGCTGACTTTAAAAACACAGCTCATAATGCTAACACAATCTGCCTCCATCCGCCGGAAACCTGCTGAAGGAATAACTCTTTGGAGTTTAAGAAGATGGGAAGAAAAGGAAGCACATGCTTTAAGTGACTTTAAACTATAAGGATTAGAGTTGGACTCCCCCACCCCCAACCCATCCCAGACCTCTGTTTTCTTTCGATTTCTTATAAATAAGGCTTTAGAAGACCAAAGCAGCCACAAAACTCCCCCCACCCCCACCCCTTTACTCAGAAACTCAGCTGTGAGTCCCTGGACTTTGGTTCCAATGCTGAAAGCATTTTTTTTTTCATTGTAAACTATTAATTCGGGCAGTGGCTGTTGATAAACAAGAAGTCCGTTTTTAAACTGCTAGAATCATTAGCACAGTGAAGGCGAGCGGTACAAACATTTTGGGAGTTTGCTCGTTTTTCCTGACCCTGGTATTACAGCTGTGCTTTGTGCATAATGCAGCGGAATTTTTCAAAGCCCATTGCAGAGTTTGTTTCATTTCTTCTCCTCCTTGAACTGAATGTCTTTGCTTCTTTAAACACAAAAATAAACTACCCCCTACCAAAAGAAACAATACTCTCTCTAGGTCCAAACTAATTGCAACTAAAATCTGTACCAGAAAAAAAAAAAAAAGGCACACCACACATTACAATTTAACTTTGAATATAATCATGTATATATGGTGAGAATGCTGGAAAACCACCTATCAGCTTCAAAACAGGGAGTTCGTGTCCAAGAAAACTGAGAGAAGGAAAGGAATTATCCTCTGTATGCAAAAGCCACAGTTAGTGGCAGTCGCTGGGCAACTTCCAAATAAAGTTGGTGTTTATTTGTTGTTTTTTTCTAATCCTATCCAAAAAAGGATTGAAAATCCGATTTCAAACTTCAGTTTCTCCCTTCTTCTAGGAGGCTGGCCAAACTCCACGAAATAAAACCGAAGAAAATGATGATAATTATGCAACATTCAGAACAAAGAACATAAGAATATATTTTTTTAAATGATTCATTGTGCACTTATGCCTGTAATGGGATTTTAACGCACTGTAAAAATAAGTGTGCTGGCTCACTTAGCTTCTCACGCAAGTGAAACACAGGGAGATGAATAACTCGGAGACGGGGTGGGTTTTGTTTTCTGTGTGTTGTTTTTGTTTTTGTTTTCGTTTTCAGAAGCCATGTGAAGGAAACCCACAGCGTATAAAGAAATTTACTCTTTAAAAAAAATCACAGATGGAGCACAGCCTATTGATAGGATTCCACAGCTAAGAGGGCCCTGAGACCCTAGCCCAGCTAAGGAACTACAGGTAAGCCACTCAGAAAAACTAGACTTAAATGAAGTGGCCATCTCACAGGACGATCCCCCGTCCATGCCAAGTCTTAGCAGCTTCCAGAGAGCTTGGGAGGTGGGAAGGGAAGAAAAGAGAAATTCTAGACACAAGCTTCTCAGAGAATCTTTGGGAATTATATTTCCGCTACATGCCTATAAAGGATTTGTTGGATACATAACTCTTATGACTACAGACGCAACATGTTCCTAGCTTATTTGTAAACCCACACACATACATGTTTCTCTTTGTCTCACTGAGCCTGACATTTGGCCAGCAGGTTTCTCTCCCCCCTATTTGAAACCTCAGGCACCGAAAAAATTTGGATCTGATTATTTCTGGATCACTGGACCAGCACTTGAAAATGGATGAAATGCAAGCAAATTGCCCACCATGACCAGAGGGGGGGAAATGCTTCAAAAATAACTCCTACCTTTCTATTACGGATGCGCTAACCCCACCGAGGCCTCCACAGAACATGTCAGTGGCTGTTTATTCAGATGAAGAAACTCTGCGAGGTAAAGCAACCAAAATCATTATGTCTACTCTACCACCAGCAGCCCCTGACACCCATGCACACAATCTACAGTTGCTTTTTTTTCTCTTTTTGAAGAAAAAAAAATTCCACCTTTTTTTTCAGTTACAAGATTAACTAATTTTTTGCATTACCATCCATGTTATGATGAATGTTTACGAACAGCAGAGTTCCTGTGTGTCATGATCACTGACCTCCTTTTTATTTCTAGGATGTGTCCAGTCTCAACTCATGGTGAAAAGAGCCTAGTGAGTCGTTGTGAATTAAACAGTGACCTCATTATCTCCTTTGGCCTGGGAACAGCAATTGTCGACAAATGGAATCATCTGGTAAACTCTTAGTTTACTTACTAGAGCAGAGATACTCGTTCCCGATGTCCAAAGATTCAAGACAGGAGACATAGCAGAAGCAAAAATAGTTTTGAACTCTCTGGGAACCTTTGGAAGGCCTTCATTTTCCAGCAACACACAGATGCAGAAGGTACAAGTCGTGGAACCAAAATCAAATATTTGGTCCTGAACACCTTTGACACTAACACTGTCTCTGTGATTCTGAGCAAAGCCTTGAACCTTAAAGTCTTTATCTATAAAATGGGAATCACATTCCTTACAGTCTGGGTCTGTCCAGCACTTTATAGACTGAAAAGCGCTCCTCCATCTGTTCCTTCACAGCAGCCCACAAGGTAGGCAGAGCACAGCTGGAGTGAAGGCAGGATGAGATACCGTATGGGAAAACACGCTGGGAACTGTGAAGCACTGTGCAGGGGAACGAGCATCATTAGGGCACCACCACGAAGCTGTCCACTTGCATAAAGCCCAGATGTTTACCTTCTTTCCTTGTCAGGACTTATAAAAGCAGAGTGCTGGGTGTTTAAAAATAAGAAAGAAAAATGCAGCATCTGGTCACTTGGCCTTTCCAGCTGTTTGGAATCTGGATAAACGGGACTCTGCCATAAACACATCGTGATTCTTATTGTAAATGATGACAACGTTAGCGCATGACGTCAGTCCGTCCCCAATGCCTCCTGAGCCCTGATCTGGAAACACATAGGACCCCACCATGCACAGATAAACTGCTGGATTCAAGAACGTGCTCCCTTCTTCTGCTGAGGGTCTGTCGGCGCAGAAGGCAGAGCGTCTGAAACCTGACCCCAGACGAAGCAATACTGTCTCTCCTCTAGTCCCTGGGCAGCTGCGGCCACAACAGACCTGCGGCCTGGCTCCTCTCAGCTTCCCCCGGCGCTAATGCACTAGCCTTAGTGCTCTTCACATCCGACGATTGGAAACAAATGGTTCTCCCCCTCCTCGTTCTACCTCTTTATCTCCAGTCTTTCTGAACCTAGCGTGGTGCGGTGCGGTGCAGGAATTACTAAAAGTGACCCCTCCTACCTTTTTCGTTTCCAATGCATTCTTAGAATTACTGCCTTATTTACCTGGGAGGTAGGCATTATTACCTCTTGTGTAAATGAAAAGCCAGAGGTTGAGAACATTAAAGACTTTACAATACTGATCCCAACAATAAGTAGGCACTGAGTACCCTTCACATTCTTTATCACTGATGCTCTCATCAGTCTTACAAAGTGTCAAAGTAAATTTACAAATGAGTCGCGAAGCCTCAGAGGAGTGAAAAAAAAACTTGCCCAGGGTCCCACAGATTGTAGGTAGCAGGGTCTCACAAATTCTAGCACAGTCAATAAATGTTTTTCAATTGGTATTTCTATCTGTCTGTTTCCAATAAGCCCGAGAGCTCAGAGCAAGGCACCGAACACTCAAAGGGTATGATGGTCTGGGGAGTACTTGGTGGGCACAAGGGCAAAGACGGTGCCATTTTCTTGTGGCATTTTTAAGAAAGCTGCTGAAGCTCTGCCTGGAAGCTGGCTGTGTCTCAGACCACTTGGTGGCCTGGCTTGGCCCATGGCTACAGAGAAGCCATGTCGGAAACCTCTCTAAGCCCAGGTCCCCAAGAGATGGGGGGGCCAGCAATCCCTGCCCCTGACCTGCTGGGTGGCCTTTTACAAGACATTTCTCCCCACTCCAGGCCTCAGTTTCCTCATCTTTCAAATGGGTGTGATATGAGATAAACCCTATCCCACCAGCCTCACAGGGGAGCTGTGAAGAAACCAGTTCTAAAGACTTTTGGAAGATTAACCAGAGCAATCAGCTGAAGATACAGCCTCTTCCTCCCATCCTTGCATCCTCTGCTGCCCTTTCTAAATACAATCCTGACTTAAATATCTCATCTTTTAGATATTTTGGGGAGGGGGATAAAAGTAATTTGTGTTTGGGGGCATGGACATACGCAAAGCATCTAGGTGAAAGGTCTCTGAAACCACAGGCTCTGTTTGGGAGCTCATCACTAGTCTGGGGAAGCTCACTTGCGCAAGAATGCCACCATTTTTTTTTTAAATGCAAAACGTTGCAAGAGGGTATCTGCCTAACAGACTGTGATTGAGGGGGGCGAGCCAGGGCACTCAGGGCAGCAACGTTATTCATTCCTTGCTGCGCAGCACTCCTCCTCCCTGATCACAGAGAACCTCAGAGTTCTCTGCAGTCCAGCAATGATACTCTGCAGGCGTTGTCGTTTTGTTTTTTTTTCCATACCTACTCTTCTTAAAAATAACCCTTATTTCTCGGAGAAGAGACTGACATTTAAAATAACAGGAAAAGAAATGGCTCTCTTCTACAAAGTCAGGTGTTTTCTTTTAAAAAAGAAAAAAGAACGGTTTATGTTTATTTCATTTTACCAGTCCCTGAATTTGGGAGTTGGGCTCTCATCTCTAAAAGCAGGCAGGCCTACCTTTGCTAAAATAAAGCAGTGATGCCTCTGGAGCCGCAAATCACAGACCGTTTTTCCTCCTCCTTGGGAGGAGGTCCCAAATGCTGATCTAACCAAATCCCAATGCATGGCTTCTCCCTAGGAAAAGGAAAGGGGGGATGGGGAGGCAAAAGCTTAACAGATATCCCCAATTTCTGGTTAATTATCTGTCAGCACAAAACTTATAAATAATGGCTCAATAATAATTAACTGTGATGAGAAGGACATGTTCAACAGAATCCCAACATTCTCACTGACTTTGGGCCCATAAACTGTGCCCGGGGCCTGCAACTTTTTGCTCACCAGCTTTGCTAGATAAGGTCGGGTATTGGCAAAGTAACTTTGAACAAAAGACTGTGCTTCTGAAGGGTCATGTACAGAAAAGCCATTTTTCAGTCAGAACTTAACTCAGGCTGGATTTGGAAATTCATAAAAACTTCTGGCAGGAATCCAGAAATCAACCGGTATAATTCTTCACTTGACAGATGGGGAAACTGAGGTCCCAAGAGGGGAGGGGTCTTGCCGAAGGCCTCTGGTTTTTGTTATCTAGAGAGACTGGAATACTTCAAAATATGCCTTTAGACGGCTCAGCGATAGAGATACCGGAGTTGCTACTCCCAGACTACAAAAAGCTTTCATTTATAATAAGATTTTGACAAGTTTCACACAACTTTTATCAGAAACATACGGAAGCAAAATTACATAATCTGAGCTTTCTATACACACATCCCCCCAAAACAGGCTTATTGCGTTTAAATGAGATGTTTCCTACAACCAGGCATCACTTCGGACTGACAGGCAAGTCCCAAACAATTAGAGAAACTTGAGAAACTTTGGAGAAAGTTCCACCAACTTCTCCGGAGCCTCTCTACAAAGGCACGCGTGGGCAACGCCTGGCAGCCAGAGTCCCTCCACACCCGCGATCAGGCACGATGGCGGGACCGGACTCACCCTTCCCGGCGGCGGCGGCCTTGGGCGGGCCGTAGTCTCGGGGGCTCCGAGGCCGAAGGAGGTCGTGGGCGCGGGGCGGCGGCCCCGGCGGCCGGGATATCAGATCCCGCGGGCACCCCTCGCCGCCGCCGCCGCCGCTCACCGTGACCCTGAAGGCCATGTGCGCGCCGAGGCCAGTGTGTCCGCTGCCGGGGCGGGGCGCGCCGGGGGCCTCCTTCGGCCTCTTGTCCGAATGCACCTCGGCCACCTCGCAGTGCATGGCGCTGGGGCGGAGCGCACCGCTGGGGGTCGCTCCGAACTCCTGGGGAGGGGAGACAGCACAGGCGCGTTAGAATCGGAGAAGCAGTCCCTCTCTCGTCCCTTCGGTTTATTCCTCGTCTCTAAAATGGGTAGAGTCGTCACACCTACCCGGAGGTCATTCCCACCTGATCCCGCGTTAAAGACCCTTCCTCGGCTTAGGGGCGCCCCTCACTTCCTTCCCTCGTTTGTTGAGGACCCCAGCCGCCACGGCGCATTCCCGCGAAGCCTCCGGCTCCCTGCGGCCCAAATCCACCTCCACCGAGACTGGTGCTTTTCGGATGAATGGGGAAATTGAGGTTGGAGAGCGGAGGGAGACTGAGCGGTGTCACCCAATGGATCAGAGACCGGGTGGCAACGATGATTTCCAGAGCAGGGCTCTGGCGAAGCCGCAGAAGCGGCTCTGGGTGGGTCAAGGGCTGCGAGCCCCATGGGCGCTCTGGGGCCCGGCTGGGCGCAATGGCAGCGAACCGCGCCCCCACGGGTCCCGAGCGCAGACTCTCCGACACACACCCGCGCCCACCCAAACCGGGAAAATGGGAGTCTGAGGATGGGCGCTCACTCCCGCGACGCGAACGCATCACGCACACACCAAGACACAGGCATTCCCGCGCGCATTAGAGAAATGAACCCATCGCGCGCTTGCACCTACTGAGGTACAAAGTCGGCAACAGCCACGCACATCACTCATACTCACGCAAATGCACATTAGGGCCAGGACGTGCCACACACACTACATTCACTCATTCACCCGCTCAGACACTCAGCAACACCATCAGCCGCAGTTCCATTCTGTGCGCGCGCGCACGCACACACACACACACACGCCGGGGGCCCCCCGCACCAGAGCCTTGCCCTTTCAGTCATCCAGCCTGGAACTAGGGCCCGGGACCCCAAACTCTCCTTTCTCCTCCGCGATTCTTGCGCCATTCCAAAGTTCCGGACTCGAGCATCGCTGGGACGCACGCCTCGAATCCCGGGTGCCCGGCGCCCGCCCCCTCCCTGGCCGCAGGCCGCAGGCCGCAGGCCGCGCCTCTCCTCACCTAGCCGCCGCCGCCACTGCACTCGCGGGGCGCACGGCTCAGCGCGCCTCCACTGGCGCCGCAACCCCCGCAGCCGCCGCCGGGGCCGCGGCGTCCTGCGGGGCGGCACCCTGGGGGGCGGGGGCGGGGACGGGGCGGGGGCGGGACCACAGCCTGCCCGACAGCCTCTCTGGCCACTGGCGAGCTGCGGCCGCCCTGCCCGAGCGAATCGGGCGCGAGGGCGGGGCCTCCGCGCCTGGGGGGCTGGGCGGGGCCGGCGCGGGGCTGAGCGAGGGTTTGACAGGCGGCGGCAGGCTGGAGCCCCCGCGGCGGCGCCCCCCGGCCTCGGGGACTGGCAGGCCTGTGGCGCGGCGCCGCGCGCGCGCGAGGCCGGGCACGGTCACCCGCGCTGAGCCGGCCGAGTCGCCGGGCGCCCTGGGCGTGGGGAGAGCGGGGCTCGACCCGGCTCTGCCTCCGCCTCTCGCGGCGGCTTTGGGCGGGATCCCTCCCCTTTCCAGGGTCAGTCTTCTCCTCCGTCAAATGGGAACGGCCGTACCTTGCTGACGCGGCGAGAACCGATGGGCAAGTATTTTCGAAGTTTTCGTGCAGAATCCAACTCGCGAACTCGAGAAGTCATACAGATTTCATATTGAGTCGGCAGCAAAATTGGGATAGGAACCCAAGCGGCTCGGCCTGCTTTTCTTTTTGTTTGTGTATGTGGGAAGTGCTTTCTACCGGCAACAGTCCAAAGATAGAAGGTCTCAAGCTCCGGATAAAAAAGCAAAAAACAGGTGCTTGGATCCCAATCAGAAAATATCCCGCTCTCCCAGGAGCTCCTTACCACTCTGCGGTTGAGCCGCACTCATCTGAGTTCCTCCAGGACCCATACCCGGTGTCCCTGCCTTCCGGGCTCCCACACGCAGCAGTGTTCCGGGGCCTTTGCCTGAACGTAGAAAGAGCACTGGACAAGGAATAGGCTTCACAGCGTCTGGAAGCAGCAACCTCATTCCTCTTTGTTTCCTCCTGTGTAAAATGCGGGTGTTGACCTGTGCCTGGCCTACCTGTCAGGGTTAGTGAAGATGGTCTCTGCATTTCGTCCCAGTCAGCCTGATCTGCACTGTTTGCTGGTGGTCCGTGCCAGCTCCGAGGGTCCCGCCCTGCAGTGACATCTCTGAAGGGAGGGCTCTGTCTCTTTGGCCTTGATCTCAAATTGAAAAATATGTACGGAGTCCAGCAGGTTAGGTCTCATATACACAGGGTTTTGCACAGAGTAAGAGACTCCAAGCATCACCCCTGAAATCTTGGAAACCCAGGATTCTAGAATCACAAAATAGTAACATTAGATTTCATGTAATTTATTAAGTATGGAATCTTACAATTAGGGAGCACTTATGCTAGGAAGGATCTTGACTATTTGGTTGGACACATGCCTCCCCCACCCCACCCCCACTGTCACAGCAGAGGGCTTGAGTGTGGTGGAGCTAGCGTTGGTGTCCAGGCTTCCTGGCTCCCAGTCCGGGACTCTTCCTCCTCTACTAAGCTCATGGCCTCTAATGGGTACAGATGTCAATCCCGCCCACAACATATAGACCAAGGGTTGGATCGGGCATCTCAGAGGTCTTGCCTCTGTCTAGGGATTTGGAGGGGGTGTGGGGGGGGGGTTGTTGCTACTTTTATGGTAGGAGGGGATGGAGTCAAAAAGAGCACGAGTAGCTCACAACTCCCCCCACCAATGTGCCACCAGGTGCTCTCCTTTGCCCCCCACCCTCGCCCTGCTTGCCAGTAACCCTTGCTCTCTACCTCACTCATCTGGAGGACGAGTGGCGGCTTTGCCAACAAGCCATTTGACTTTAGGCGGATTATAATCCAACTCTGGAGTTCAGTGTTCCTCTCGAAAAATGGAAGGGTTGGAAGATGACCTCTGGGCCTCTCCAGTTCTGCCCTCCAGTGAGGCCAGGAACCACCTCATCTGCACCCCACACACACACACACACACACACACACACACAGTGCACTTACTCAGACTCAGAAAACATTTGCTGAATAAGTCACTCAACCAAATGGACCTGCAATAAAGGCTCTCCAAATTTCCAAGATGCAGCAACAGCTTATTCAGTTCTTTACCCAACTAGCCCCCATGCCTGACTCCCGGACACAAAGATCCACCAGGCTACCTCTTCCTCAGTGAGCTCACAGCTCTACCCTACCAGGACAGACGGATTTGTGAAGCCTGTCAAAGTGATAAGAAGGTTAATCTGCTCTATAAAACAGACCTCTTAAGCACGGTGTGTGGTGGAACCCCTTTGGGGATATATAGAATTGCATGGGTATACGTATTTTTTTTTCTGAGAAGGAAACACGCAAAACTGAACAATGCTTAAGGGAATGGGGGACTGGGTGGGGCCCGCACTTCACATTTTTATACCTTGCTTAACTGTTTTCATTTCCTAACAATATATATTAATCCCCTCTCTTCTAACAAGAGTTATCTGAGCAGTGGGGTAATGGGCTGTATTTTTAAAATTTATCTTAGTATTAAAATATAGCTAGAGAAGCAGATGTGGCTCAACAGAGAGTGTCCACCTATCATACAGAAGGTCTAAGGGTTTGACACCCAGGGCCTCCTGGCTTGTGTGTGGAGCTGGCCCAAGCGCAGTGCTGCTGTGAGCTAGGAGTGCTGGCCACGCAGGGATGCCCCTGCGTAAGGGTGCCCCCAGTGCAAGGAGCGGCCACTGCACAAGGAGAGCTGCCCCGCATGAAACTGCAGCCTGCCCAAGAGTGGTGCCACTCATACGGAGAGCTGACGCAGCAAGATGACACAACGAAAAGAGACACAGATTCCCAGTGTCGCCTGATGAGAATATAAGCAGACACGGGAGAACACACAGCAAAAGGACATAGAAAGCAGACAATCGGGGGGGGGGCGGGGATAAATAAATAAATATTTTTTTAAAAACCTAAACTAGTTAATATTTTAATTGCCAAGGACAAAACAAAGCAAAACAAATAAAAACTGCTCATGCTAGTAGCATAGACCATAATATGCTTTTTACACAACCCGTTTCCAGGTCATACTCTCTTTTGTGCTCCATTCTCACTTGCTGAGTGTCTACTAGATATTTCTACCCAGATCCATGTACAAAAACGAGCATCCTTTTCTTCTCCAATATTGCTCGTCATTCCTATGTCCCTAACCATGTGAATGATCCTATGGCCAAGTTCACCAAGTCACAAACCTGAGAGTCATCCTGGACCCCTCGTCTTCCACACTCTCATATCTAATTTGACATAAACCCATCTAACCATCCCCCTTCTCTCAATCCTCACAACTACATTTCTTCAAAGCTCTCACAAATTTCTTAAGTCTCCCAAGTCTTCTCCCTGCTTCATCTTCTTCCTAGTCATACATCTTCCACACTAGTCTTCCTATCAAACTTTCCTTAACATAGATCTGACCATGTCTGTTCCCTGCTTAAACCCCATTAACAGCCTCCGATGACCGTCTAAACAAAATCGAACCATTTTCTCACCCATCCCCAGCCCCATTCTGTGTTTCTCATATCCTAGAACCCACCACTTATTATGTTCATGCCTTCATGGCTTTGTATATGGTATTTCTATGGTAACATTTTATCCTCCTGTCCACCATTGCAAATCCCCCCAGTGAATTGTTTAATGCCCAGCTCAACTATCAGTTTTCCCCAGAAGCCTTTCCTTTATCCTCTGGCTAGAATTGCTTTCTTTCTGCATACCCTCACAGTCCCCTCTGCTTCATTTTAGCTCAGAACTTATCACATTGTTTTATAACTGCATATTTAACCTTCTGTTCCCACTCTAGACTGAGAGCTCTGTGAGAGCAGAGGCAGCCTTTGCCTTTGTATCTCCAGATTCTAGAGCAGAGGTTCTTTTTGGTGATGTCCACTCCACCTCTAATTAAGAGGGGGCTTTGATCCCTTAGGGCTGATGGATGGGACTCTCTTGAAGAGCCAGGTTCTTTACCAGGAGTTTCAGGGTGTCTGTGAGTTCGAATTGAAAAAAAATCAACTTGATTAGATATCCAACATGATATGAATGTCACCTTGTCAAATACTATATCACAGTTTAATGTTCTTATTCAAGATAAACAACAGTCTGCACATTGATATGCCTTAAAAATAAAATTTAACTTTAACTTTCCTATATTTGGATTATTATTTAATGTGTTAAGAAAGAAGCACATATGTAAAATATTATATGATATGTATCTTATTTTAGTAACTATCTCAATATGTACAACTGGTTTCCTTTGTAATTTTATTTTAAGCATTTAAAAACATTACTCTTGTGGGGACATGTTGGTGCCCATGTAATATATTTATTAAATAATACACAGTATAGTGTGGACTTAGTAGGAGTTTTATCTTGATGTAGCGTGTTCTGAGTGCAGTGGATAACTGCCTTCGAAGAACTCGGTAAGGACGGTAGGGATGGTTTTATGATGCCATGGGAAAACTCGAATTTCTAAATGTTTGCCCAAAATGACCATTTGAACAGATGTTGAACCATGTTAGGTTATCAGGTATTGAAATTATGGGAAAGTTGTAAAACGTAATTTTGAGTAATCCTAAAACTTAATTTAAAGACATGCCGGTGTCGAGTGTCATAAAGCTTCCTATTGCTACATTCTGAGAAGGGGTCCATGGTTTTCACCTGACTGGCAAAGGGGTCTGTGGAACAAAAAAGATTAAGAACCCCTGTCTAGAAGCATAATCTGGTACAAAGTAAGCACTAAGTAAATGTTTATCCAACGTTAATTGAATTATTAAAGACTGACCGACCACTGCATTTGCTTGCTGTCATAGCTGAGTGCTTTCCCACCATATCATGACCTCTTCTCTCCACCCGCTTCACCATCTTTGGCCAGGAGCCTAAGCATATCCTCAGCAAATGACCAGGGCAAAAATATACATTCTGTTTCTTAGGTGTCCTGTGTCCTAGAGATATGAGGAAGGAGAAGGAATCGAGGTGTTGCATGTTATTCTGCTTACCCTGCCTCTACTTTCTGAAGTAAGGGAAGGAGAATTAGCTTCGCTGGGAAATCTACTATGTGCCAGGCACTATAGCAGGCACTTCCCATTTAATCCTGATAACAACCCTGAGAAAAAGTGGTTATCATCCCATTTTACAGGTGAGAAAATAAAAGTTCAAAACTAAGTGATTTGCTGAAGTTCTCACAGTCTAGAGTATCTGATGAGTCCAAAGCCTGAGCTTCCTTAACTGCATTTTGGAGTATTTTTTGGGAGCAGCCCAGAGAATGGCTTCTATAATGGTTGTGGGACATGAAGCTAAGGGACATGAGCAAGTTACCATCCATGGTTCCTCAATATTGCACCAGCCATACTGCACCCTGAGTGAAGATGGGGACTCAGGGATGAGTCCCCACTCTCTTTGTGGGCTATACACATGGGCTCACTCAAGAAGACACAGAGAAAGATACAGAGGAAGTGAGAACTTTGTCAGTTTTGATCCTGGAGCCCTGGGGAGAGATGAGCCATTTGCCTGATAGCTTGCAACTGAAGAGAACAGAGCAGCTGAAATGAGGAAGCCCAGAAAGAAACAAATCCCATGCCAGCCTACAGCTGAGATGAAGAAGCTGGGCCCATGAAGCCTTAAGAGGAAGAAGGATGGAGAGATTAGGCCCGCCATCTTACTTCAACACGTGGCAACTGACTGGGAGGAGAAAATACCTCTTATGGTACCTTGAGATGGACTCTTTAAAGCCTTGTAACTGTAAGCTTTTACCCCACATAAATACCCTTTATAAAAACCAACAGAGGGAAACAGATGTGGCTCAACCAACTGGGCTCCCATCTACCATATAGGAGGTCCAGGGTTCGATGCCCAGGGCCTCCTGGTGAGGCCAAGCTAGCCCACACAGTGAGCTGGCCCATGTGGAGTGGTGGCCCATGTGGGAATGTCGCCCTGCGCAGGAGTGCTGCCCTGCATGGGAATGCCGCCAAGTGTGGGAAAGTTACCCTGCACGGGAGTGCCAGCCAACGCAGAGAGCTGGTGCAGCAAGATGACGCAACAAGAGACACAGAGGAGAGAAAATAAGAAGACATGATAGAACAGGTTGTTGAAGTGGCACAAGAGAGTAATTGCCTCTCTCCCACTGCAGAAGGTCTGGAATTGGTTCCTGGAACCATCTAATGAGAATAAAAGCAGACAAAGAAGAAAACACAGCAAATGGACACAGAGCAGACAACAGAGGGAATGGCGGGGGCAGGGAGAAATAAATAAATCCTTAAAAACAACAAAACAGATTTCTGGTACTTTGTATCAGCACCCCTTTGGCTGACTAATACAAGCAATAAGGCAAGAAAAATAGTAAAATGACATAAAGGTTCAGAAAGAAGAAATGAAACTCTCTATTGGCAAGCTGCCTGATTGTCTACATTTTTAAAATATATGGAATTTACAAAAAAACTCTTAGAAATAATAAGTGAATTTAGCAAGGTTGCAGGATACAAGTTCAGTATATAAAAAGTATTTCTGGGAAGAAGACTTGGCCCAGTGGTTAACAACTACAACATGGGAGGTCCGCAGTTCAAACCCTGGGCCTCCTTGACCCATGTGGAGCTGGCCCATGCGTGGTGCTGATGCGTGCAGGGAGTGCCGTGCCACGCAGGGGTGTCCCTGCGCAGGGGAGCCCCACGCGCATGAAGTGTGCCCCATAGGGAGAGCCGCCCAGCGCGAAAGAAAGTACAGCCTGTCCAGGAATGGTGCCGCACACACGGAGATCTGACACAACAAGATGACGCAACAAAAGTAAACACAGATTCCCATGCCGCTGACAACAACAGAAGCAGACAAAGAACACACAGCAAATAGACACAGAGAACAGACAACTGGGGTGGGCGGGGGTAAGGGGATAAAAATAAAATAAATAAATCTTTAAAAAAATAAAATAAAATAGTAAGTATTTCTACATACTAGCAATAAACAATTTGAAATTCAAATTTTTAAAGTACCATTTATAATAGCACTGAAAAAATGATATATTTATATATATAAATCTATCAAAATATGCGCAGAGTCTGTATGCTGAAAACTACAAAACACTGATGAAAGGAATCAAAGAAGACCTAAATAAATGAAGAGGTATACCATGTTCATGGTTTGGAAGACTCAAAAGTTTTAAGATGTCATTTCTCCCCAAATTAATTTATAGATTCTATACAACTCCAATCAAGATCCAGAAGGATTTCTTTTTTTTTGTAGAAATCAACAAGTTAATTCTAAAATGTATTTGGGAAAGAAAAGGAACTAGAATAGCCAAAATAATTTTGAAAAAGAAGAACAAAGAGGACTCACACTACCTGATTTTAAAGCTTACTATAAAGCTATAGTAATCAAGACAGAGTGGTATGGGCAAAAGGAGAACACAAAGATCAATGGAACTTAATACAGTCCAGAAATAGACCCACATGAACATTAGCCAATTGATTTTTGCCAACAGTTCAAAGGCAACTCAGTGGAAAAAAGATAGTCTTCTCATAGGAACACTCATATATTGTTGATGGGAAACAAAAATGGTATAGCTAGTGTGGAAAGCAATATGACAGTTCCTCAAAGTGTTAAGTACAAAATTACCATCTGACTTGATAATACCACTTCTAGGTATATACTCAAAGAGAATGAAAACAGGGTCATAGATACTTGTGCACCCATGTTTACAGCAGCGTTATTTGCAATAGACAAAAGCTGGAGACAACCCAAATGTTCATCAACAGATAACAGATAAATAAAATGTGGTAACTACACACAGTGGAATATTATGTGGCCATAAGGAAAAAAGAAGTCATGAGATAAGCTAAAATATGGAAAAAACTTGAAAACATTATACTTTGTGAAATAAGCAAGACACTTAAGGACAAAAATTGTCTAATTATCACTTATAAGACATGACTAGATACAGAAAATTAGCAGAGATAGAGATCAGATTAGAGTTACTGGGTGAAGGGAAAAGGGGGGAGTATTTGTTTTTTTAAAAAAAGATAGTCTTTTTAACAAATGGTGCTGGAACAATTGCATATACATATGAAAACATAAACCTAATTCTATGCCTCCTGCCTTATACAAAAATAACTCAAAGGGGATCAAAAGTCAAAACTGTAACTTTTAGAAAAAAACACAGGTAGGAGGAAATCTTTGTGACCTTGTATTAAGCAAAGAGCAATTAGGTATGATGCTAAAAGCACAATCCATAGAATGAAAAACTGTTAAATTGGACTTCATCACTGTGATGGTTAATTTCGTGTGTCAGCTTGGCTAGGCTATGGTGTCCAGTTGTTTGGTCAAGCAAGCACTGGCCTGATTGTTACTGTGAGAGTATTTCATGGATTTAAACCATTACTCAGTTGATTGCATCTATGGTTGATTACTTCTACAATCAACAAAGGAGGTTGCCTTCAGCAATGAGAGAAGTTCATTCAATCAACTGAAGGCCTTAAAGGTAGAACTGATGATTTCAGCAGTCAGAAAGAAGAATTCCTATCTCTATTTCAGCCAGTCAGCTTCTCCTGGGAAATTCCTCATCATCTTCATCAGAGTTCCCACCTTGCAGCTTTTCCTGGGGAATTCAGTGTCAACATCGAATTTCCAACTTGCAGCCTGCCCTACAGAATTTGGGCTTGCCAATCTCCAAAGTCACAAGTGTCAATTCGTATAACCAGTCTCTTTCTATATATACATATACATATATAAATATATATTAAAAATATATATATCCCATCAGTATGTCTTTCTAGAGAACCCTGACTAATACAACCATACATTACAAATGTTTCCTCTGCAATGATGCTCAACATCATTAGCCATTAGGAAAATGCAAATTAAAACCACAATGAGGTACCACCTCATGCCCGTTAGAATGGCTATTTATTTCTTTATTTATTATTTTTTAGAATGGCTATTTTAAAAATGGAAAAAGTGCTGGCAGGGATGAAAAGAAATAGGAACTATAGTATATTATTGGTGGAAATATAAAATGGTACAGCTGCTATGGAAAACAGTTTGGTGGTTCCTCAAAACTTAAACATAGGACTATATATGACTGAGCAGTCTCACTTCTAGTTACATACTCAAAAGAATTGAAAGCAGGGACTTGGACAGATATCTGTATACCAATGTTATAGTAGCATTATTCACAACAACCAAAAGGTAGAAACACATGTCTATCAATGGAAGAACGGATAAACAGAAAGTTGTAAATACATAGAGTGGAATATTATTCAACTCTAAAAAGGAATGAAGTTCTGATACAAGCTATAACATGGATGAACCTTGAATGCATTATGTTAAGGGAAATAAATCAGACACAAAAGGACAAATATTGTATAATCTCACTTGTATGAAGTAACTAGAATATGCAAATTCATAAAGACAGAAAGTAGAGTACAGGTTACCAGAACAGAGGGGAGAGGGGAAATAAGGAGTTAATTTACAATACATATACGGGAAACGGACTTGGCCCAGTGGATAGGGCATCCACCTACCACATGGGAGGTCCGCGGTTCAAACCCCGGGCCTCCTTGACCCGTGTGGAGCTGGCCCATGCACAGTGCTGATGAGTGCCGCGCCATGCAGGGGTGTCCCCACGCAGGGGAGACCCACGCACAAGGAGTGCGCCCCGTAAGGAGAGCCGCCCAGCACGAAAGAAAGTTCAGCCTGCCCATGAATGGTGCCACACACACGGAGAGCTGACGCAGGCAAGATGACGCAACAAAAAGAAACACAGATTCCTGTGCCACTGACTGCAACAGAAGCGGACAAAGAAGTACACACAGCAAATAGACACAGAGAACAGACAACTGGGGTGGGGGAGGGGGGAGAGAAATAAATAAATAAATAAATCTTTTTTTAAAAATTCATAATAGGTATAGAGTTTCTGTCTGGGGTGATGGGAACTTTCTGGTAACGGATGGTGGTGAGGATAGGGTGACATTGTGAACATAAGCCCACTGAATGGTATGCTTGGGAGTGGTAGAGATGGAAAAGTTTATGTTGTATAATTGTTTCTGCCTGCCCTGCCCTCCCAATAAAACACACACACACACACACACACAGATCAACTAAAAGAGATAATGACAACTAAATGCAATCCATAATCCTGGACTGGAACTCATAAGGGAGAAGACTCCCAAAAGGATATTATTGGGAAGTATGAAAAAATGGGAATATAGACTGTAAGCTTCATACCAATGTTAAACTGCTTGAACTTTGTAACTTCACTTAAGGTGATTACATAAGTGAATATCCTTGTTCTTAGGAAATGTATATGGACGTTTAAGTGTTCAAGGAGTGTGATGTGGGGAAGTGAATGTGGCTCAAGGGATAGGGCTTCCGCCTACCATATAGGAGGACCTGGGTTCGATCCTTGGGGCTTGCCAGTGAAAAAGAAGAAGAGAAAGCATGTCTGCACAGTGACCAGTGCTCACATGGCAAGCCATTGCCCATGTGGAGAGCTGAGTGCCCATGCGACAAGAGTACCTGCGCGGTGAGCCAGTGCCTGTGCAGGTGAGTCATGCAGCAAGATGATGATGCATCAGAAGAGAGACAAGGCAAGAGTCAAGGTGAAGCACCACAGAAACCAGAAACTGAGGTAGCGCAGCTAACAGGGAAACTCTCTCCACATCTGAGGTCCCCAGGATCGAATGCCGGTGAAGCCTAGAGGAAAAAAATAAGAAGAGAAGACCAAAAAAGAGAAATAGATACAGAAGATCACAGCAAATGGATACAGACAGCAAAAACAGCAGGGGAGGGGGGGGGGGGAATTAAATAAATAAATAAATAAATCTTTTTTTAAAAAAGGAGCATGATATATATAACCTACTTTCATATGCTTAGAAAATAGATGTACAGCCAACAGACAAACAATGATGATGAAGACAGATGATAGATAGGTAGACAGACAGACAAGTGATAGACAGGAAGGTAGGTAGAGGAAGAGAAAGAGAACGATACGGCAAGCGTGGCAAAATGTTAAAAGTTGGCGGACCTGGGCATCTGGGTGGAGGGCACGTTGGAGTTCCCTGTATGGGTTTCATATTATCGTTGCAAAGAATGTTTGAAACTATTTCAGAATGAAAAGTTTAATTTTTTTAAAAAAAAGACACTGGGCACGTGGTGGGGGCCACTGTGCTGACCAGACTTCTCTTGCTCGCACGCCACGTTCTCCTTCCTTTACAACCAGGTCTGACAACCCCGATATGGATGAGATTGAGAAATTCAGTAAGTCAAAATTGAAGAAAATAGAAATGCAAGATAAAAGGCCACTGACTTCCAAAGAAACAATCGAATAAGAGAAGCAAGCAGGCAAATCGTAATGAGGCATCAAGTGCCAATATGCACTGTACATTGCACAAGAATTGTCTTCTCACTTTACTTCTTTTAGCTGTTAACTTTGCAAGATGCAAAGAGGTTGAATCAAGTTTAAATGACTGTGCTGCCCCTTTTTACATCAAAGAATTGAAAACTACTGCCAAGGAAGGCAGCACCTGCCTCTCCCATCTGCCTGTCTGGCTGGCAGGGAAGGAAAAGAACTTACATGTTGGTGAAAGAAAAAGCTGGGTGGGATGACAGGGAAATCTAGGGTAAAAGCAAAAGCTAGTCCAAGGTGCTCAAAAGGCTATAAAATGCAGTTTAATCAGAATGCTATTTATTTGTTGCTTTGTTCAAATTATTTTAATTGCTGGAATGCTCAATTTTAATATGCAAAAAAGTGCTTTAAAATCTGAAAAAAAAATAGACACTGACTATTAAAAGAATGAAGAGATGAGGATGAGCCACAAACTGGGAGAAAATATTTGCAAATAGCATATGCAACAAATGACTTGTATTCAGAGTACATAAAGAGCTGTTGAAACTTAATGAAAAGAAATCTGGCACGCAGTTGTGGGTCAATTGATAGAGTGTCCACCTACCATAGAGGACGTCCAGGGCTTGGTACCCAGGGCCGCCTGACCCGTGTGGTGAGCTGGCCCATGCACAGTGCTGCCACACACAAGGAGTGACGTGTCATGCAGGGGTGTCCCCCGTGTAGGGGTGCTCCATGCACAAGGAGTGCGCCCCACAAGGAGAGCCGCCCCACATGAAAAAAGGTCAGCCCACCCAGGAGTGGCACTGCACACACGGAGAGCTGATGTAGCAAGATGATGCAACAAAAATGAGACACAGTTTCCCCGTGCTACATGGCAAGAATGCAAGCAGACACAAAAGAACACACAGCAAATGGACACAGAGAGCAGACAATGGGGGGGGGGGGCGGGAGAGGAAGGGGATAGAAATAAATAAAATAAATCTTAAAAAAAAAAAGAAATCTAACCCAACTTTTTAAATGGGTAAAAAACTGGAACAGATATTTCACCAAAGAAAACAGGGAGATGACAAATAAGCACATGAAAGAGGCTCAACATCACTGGTCATTAACGAATGCAACTTAAAAGCACATAATGATACTACTACACCCTATTAGAATGGCAAAAACAAAGATGAACAACAACCAACAATACCAAATTCTGACAAGTATGTGGAGCAACTGGAATTCTCATACATTGCTGAAAGGGATGCAAAAGGGTACAACCACTTTGGAAAACAATTTGACAGTTTTGTATAAGTTACCCATAATACAACCTGGCAATTCCACTCCCAGATATTTATGTAAGTGAAATGAAGGTGAATGTTTACACAAAAACCTGTACAGGAATGTTTATAACAGCTTTATTTGCAATCACCAAAAACAGGAAACCCAAATATCCCTCAACTGGGCAATGGATAAATAAACTGTAGTAAACCCATACAACGGAATACTACTCAGCAATAAAAAAGGAATTAACTTTTGATATACATAACAACATGGATGAATCTCCAATGCATTTTGTTAAATGAAAGAAGCTAGACTCCAAAGGCAAATACCGTACGATTCCACTCATGTGACATTCTGGTAACAGAAAAGCTATAGGAACAGAAAACAGAACAATGGTTGTCAAGGGTTAAGGGCTGAGAAGGATTTGACAACAAAAGAATGAGGGAGTTTTGGGGGAAGGTGGTGATGGAAATGTTCTGTATTTTTATTATGATGCTATTCATACAAGCCCATGTATTTAATCAAAACCCAGATCCATACACCAAAAAGAATGAGTTTTACTATATTAAATTGAAAACAAACAAGAGTCAACTTGCTTGTTCTTAAAAGTAGAGTCTCTCCAATGCAATTTAGGTGAGTCAGAATCTCTCTAGAAATGGAAACTATTAAATATCTTGGGAAGCCAAGTTTACAAAACACAAGAACCTAGCGAGGAGTTACCTAGGCTGCTTTCTGTAGCAGCTCCCCTCACCTCCACCGGCCAGATACCCTGTGACCTGCTCCCCTGCCCCCCATTCAGAAACCAAGGCCTGTGACTCCTACCTCCCAAATGCCCTCTGTAGGTGTCCCTTCTCTCCAGCTCCACAGCTGGAGCCCTCTCTCGGGCATCATGGGTGATGGCCTGAATCATGGGACCAGCTCCCCAGCTGGTCTCCCTGCCTCCCATCCTCTTCCCTGCAGCTGGAATCATTTCTAAATTACTAAATTACATTTCTAAATTACTGACCCAACCCTGTTGTTCTCCTGCTTATAAGCCTCCTGAGGGCCCCAAGCTCCTCGGAGGCAGGGATGGTTTTACCCATCACTGCAGCCTCGAACGGCGCGCAGGGCGGGTGGCAAGTGTGCACTCCGTGAATGATGGCTGAATAAACACGTATGTTCACAAGGGGATGACAGAGTTATCCAAGGAGGTGTGGGCCCTCTCAAAACCCATTCAGAGATGTCGGGAAACAATGACTAAGGGTAAGAGGAAGCTCAAAGTCTTGTGTACCAGAGCACCTTCTACCTTCTTCCAACAATATTTATTGAGCACCTATCATGCATCAGGCACTGCCCTGGGTGCCAGAAACTCATGGAAGCTCTCACTGGGGGTGGAGAGTATTCAACCAATCATGTACATGAATGCATAGCTGCGGAACCCACTGAGCAAGTTACCCCTAGGTGGGGAGGGAGCCAGCATTTGAGAGGCCGGGCATGACCCTGTGGGAGATCCTTAGTCCCCATGTGCAAGGGTGGAAACTGAGACTTTGAGAGGCTGAGCTCATGCGGAGATGACGCTCCATCAGGCCTGTGGCTACTTGGCCAGGAACGGGTCCACTGTGAGCCCCAGGGGAGCCTCGTCCTCACAAGACAGAGTCCCGGGCACCCTTGGAACCTCGCATCCTTGAACTTGGGCTCATATGGGCAGGATTTGGGAATCTGATCCAGTGACGGTGACCGTGGGCCTGGAATGGTTCAGGGAGGGTGTGAGTGTCAGGGGATGCAGCGCCTCATCCTCTGACACTTTATAAAGACCATTTATTATTATAAATAAAAGCCAACGTGTGACCAGAGCCACCGAGTGGGGGGAGAGAAGACGCCAGATGATACTAGAGAAGGGACAGGCTGGATCTCAGGGGCAACGAAGGTTTTGAAGCAAAAGCCTAACATGTCAGATCTGCTCTGAAAATAGTCTGACCATTGTGTGGGAAATGGATTGAGAAAGGGACAAGAGTGGATGCAGGAAGAAGTCAGGAGAAGTCCCGAAGCCTGAGCAACGTGGCCTGGGGTGCCAGGGGTGAGTGCACATGGGGAGAAGGGGCCCGGAATGCAACGGAAGGTAACCGGGTGATGCGAGTGAAGGGGGGTGAAGGGGAGGAAGGGGCTTGGTGTCTAGAAGAGTAACAGTTTTAGAGTTGGAGCTTCCTCTGGGTGGCCCGAGGCATTCCACAGCCTTAACAGTGGTTTCTGGAAGCAAAGGAAATGCCACAATATCCCAGCCACTCAGCTCCACCCCTTCCTCACTCCCATGGCTATGCAACTGCTTTTCCATAGGAACTTCCATTGGTTTTCAGCGTGTCACTGTGTCTGCAGGAAAACAGAATTTGAATATAAAATGCACATCAAAATGCTGCTAATGAGGACAATAAGATTGGATAGCTTGAAAAATCGGGAGGGACACTGTTGGTTCTCCACATGGGAGAAGGGTCCTGGGATTTTTGGAAGCAGGCAGGGCCACCCCTATAGCAGGTGCTTTCACATACACGGCTGCCGATGTTACATACATACCCACGTTGTGTACACTCAGTAAAGACGGCAACCTCATGAAGATGGAAGTGCTTTCTTGTATTACAGAAACTCACCAAAGCTAGCAAGTGGTGGATTCAGGATGTAGGCTTAGGCTTGCTTGAGTCTATGCCATGCCCTTCCCACTTGCCATCTTACCTCCTCTCCAGTGAAACTGGACCATCCTCTGGGCCTGCCCCTTCTTTCTCCTGGAATGCCTTCTTGGCTGAGAAGGCCCACCCTGGTCCGGCCAGGCCTCCAAGGCTCGCCTCCAGTGAGCTCTTCTCCACATCGCCTGCTTCCCCGCCCCGCCCAACACCAAACACACAAACTCCCTCTTCTGAAACTCTACAGCTCATCTCCACCCTCAACAGCACTTCTTTTCTGCCTTATTATATACCAATCTGTGTACTTACTATTATATTTTCTGATAATAAATTGCAGACTCCTTGAATGCAAGGATTTTATATGTGTGGGGGAGCTATTTGGGAATCGATGGATTTGAACACATTACTAAATTGATTGAACAGGTCAAAAGTTGGTAAAGGAGGCTGAAACAAATTTATATATGTAGACTAAGGAATGGCATAGTTCATTAATCACAGTTTAACAAAAACAGTTTTCTCATTATAAAGTAAATAGCAAGTTTACTCAGTATACGCTAGTATTATATAATTCATATGCTTCCATTCAGGTACACACTAAAGTTATTTGTACCTATGTGCAGAAAGCGTTCTGAAAAATAGAGGAATGGAATCACATTCATAATAAGTCTGAAATGAATCTTTCAATGATAAAAGTCAGTTTTAAGATATTTGGTAGACATCTTCCTGCCATATCTTTTCTTCAAAGACTTTTTCTCTCAAGAAACACATATTCCATGTCCTGTATACAAAACCCGAAGACTCATGCATATTATGGTTAGAAGGGAACTTAAAAGTCATGGAGTCCAATTCTTTTATTTTGCAGTTGAAGTCAAGGTTTAGAGACATGGAATCTTAGCTTAAGGTCACATGCAAGATAGACAAGAGAGAAGACAAGAACTCCTTTTCCCCAAAATCCAACTCTAGGGAAGAGACCACTGGTAGCCTACCTTGATATCCATTCTTTCCTTTTTCCCTGGTAATAGAACCCCAATTTTATTTAGTGTAGACACAGCCCCATCCAGATGTGGCCATGTGACTATATTTTGGCCAATGAGATGTAAGCACTAGTGTGTGAACTCTCAGGAAATCTTCTTAAAGGGGCGGGGCTACACCATTCTCCCCTCTCTTCTTCCCTCCTGTTGCCTGGAATGGCTCCAGTTCTGGCAGTCACGTGAACTGTCAGGATGAAACCACGCCTTGGGGGTAGCTAAGTTGAGAGCTAGAAAGAGTCTGAATCCCTGATAACCTCATCTCAGCAGCCATACACTGCCTTTTTTGGGATTATCTTTTCTGTGAGAAAAAAAATAAATTTCTCATTACTTAAGCCACCATTATTTTGAGCTTTTCAGTTATATGCAGCCAAACTTAACTGACCCATCTTGCTTTCCTTCACCTCAAGGAAGGAGGAAACCCTCCTTCCTTGCAGTTTACCCATCCTGGTAAGGGAATTCCATTCTACCAGGTGCCCAGGTCACATGCCTTGGAGTCGATACTAACGACTTTCTTTCCTTCACAAGCCACGACCACTCTACCAGCAATTCTTGTCAGCTCTTCCTTGACGATAGACCCAGAGCCTATCTGTTTTCCACCACTGTCACTGCTGTCACTTGGATCCTCCCCACTATCCTCTCTCAATTAGTTTCCTGCTTTCATACTTGCCTAGAATGAAGAGACACCCTGCAGTCTCTTTTCCACAGAACAGCCAGATTGACCCTTTTACGCATAAGTTAGCCCATGTTACTCCTTCACTCAGAACCCTCCAATGTTCAACTGCAAGCAAGACAGTTCCATCCATCTGCCCCATGGGATCTAAGCCCCCTCTCAATCAGCAACAGAGTGGGCATCACCATCCCCAAATCTTCAAGAACATAAGTGGGGGAGAGGTGCAACTGTGGACTAAAGTAGACATTATTATTTTAGTAATGGAAGAACTTGTAACATTGATATGGAGGCAGTGGCTACCAGAGGTTCTGAGGTGAGGGAGAGCTAAGAATAGGTGTAACATGGACCATTTTTGGGACATTGGAATTGTCCTGCATGACATTGCAATGATGGATACAGGCCATTATACATTTTGTCAAAACCTATAAAATTGTGCAAAGTCTAAACTACAGACCACGGTTAGGTTCAATAGGTGTTCATCAGTTGTAACAAAGGAAAGATGTTGTAATGGGGAAAAGTGTGTGTGTGTTGGGGGGTAAAATGGGAATCCCCCTATATTTTCTATGTAACATTTATGTAATCTAAAGTTTCTTTAAAAATAACAAAGGAAGGAAGGAAGGAGAGAGGGAGGGAGGGAAGGAAGAAAGGGAAAGGAAAAGAGGAAAGAAAAGAGAAAAGAAAGAACCCTCGGGGGCTGCCCCTGTCTCACAGTGAAAGCAAAGTCCTTACCAGAGCCTGCAAGGCCTGACGTGATCAGGTCCCCTCCTCTGTCTTGGACCTCACCTACCACTCTCCTCTCCCGCTCGGTCCCAGCCGCCCTGCTCCCTTTGCTATCCCTGGACCGACCTTGGCAGGCATGCTCTAGCCTCAGGGCCCTTCTGCTTTTTGGAACTCTCTTCCTCAGGATCCTCCTATTCTCAGTCTCACCTCATTCAGGCCTCTGACCACCATTTTATCAGAGAGGCCTTCCCTGGCCACCTTATCTAAAATAGAATCCTACCTCCCTCTCCACTCTATAACTTCTTCAGAGCACTCACCTTCACATGCCGTTTGCTCCTTGTCTATCTCCACCCACTGGAATGGTAAGCTCCTTTGTGTTGTTCACTGTTGTAGCCCCAGGGACAAGCATGCAGTAGGAGCACCATAAATGTTTACTGATTGAATGAATGAGTAATGAATGCTAAGCCTGTGCCCTTTGAACCATATCACATGGCTTCTAATTAAAATCCAGGCATAGGTGTATTGTTTATAAAGCCATTTGCCCCGAGAATGAGTACTGCTATCCCTATGAAAACTGCCTAAACATTTGCTGGCAACAAAAATAAGCCAGCTTCATCTTACTAGTTTACAAAAGAGATCAAAAGAGCAATATGGTTCTCTGTTCTAAGAATAGTAATAGTTAATAACAACCACCAAACATTAAAAATTCTGAAACAAGAACGTTTTGCAGTAGTACACTGGATCAATCTGTAAGGTTCCGGAGCTGAATGTCCTTTTATAGCACACCCCAAAATAACAGCCTCTTCTTACTGTTCTCACATGACCTCCTCAGTGAGGACAGGAGGGTCAAAATGACCACTCGTTATCTGGTGATGAGCACAGCTGTCCTCTCATAACTCTCCAGCTTTATGGAAAATCCTGATGATTTATTTTAAAGCATGAATAAATAAAAGTCCACTAAAACAGATTTATCTTTCCATTTATAAAGAGTCTATTTCTTTTCAAAGTAGGGAAGTTTTCAGTTAGTCTTCTAAACTGTAATAAAAAAGCCTTTTTAGTAAACTTTATTTGCTAAGCAGGTCTGAAGCTTGGGACATTTTTTGAGACAATGTGTTATTAATATTTGTTTTCATTTGGAGAAGGAGCAAACCTTAATTGAATGCCACAGTGCCCATTTTCAAAGAAGATCAAGAAGCAAAGTCTAGCTTTTTCAAGTAGCTCTCAGGCTGACCTTTGAAAAACAAAAAACCCAGGAAGCTCTTTCTAAGGTTTTTGCCTCAAAAATACATACTCCCAGGGAGAGGGTGTAGCTCGCGTGGCTGAGTGCTTGCGTCCCATGTATAAGGTCCTGGTTTTGAACTGCGGTACCTCCTTAAAAAAACAAAAACCTACTTCTCATTCATTTTTAGTGATTGTTGCTTCAAGCTGCTAAAATATTCCTTCTCTGGGGAAAGACATACAGTTCTCAGGATATGTAAGAGCATGGCTTTGAAGACAAATCTCCCAGCATCTGAATCCATCTCTACTAGATGTGCGTCCTCGGGTATATTAATATCATGTAACTTCTCCTTGATTCAAGTCCCCTCTTCCGGAAAACTGAGGTAACTTCACAACTCTGCATGATAAATGGCTATTAAAGATAGTGCATGTAGAATATGGAGTACAGGACCCAGGACATAGTAAGTGCACAATAAATGGTAACTATTGCTCCCTCTGCAGCAATCTACAGAAACCTACTCGAACCGTGAGCAATTTTAAACTTAATGAGTGAAAATAATTCACTCTTTTTAGAACATTTGGAAAATACGAAAAATTATGAATTAAAAAATCCCCATCAGTCCTATGAATAAAACCTTCCCCAAGTGACAGAGGTGTAACTGTAGACCATTTTTCCTCTAACAATTTTGAAAGAGTGCCCTCTGCTGGCCAGTGGAAACTATGAGCCTTCCAATCAACTCTTCCATGATTAAGCAAGGGTTGAGTCAGCCAGGCTTGGTCCCTGTCCCTGGAACAAAAACCAGGTGTTGCATTACAAGGGACAGAAATCGTCATAAGGGTTACCACGATGTAATTGGGATGTTAACAAAATTAAAGGCCGGCCTTTCCATTTGCTCATCCGCCCAGAAGATTCTTTTTGCAAACCTCGTGGTGTCCTATTTTCAAAATGTCATAATTGCATGCAAATGTTACAGCAGAAAAACAACGCAAGGGGCATTAAAAATCAATCTTCCATGTAAGCCTCAGATTTTCCAGCATGAAGATCCAAGAGCAGAAGTGGTGACAAATGTGTAGAAAACAGAGCGAAAAAGTCAGAATGCATCATTAAGAATGTTAAAACAAAAGGAAGAAAAAAATCTTTGGGAACACATGTCTGATTCAGCTGGGGTAAACAGCCAACTACAAAGAAGGCTTTAAAAAACCCTGCAAACCTCTTACAGATATGACCCAGAAATCCAGTTAAGAAGCAGTCACAGCCCTTTTCTTCAGACAGAAATGTGCTTGATGGAAGAGGCTGTTCCAGAATCTATTGGCTGGGATATTTAGACATGAAATACATCCCCATCTTTTAAGGTGTGAAAAAAAACAGGTTGCAAACTGGCAGCCTTAGGACTGTGCAGTTTGGTTTAGCCCTCAATATATATTTTTAATTAGTTGCCAAAACTTTTGAAATGGAGAGATCTCATGTCAAAATACAAATTTCTGTCCTCTTAAACAAATGGGGACGTCTAGCCATACCAGGCCGGCATCCTACAGCAACAATCAGCTGGAGCTCTGCAGCAGGAGCAGTGCCCCTTCAGATGGGGCGATCCTCCCCACCCAGTCTGCCTCAATCATCATCTCACTCGCCAGGTTTTTGTCAAGATTTGAACCTGAGACCATGTGTTTATAACAACACTAAGGCACTGTTGATGGATTCAATTCAATTGAAACGAGTGTCAACCGTTTGCAAGGTACTTTAATAGGCAGTGGGGATATAAAAAAACGACTTGGTTCCTGAACTGAAGGGGCTCGTAGACCATGGGGAAAGAGAGCGAGTAAATGGGTAATTATAATACATGTGTTTTGAAAAGGCATAAAGTGATAAAGACTAAAGAGACTAAATTCTCTCTTTAGCTTCTCGAGGTGATAACTTAGTTTAGCTCACTAATTTCCAGGCTTTTTTCTTTTCTATGCACTTAAGGATATAAATTTCCCTCTCAGCCTGGCTTTACCTTTATCTTATAAGTTTTAATATGTATTTTTATTATCACTCATTTAAAAATAGCTTTCTCATGAGTTGAACCTTTTATTATTATTATTTTTTTTAAAGATTTATTTTTCTTTCTTTAATTCCCCTCCCCTCCCCCGGTTGTCTGCCCCCTGTGTCTTTTTGCTGCGTCTTGTTTCTTGTTTCTTGTTTCTTTGTCCGCTTCTGTTGTTGTCAGCGGCACGGGAAGTGTGGGCGGCGCCACTCCCGGGCAGGCTGCTCCCTCCTTCGCGCTGGGCGGCTCTCCCTATGGGTGCACTCCTTGCGCGTGGGGCTCCCCCACGCGGGGGACACCCCGCGTGGCACGGCACTCCCTGCGCGCATCAGCACTGCGCATGGCCAGCTCCACACGGGTCAAGGAGGCCCGGGGCCCGAACCGCGGGCCTCCCATGTGGTAGACGGACGCCCCAACCACTGGGCCAAAGTCCGTTTCCCGCCTTTTATTATTTTGAAGTGCCTCTCTTTATATCTAATAAGGTTTTTTGCCTTAAAATATACTTTGACAAAATTTGATATAACTGAACTAACTTTCTTTTTAGCGTTTGCATGATTATCTTTTCCTATCCTTTCATTTTCAACACATCTATCCTTAGGTTTTAGATGTCTCATCAACAGCAAACAGTTGGATTTTTTTCACTCTGATTTTTTTAATGTTTTAATTTTTATTGAGATGAAATTTGCGTAACATAAAATTTGCATAACGAGGTCCACCAGGTATCAATATTTCATTCTTTTTTATAGCTGAATAATTTTTTTTGTATGTACATACCACAATTTATGTATCCATTCATCTGTTGATGGACATTTGGGTTGTTTCTATCATTTGACTTTTGCAAATAGTGCTAATATGAACATGTGTGCACATGTATTTGTTTGAATATCTGTTTGTGATTCTTTTGGCTATATACCTAGGGGTGGAATTGCTAGGTCATATGGAAATTCTATGTTTATAACTTTTTGAGAAACTGTCTAATTTTTTTTCCACAGTGGCTGAACCATATTATATATCCACCAGCAATGCACATGGGTTCTAATTTTTCCACCTCCTCATCAACAGTTGTTCCTTATATATATATATATGTATATACTGATAATAATAGCTTTCCTAGTGGATGTGAAGTGGAATTTCACTGTGATTTTTATTTGCATTTCCCTAATGGCTAATGATCTAATGATGCTGAGTATCTTTTCATGTGCCTCTCGGTCATTTGTATATGTTCTCTTTAGAAATGTCTATTCAAGTCATTTGCCCATTTTTTTAACTTGGATTGTCTGGCTTTTTTTTTCTGTATAAGTGTCTAAAAAAGTCTGGATTCTAGACCCTTATCAGATATATGATTTGCAAATAGTTTCTCCCATTCTGTAGATATTTCTCACTTTCTTAATAATGTCTTGGGATGCACAAAAGTTTTTTATTTTGACAAAGTCCACTTATCTATTTTTTTCTTTTGTTGCATATGTTTTTGCTGTCATATGTAAGAAGCCATGACCAAATCCAAGGTCACAAAGATTTACCTCTAGCTTTTCTTCTAAGACTTTTTTTTTCATCTTTTTTTAAAATTAAAGTTAATAGATTACAAGGAATTTTACATTAAAAACATA
Source organism: Dasypus novemcinctus (assembly GCF_030445035.2). Lineage (NCBI taxonomy): Eukaryota > Metazoa > Chordata > Mammalia > Cingulata > Dasypodidae > Dasypus > Dasypus novemcinctus. The sequence goes on along the minus strand of NC_080681.1, from coordinate 78,478,155 downwards.
AAAAAACAAAAAACATAAAAGGTTCCCATATAACCCACTCCCCACCCCCTACCACATCATTTTTGTAAATTGTATTTTTTTGAAGATATATACATCACAAAAAAAATGTTATACTAAAAAATATAAGAGGTTCCTGTATACCCCCCCCATCCCACTCCTCCCACACCAACAACCTCCGTCATCATTGCGGCATACTCATTGCACTCGGTGAACACATTTTGGGAAACTGCTGCACTATACAGATAATAGTTTACCCTGCAGTTTGCACTCTTCCCCAGTATATTCAGTGGGTTATGGCAGGATATATAAAGTCCAGCATCTGACCCTGCAATATCATTAAGGACAACTCAAAATCCCAAAAATGCCCCCACATCACATCTCTTCTACCCTCTCCCTGCCCTCAGCAACTACTGTGGCCTTTCTCCACCTCGATGCTAAAATTTCTTCTATTACTCGTCACAATAGTTTTATGGTTTTAGTTCTTACAGTTAGGTCATGTCTTTGTATGTACATACCACAATTTATATGTGGTATATACATACCACATTTTGTATGTGGTGTGAGGTAGTGGTACAACTTCATTCTTTTATACATGGATATCCAGTTGTCCCAGCACGATTTGTTGAAAAGACTGTTTTTCCCCCATTGAATGGTCTTGACACCAAAAATCAATTGGCTAATCAAGCCCACTCAACTGGGAGAGAATGGCCTCTTCAACAAATGGTGCTTGGAGAACTGGATATCTATATTCAAAAGAATGGGAGAGTATCACCATCTCACGCCCTATACAAAAATTAAATCAAGATGTATCAAAGATCTAAATATAAGAACCAAGACCATAAATCTCCTGGAAGATAATGTCAGGAAGCATCTAAAAGATTTTGTAGTAGGAAACGATTTCATAAACTTTACACCCAAAGCACAAGCAACAACAACAAAAAATAGATAAATGGTACCTTCTCAAAATTAAAAACTTTTGCACTTCAAAAGAGTTTGTCAAGTAAGTGAAAAGGCAGCCTTCTCAATCGGAGAAAATATTTGGTAACCATCTTTCTGATAGGGGCCTAATATCCAGCATATTTAAAGAAATCATACATCTCGAAAAGAAAAAGAAAACAACCCATCTAAAAAATGGGCAAGTGATTTGACTAGACACTTCTCCAAAGAAGAAACACAAATGGTTAAAAGCATATGAAAAGATGCTCAACATCACTATTAAGGAAATGCAAACCAAAGCTACAATGAGATATCATCTTACACCCGTCAGACTGGCAGCTATTAAAAAAGCAGAGGACTACAAGTGTTGGAGAGGATCTGGAGGAAAGGCAACCCTTGTCCACTGCTGCTGTGAATGTAGAATGGTGCAACCATTGTGGAGGACAGTTTGGTGGTTCCTCAGGAAACTAACTATAGAACTGTCATATGATCCAGCAATCCCACTGCTGGGTATATACTCAGAAGAATTGAAAGCAAAGACATGAACAGATATATGCACACCGATGTTCATAGCAGCATTATTCGCTATTGCTGAAAGTTGGAAGCAGCCCAAATGACCACCAAGAGATGAACGGATAAGCAAATTGAGGTATATACATACAATGAAGTATTACTCAACTGTGAGAAGGAATGCAGTATTAACACATGGGATAACACTGACAAATCTTGAAGACCTTATGTTGAATGAAGTAAGCTAAGCACTGAAGGACAAATATTACATGACCTCACAGATATGAATTAAGCAAATTGAGCAGACTCACTGAGCTAGACGCTGGAAGACAGGTTTACAGGAAACAGAAAGGGAGTAGAGGGTTGTGAGCCAATGCCTATATGGGCAAAATTTATAAGGTGGAAGGGGGTGGTTGTGCAGTGGATGGGCATGACAGTGGTGCAGTGATGCTACTAGGTTCAGCAGTGCTGATCTGTGAGGGGGGTGAGGTGAGGGGGGTTGGGCTGGTCTTCCATGGAACTGGGGGGAGGATTGGGGGAAGGAGCAGGTGAACTCTGGGGATTTGCAGGTCTGTGGTTAAAACCACAACTTTGGGAATGTTCTATTGGCAAATATGGCAGGGGAGGATTACTGGTGTAGGGTGTTGGACGTGGGGCAGGGGGTGGGGAGACATACGGAAAAGGTACACCTGGGACAGGTTCCTATGGAATATGTAAGTGTTCATCTTGTCATAGTGTGTTATATCAGTGGGTGGAGACCCACAAAATAAACAGGAAAATATTGAACTCCCATCCTGGGAAGTCCTGCTATGTTCTCAAATAGAGAGGCAAGAGTCTCTCGAGAACATAGCCAGTGCCTAATAAAAGAAAAGAGATCAATATGTCAAGCTCTCAATATTATTGCAAGTAACTATGAATCTTTTTCTTCAAAAAGTGAGACTTAGTGGTTACCATAGGTCCTGAGGGGAGGGGGAGGGAAGAATAGGATAGATGGAACATAGGGCATTTTTGAGGTATTGGAATTGTTCTGCATGATCTTGCAATAATGGATACAGGCCATTTTAAATTTTGTCAAAATTTATAAAAGTATACGGTCCAAAATGTAAATAACATAAATCATTCACCATGGTTAGTAGCAATGCTTCAATATTTGTACATCAATTGTAACAAATGTACCATCTGCACGTAAAATGTTATTAATAGGGAAGAGAGGGGGGGTAGGGTGTTGGGTATATGGCAATCCCCTATATTCTCTATATGACTTTTCTGTAACCTAAAGCTTCTTTGAAGATAAAATGAAAAGGAAAAAAAAAAGATACCGGGGGAATATATGGAAGAAAATGCCACTGTACATTCAAGACAACAGATCTTACAGTAATGAAAGACATAATGTCTAAAAATTTTTATTAAAATTTTTTTGTATTTTGTTATTTTTAAAACATTATTTCATTTTCTTATTATTTTTGTTATTTTCTTGGCACCATCTTTGGAGAGGCTTTGGATCACAGAAGGGTCACAACTGTGGCAGGTGAGGATCACTGCTGGGGGGTGTCAGTGATGAGGGGATGCAATGGGCGGGGGTTCATCTGGGGCATGCCTCTATGCATATGAATATGCTCAAGTGTTCATGGGGCATTGTCATACGATGGGTGGAGATCCACACAATAACCAAAAGAATATCGAATTTCCATCCTGGGGAGCTCTGCCACATTCTCTAATGGTCCAGCAAGAAACCCCCAAGTACAGGGGCGGTGCCTAGTGAAGGATGACGCACCATTGCAATGGGCTTTTAATATTGATGACTGTACACACGAACCTTTTCTTTTGATATTGGAACTTAGCCTAGTATTATATGTTGCCTAAGAGTTCCCTTCTGAGGGCCTCCTTGTTGCTCAAATGTGACCTCTCTAGGCCAAATTCAGCATATAAATGCACAACCTGCCCCCCACCCCCAGCATGGGACATGACTCCTGGGTATGAGCCTCCCTGGCACTGACAGATTATTACCAAGTGCCAACTAGCAATACATCTGGAAAAATACTTTGACCATAATGGGGAAATGGTAAATACAAATGAGTTTTTATGGTTAAGAGATTTCGAAGAGAGTCAGGTCATTCCAGAAGTTACACTTATGCACATCTCAGCAGGTTCTCATTGACTACCACAGTAAATAGTGCCTCAAATAGCAGAGCTCTTGAGGGCTCTAGAGACATCCAGACACTATAGGCAGAGAAAACAGCTCAGGAGCTTGGTGCCCTGCCAGTGAGCCTTACCTTGGAATTTATGCTCCCCAGTGTGACAGAACTGGACTCATTTGTAGTTTCCCTACACATGGATCTTCTGTCCCTTCTATTTGAACCTATAGTTAATACAATACTTGATAGGTGTATTTCCAAGAGACTTAAATCTTTGGTCCATCCATGTGCCAACTGGGCCCTGAATCTCAGCAGAGTTGCAATAACATCTACTCTTCAGTTCATTGGACTCATCCTGCACAACTAACAAGGTGATGATGATGGACAGTGCCTATCTCAAGGAAAAAAGTCTGCAACTGCAAGCAAGATAGTTCCATCTATCTGCTCCATGGGATCTAATTCTCTCTCAATTACAGGCAAAGTGGGCATCACCATCCCAGAATCCTTAGGATTGGGGAAGGAACAATGGACTAAAATAGACTTACTATTATTCTACTATAGACATGTTATTCTAGCAATAGAAGATCTTGTATCACTGATATAAAGGCAGTGGCCACCAGAGGCTCTGAGGGGAGGGAAAGCAAAAAATAGGTATATGGCGGCATTTTTGGGACATTGAAATTGTCCTGCGTGACTGCAATGATGGATACAGGCCATTAAATATTTTGTCATAACTTACAAAATTGCACAAGACAGAGTGTAAATTATAATCCACAATTGGTGACAATTCTTCAATATATGTTCATCAATTTTAACAAATGTACCATACTAATGAAGGATATTGTTAATGTAGGAAAGTGGGAGGGGAGGGAGTGGGACTTATGGGAATTCCCTATATATATATATTTTTAAAGATTTATTTATTTCTCTCCCCTTCCCCCCCACCCCGGTTGTCTGTTCTCTGTGTCTATTTGCTGAGTCTTCTTTGTCTCCTTTTGTTGGTGTCAGCGGCGCGGGAATGTTTCTTTTTGTTGCGTCATCTTGTTGTGTTAGCTCTCTGTGTGGGCGGCGCCATTCCTGGGCAGGCTGGACTTTCTTTCATGCTGGGCGGCTCTCCTTACAGGGCGCACTCCTTGCGCGTGGGGCTCCCCTACGCAGGGGACACCTGCGTGGCACGGCAATCCTGGTGCGCATCAGCACTGTGCATGGGCCAGCTCCACACGGGTCAAGGAGGAGGCCTGGGGTTTGAACCACAGACCTCCCATGTGATAGGCGGACGCCCTATCCACTGGGGCAAGTCCACCACCCATCCCTATATTTTTTAATGTAACACTTACGTAATCTAAAGTTTCTTTAAAATAATCTTAAAAAATTGATTGGCCGCAGATGTAGTTTATTTCCAGACACTATAATATTCCATGTGTCCATATCTACCCTTATACCTGTAACAGTTTTGATTACTGTAGCTTTGTAGTAAATTTAGAAATTAGGAAATGTAAATCCTCCAACTTGTTCAAGATTATTTTGGCTATTTGGGGCCCCTTGCAATTCCATGTGAATGTGAGGATCAGTTTATCCACTTCTGTAAAAAGGCCATTGGTATTTTTATAGGTACTGTATTGAATCTTTAGAACATGACAGTATTACATCTCTGAATCCATGAGCATGTGATATCTTTCCATTTAGGTCCTCTTTAATTTCTTTCAGTCTGGTTTATGGTTTTCAGAGTACAAGTCTTTTACCTCTTGGGCTAAATTTACTCCTAGGTATCTTATTCTTTTGGATACTATAATATTGAAAATGGAATTGTTTTCTTAATTTCATTTTCTGACTGTTCATTGCTGGTGTAAAGAATTAAAACTGATTTTTGAGTGATCTTGTACCTTGCAAATCTGCTGAATTCATTTATTCAAGTATTTTGTGGGTTCTTTGAAATCTATAGAAATTGTTTTACTTCTTCCATTCCAATTTGGTTGCTTTTAATTTCTTTTTCTTTCCTAATTGCTCTAGCTAGAACTTCCAGTACAATATTGAATAGCAGTGGTAAAAGCAGGCAGGCATCCTTGTCTTGTTCCTGATCTTAGGGGGAGATTTTTCTGTATTTCAGTTTAGTATGAGGTTAGCCGTTTTTCATATATGCCCTTCACCATGTGGAGGAAGTTAACTTCTATTCCTAGTTTTCCATGTTTTTATCATGAAAGGGTGTTGGGTTTTGTTTAAACGAAAAGTTTGAGGCCTAGGGTATTATTTTCCTCTAGAGGGGATTACTCCTGCCAAGACCTGGAAACACTGACAGAGATCACCTCTGTACAGTGTAATGGAGATTTTCACTGGACTGTAGTTCCAGTTAGGGAGAGTCTAGATCTACTTCCTCTTCATCCTTCCTCCTAGGGTGCAGACCTTTGAGATCTCAGCCCTAAGTAAGGGAAATTACCAGCCCCCTCCTTACATGCCTTGAACCCTAAACTTTGTTCCCTACCCTGGGAGGCTCTGGGAACCTCCTGCATTCCCAACCCCGTCCTGATCAACAAATGGAGGCTCCTGGAAGCCTTGTTGGCAATGCATGACCTGTCCCTGAAGCCAAGTGTCCTTGGGACACTTGATCCATTGAGGCTCATTTCTTTCCACTGGGAATTTGGTTGGCATTCAGAAACAGCTGGTTAGTTTTTGTCTATAACATGTGAACTCAGGAGGTAAAGGGCAGCTGGAGGGAGTGTTAGAAAGCCAGTTGGCAGAGAAAATAAATCATTGATGCCGAAAGAAGCAAAGAACCTTTTAGAGATCCTGATAGCTTAAGACTGTAGACCACTCTTACTAATGCGTTGTGAGATTAAAAGGACAAACCAGGGAAACGGACTTTGGCCCAGTGGTTAGGGCGTCCGTCTACCATATGGGAGGTCCGCGGTTCAAACCCCGGACCTCCTTGACCCGTGTGGAGCTGGCCATGCGCAGTGCTGATGCGCGCAAGGAGTGCCGTGCCACGCAAGGGTGTCCCCCGCGTGGGGGAGCCCCACGCGCAAGGAGTGCGCCCATGAGGAAAGCCGCCCAGCGTGAAAAGAAAGAGCAGCCTGCCCAGGAATGGCGCCGCCCACACTTCCCGTGCCGCTGACGACAACAGAAGCGGACAAAGAAACAAGACGCAGCAAATAGACACCAAGAACAGACAACCAGGGGAGGGGGGAAATTAAATAAATAAATAAATCTTTAAAAAAAAAAAAAAAAAAAAAGGACAAACCAATTGAGTCATCTATCTTCCAAAGTCTACTAAAGTAAAGGTCTATGGTCACCTTCCAATATTTATCTACCAGAAACTTTACATAGGTTTTCTAGAATCACTTCATCACCAGCATCACTTGCAAGTCCTCTTTAACCATATCTGGTAAGATAGGTGGGTGCAGGAAGAACATGAGCACTTGAAGGTAAAGTGCAGCCACACAGGTCCATGCTGTGTTTAGTCCTGAAAGGGTCCATAAAGGATGTAGGTGAAGAAACATCCTCTATCCTAGAGCACAGATGTGAGTTACACCTATTACCTAAGGTAGGACAGGGAACTAAGTAGATGTTTTGAGACACCAATAGTAAAGCGCATCAATTTTTTAAGTATGTAGAGAAAGAATTCTTTGCAAACATGAGTTGCTTCCACTTTACTTCTCCCACACAAGATGGTGAGTTCCTTGAGGCCAATGTCCATGACTGTACCATCACAGACGCTGATATACAGTGAGGAAATGCTGAGTGAATGGAAGAATTAACAGGTTTTACAAAACCATGTCTACATTCCTTATCTTAAACTCCTAAGGCCAGGTATTTCAGAATAAGAATGTCAGTGATGCTTATTATATAACACTCCCAGAAGGGTCTGGGACAGTACCTCATAAACAAACATTCTACAGTGAAAAGTAAGTATAGTCATATTAAGTTGGATAAAATAAGTCTATAAGCAGTCTCAGATCAGTGTAGGTCAGGTTTTGCTGTCAAATAAATTTTGTCACTGAACAACCAATTTAAAGTTTTAAACCCTCTGGATTTCAGAATTACAGATAAGGGATTGTGGACCTGTGTCTATTTACGATTAAAACTAAAGTAATCCAAGAAAGGACTGCTTTCGCTTATTAATTGGAAAACTATTGTTAGCGGAGCTCATAGTCTATGAGGGGAAACAGATTTATAATCAGTTTAGTTACAATTCAATGTGATAAGGCCAAAAAAAAAGGAATAACCACGTGCTGAGAAAACATGAACATCTAGCTGGGAGTAGGTGGGAAGGCAAAGCTCTTTCTAAAGCAGGGGTTCTTTACAAGGGGTCCATGAACTCGAAATTTAAAAAAATTATTCTTGTGGTGACGTGTTGGTGGGGGTGTGATATATTTATTAAATAATACACAGATAGTGTGGACTTAGCAAGGGGTCTGTGGGACAAAAAGTTAAGAACCCCTGTTCTAAAGAATGGAAGTCTGCCAAGAAGATGGAAATGCAGGCAAAGGCAACAACAAGCACCAGCACACATTAGTAGGAAAGATAAACTCATGTCATAGCACCTGCTGCAATTTCAAGATAAGCATATGAACGCCTGACTAGTCATTGGCATTCCTGCATTACCTGTGGGATCTCTCCAATAAATCAGATGGAAGAACTCCTTTGGACACACATCTGAACGAAAATTCACTAGAACAGAGGTTCTCAAAAGTGTGGTCTCCTGACTGGCAGCATTAACATCTCCAGGACATTTGTTAGAAATTGAAATGATCAAACTTATCAATCAGGAACTCTGTTTTAAAAAGCTCTCCAAGTGAATCTGATGTACAGTGTTTAAGAACCATTGACCTAGAATAAACCCTTCTCATGGTGTGATCCTCAGACCACCTGCTTAGAATCATCTGGGGCACATGTTAAAAACGTCATCTCTTGGAAACCATCCCAGATCTCCTGAATCAGAATCTTCATTGAAGTGGAGCCCAGACTTTGCACATCTACTAAACACCCCCAGTGATTCTGAGGCATACCAAGTCAAAGACACCACTGCATTAGACTATAAACTCTTCAAGGGCAAGCCTTGTGTCTTGTTCACAGTTCAATCTATTCCCAATAATTGGGCCATGACAGGCACTTGGAAGGTTTCTAATTAATTAACTAGTTCTGCATCAACTTGCACATCATGCAACTACAGCAACTGCCAAGGTTGCTTAAAAGGATGACTGTGAATTATAGGTGGTATGTATGTGTCCTATTCCCCTTCTTGTTCCTCAAAACAATAAAGATTTGCTTATTTAAAAATGGTGGTCAGCAGCTTGCTAAGAATATGTGGATTGTTAAGTGATGAAATAAGGCCATCTTTAAGACTTTGATCTAAAAGAAAGAACGAGGGAGCAGGTGTAGCTCAGTGGTTAAGCATCTGCTTCACGTGTATGAGGTTCTGGGTTCAATCCCCGGTACCTCCTAAAGTAAAAAAAATAAAAGTTAAAAAAAAAAGAGGAAGAGAGGGTTGAGAGCAAGAGAGGGAGTTGAGGACCTCAGTATCTACCTAGAGGTGAAGTTCAGACTAATAAGTAACCTGTTAACTGAGGGGACTATGGTCCATTTAGAAAAAGTATTTGGCAAGAAAAAAATGACAAAATACCCTGTCAAGAGATGGTTTTTGGCACCTGTACTCTTTTTGTTTAGTTTGGGAAGAAAAACAGCCAAGAAAACAAAGGAAGAGACTTTGAGTTTCAGGCTCCTTAAAGTTACATTAAACACAGATTACCCAACAGCTAAGGGCAAAGGCTGATGTCTTAAGAAGTTAAAACATTTTAGGTTTTATAAGCAAAGACTGAGACTGAATTGAAATGGCTAAGGAAACATACACACATATCCCAGAAATTAAATAACTAATCTTGTAGACACACATTTCTATTAATAGTCCCATTTTTAAAAACTGTCAATTTATTTTTCTACCCAATTCAGTACCAGTGATACAAGAAAGATATATAAACAAACTGCTATAAATATTTACAGAAACACATAAAATAATTACCAAGAAACGAATCAAGCAAAGTAACAAGTTCTTGTCCATCGTGCCCACTCAGCTGTACAAGGTTTATTCTAGGTCAGTTTCCCAGTTCTCTGAAGAGAAGTTATGTGGATTTTTACCTTCTATAAGGGTCAAGCAAACACGACAAGAGTCATACAACCATGCTCTGTACTAACAGTCAGAGAAAGGCTTTTAGAGAACACTCTAATTTTCCGGTCAATGTTGATAGCATCAGTGAGCTCATAGGCAGGATGAGATCTCAAAAAGAAATACTTCTCTCCTCTTGGCTTCCCTAAAGTCCTCCTCCTTGTACATGCTTTCAAACAGGTAACTGTTTGAAACCCTTTCAAACAGGTAACTGAGCCACTCTAGCCCCAACAGATGGTATGGAGATTATCAACACACAATGGGGTGAAAGAACTGACTCCCTAACTTACTAAATAAAATACAGATTTGGGGAGGCAGTTCCTAAATTTCCAACAGGCAGACATTACATGGCCTATACTTTGTACACAACACAAACAGGAATGAACATACAGGAAACAGGAACAAATACCTTTGTCCAAATTATTTGGGAAATGGCAAGAACCTAAACCTAGGCAGATATTTTATCCAAGCAAGTCAATGTTTAAAGAAATTATCCCATCTTCAGCCTCAGGAATGCAACAGGTTAAATACCACAGTTCTTTAATGGAAGCAATAGTTTAAGGGTCTTTGTCTCCCCAAATGCCTCAGCCTGGGGCAGCACAGAGAATGGAATATAAAAAGTTTAATGGCTTTAAAACGTGGAATACAACAGTTCTCAGTCAACCTAGGCACATGTTCCTGGCCATCTGTAAGAGACTTTCACATTCAAAATTCATCTTTTACGTTAAAAAAAAAAAAAAAAAAGAAATCAACTCAATTTCAGACACAAAGGGAAAAACAAGAAAAAGCAAATGGCAGTAGCCTAAAACCAGCCAACCATCCGACCGACCGACCAACCAACCATCAAAAACACTTGACAATTGAGGAACCGTCTCATAAAGACTCTTTAAAGGCCAGCAGGACTCATTTATAATTTGGCATGTGCTTGGTTAAAGGGGCAACAGAACCTGGAGTTAAAATAGTCTATTGTAAAGATATAGTACAACAAGGAATCAGACAAATGGTAGACACGCATACCACATTAAAGATTCATATACAATACTATGTAGACTTTAAAGAAAAATTGAGGGATACTACAGGGGAAAGATAATAAGAAAAGAATTACAAGGGAGCATTCAGTCCAAAGTTAGTCCAGTGAATATCTACGAGTAGGATTTCTACTCTTTCATTTCCAAAGAGGCTGATCTTATAAAATTATCTTGTTCACATTTGGGACACAGCTATAATCCCAAACACAATAATTCTTAAGGCGTTTTCGTTTCACTTGCTATTTGATTAAGTTGGTTCTGGTTGTAAAGATTTTCCTAATATATTTTAATTAGCCAGTTAACATGGTAGAGGGTGTTCCCTGTGAAGCCAGACAAGCTTGCAAAAATAATTTGATCTAATGAAGATGAAGGATGGGGAAAAAGAGAAAGGTTCCTGGCTTTTCTTGCAAAATTTTTTTCTCTCACTTGAAAAACTCTGCAAGCACTGAATGTTTTGTTCCAGAAAAAGAAAGCAAAACTAGTTGGGAAAATATCCATACACTTATTGTTTACTAGCAAGATACCAAATAAATTCATAGATGTTGGTCAACTGTTTTTCAAAAACCAAATGTTAATGTTTACTGTAACTTAAGAACTGAATTTTTCTACATTCCTTTATATAGTTAGCATCTGTAAATTGAAACTTTTTTTTTTGGACAATCATGCAAATTGAATTTGTCCCTGGAAACAAAAACACAACCTAACAGATTAACAAAATATGTCCTTAGACAATATTTTTCTGTGAACTTTTCTCCACTGTTACCATTTTTATCCTTCAATAAACAGAAACTACCCTTTTAAAAGTTTATGTATTTCAAGTTTACAGAGATCAGAATGATAAGGAAGGAAGACTGTATCAAGTCAATTTATTTTACTTTCTGAACTGACTTTACTATTCTCAAAAGTAAATTCTAAAAAAAAGTCAGGTTATTAAGTTATATGAGCTAGAGACATTTGTACTGTAAAAATTGAATAAAGACTTTATTATACCACACACAAAAAAAACAATTGGTACAGAAAAGGCAGTTTTCAGTTATTCTGTTGAGAATTTCTTTCCATGATTTCTCCCATTAAAGTATAGTTTTCAAAGCAACCACCACGACAAAGGAAGCATCTAATTAGTCCATTTTCTTCTGATCCAAGAATGCTGAACATTTACTCTTCCATCTGTAGTTGTATCAGCAGTGTAATGAACACAGTTTATATTACTTAACTATTCTTTGAACTCCAAGAACTGTTGAAGTCTTTTCTGATGTTCTGCAGATGCTTGCACAGCACTAAATGAAACATAAATTCAAAGCATAAGCTTTATTTTACATTAAGCATATTAAGTGAACCACAGAGCACAGAGTCAATATTTTTCAAAACAATTAAAAATGAATAGAAATCTTCACTTATTTAGTACTTCTGAAAAAATTGGAAGAAAACTCTCCTTAATCTAATGAGGAGGGCTTGTATTCAATAATAGCATGCTTCTACCTTCTGAAAGACTAAAGTAAATTAAGACTGACAAGTGAAGGCATCACTTGCCTTCTGTTCTGCTGTGGAACCTGCTGTGCAGAGTTCCAGAGCTTGCACTAGATTTTCTGGATTTTATTATTTTATTCAAACCAGATTCCAACATTATCTTTGAGTTGTGGTGTATTTGAATTGCCTTTAATATAAAATCCTTTAAACTAAAATGTTTGGTGAAAACACAATAGACTCCATTAATCGTTTTCAAAGGTAACAGCTTGGAGGTTTAGATTTAGTTTTCCCTTTGAACATAAGTTATGTCTTGGATGGAGAAATTGAGTTCTCTCCCCATCCTCACCCCCACAAAAACAAAAAACATTATCTTGACAGAATTAGGGCATATATATATACACTGAGACTAGCATAAAATTTTCTTCTAAACTTATGGATAAAAATTAAATACAATGAAAGATTTTGGTTTTCTAGTTCTTAAATAGTAATATATCATCACCGAACGATAAAATCCCAGATAACTGACAGTCACCATATTTAAGTGTCAAAGCTGTTTTGTTTTAAAATTTTTGCTAAAATCACCCTAAAATGCTGCATATACATCTCTGCTTTCTTAAACCATGTAGCTGCCTCTACTTGACCCATTTCAATTATTTTATTGTACAAAAACTATGATGCTGTTTGTCTTTAACTAAATGGCTCCCAACTCCTAAACTTTCAGTCTACTGCTTTTCCCATAACACTTCCCTCTGCTAGCAGCGAGTGAACTATCTGTACTATTGTTTTTGACTCTAGCAAGTTTTTTTTTCCTTCAGATAGATTTTAATATGTTATAAGTTGGAAAACCAATTAAATTAAGCCATTGATTATATATTTTGGATAGATTGTAGGGTATACGAATACATCTCAATAAAATTCTTAAAAAAAAAAAAAATGCATAATAGCCAGACATAGTAGCTATGTATGGCAGAGGAACCATAGAGAGACTGAGAGGTGAAGAATTTTCTTTTTATTATTATTATTGAAATAATGAAAATGCTCTAATAATGGCTGAAATGATTGATGAATGCACAACTATGTGATTATACTAATCACCACTGATTGCACACTTTTGATGAATTGTATGCTTTATTTATGTGCATCAATAAAGTTGATTTGTTTAAAAGGAAAAAAAAGAGTAAATAGGTGCTGAATCAGTGTCTCCAATGAGTAGCTGGCCTGTCTTAATTTTCACAGCCCAAGAGTTTACTTCACTTACACCTGGTTCTCAGAGGTAGCGATCTGGGTAGTGAACAGATAAATAATATATAGTAGTAATAGTTGCTGTCACAATATTATATCATGTGGTTTTTACATATATATGATCCCATTTGTTCTTTACTAACACCAAATGAAGCAAAGTGGGATTAATAATATTTCTCTTTCACAGAAGGCTAAACGGCATCAGGAGGGTTCAGAGGTTAGGGGAGGCAACACAGCCTATTGGTTAAGAGTGTAGACATTGCAGATAGAACTCTAAGGTCAGAAAGATCCAGGGCTGAATTCTGGTTCTACAACTTATTAGCTGCATAATCTTGGGCAAATTACTTAAAATTATTAGATAACTTGCCCACAACTACAGAAAGTCAATGATGCAACCAGACTCAGATCCAGATATTTTAACCCCAAATCCTACAATCCCATTGTCCTATATGTGTATAAAACAGTTTCTACTGACCTCATCAATTTGGTATATATATAAAATATGGCTCTTCTCAGATATAAGAAACTAAGGTAGAATTTCATTCTCATAATTTTATCAGCTATCTATCTCCCTTTATCTAATAAATTTCTATTTTCCTCTTTTCTCTCTTCTTTTGTTCTATCATCAATACGTAGCCTATCTAACTCATTCTCTAAATTCATCATTGAGTGCTTTGTGCTTCCTATGTGCTTGTCTACATCTTGAGGCAGTCTAGTGTTATAGAAAGAAAGAAGTGGATTTTTAAGAGCCAGAAAGACCTGCTTTCAAGTTCACTCACTAGATTGTGCTAATAGGCTACATCTGTACAATTACAATAATCTTTACACCTCATAGACTCTTTGAGAAGAGTAAATGAAATAACATGTGAAGCGCTAAGCGTACTGTCTAGAACAGCACTGTTTAGAACATCTCCATCCTATTTCTATGATAGAGATGTTCTATATCTAAGGTGTCCAATATGGTTATCCAATAGCCATATGTCGCTACTGAGCACTTGAAATGTGGCTTATGTAACCAGTGAATTTAAATAGCCATACGTGGCTATCACATTGGACAGCACAGATCTAGAAGGCATTCAATAGTGGGTGGATTTATGTGTTTTTAAAACAAGTTAATAAACCTTTTAAGGATAGAAGATTATCTACAGATCTTTTATATTCCCACACAGAACCAAAGTGCTCCATAAATATTCGCTGCTGCAGTCCAGTATTGTGGAAGTAATAGAAAATACTATATACCCTACTTCTCAGAGCAGGTGGCATGAGGAAGTTCTAAATTATTGATTGCATATAGAAAAAGCAGAGCAATCTCTTATGCCTTCGAAAGTTCATTTATAACTATAATGAACACAGTTTAATTAATAGACTAGTACCTCTCATCCTGCCTAGCTGGACTGTATTTCATGAGAAAAAGCAGTAAACATCAATGAAGCTAAATATAAACAGGTTTGGCATTTGAGGTTTTCTCTCAAGTTGTTTCAGAAAGTGGTGTGAGCTGTCCCTGTTGTCCCAGCATGATTCACAAAGCACCAAGGACTCATTTATGGAATACTTTGCTCACTTCAAGTCTTAGTTTGCTGACCAAGATGTAATAATAGAACTGCTTTTAATATGCTTTTCTGGATTGGTAAATGTTTTTTGCACTTTTCTTTCTTAAGGATGTTTTGGTAATTTTTAAAAAATGATATATAATAACATTTGCTGCTTTTATAACTTTCTATCCTTCTTTCTTTTGTCCATTTGAGAAAAACCCCAAACCTTACACAATAAGCCAAATTTTAAAATAAAAATCTTAAGTCTAAATCCCAGCTATTAAGTCACAGTGGGAATCATAAAGGTCTCAAAAGAACACTTTCAATATGTAAGCCTTTTAAAATTCTCACACCTTTTTCACAGGAAAACACCTGAAAGTGGATGATTGTCATGGATCAAAACAGGCAAACTTACTTCAGATGTTCACCAAAAGTAGTAGTTATTCGATAGATGGCAGTTTTTAGTGATGCTCTGAATGCAAATCTTAACGTTTTGTAAGACGTGTCCACAAGGCTTCCTGAAACCCGGGGTGGTTTGCTGGAAGCATGAGGAAGCTTGAAGTACTTGTCAACTGCCTACACCAAGAAAGACAGAAAACACATTAGTTCAGATTCTCAAGGAAGCCAATTTAGTTCAAAGGATAAAGGAGTTCTTATTTTATATATATAAATAAAATTACACATACTGCAAAATATATTTCATATTGTGAGTTACAGCCAAAAGGGCTGAAAAACAATGCAGTAGAAAGGCTCAGTCACTTCAGCAGTTACCAGGGTCCAGTAGAAATCCAGACTTGCCCTCTGAAAAGGAGCTGTAATTCAACAATCTTGAGAATGTGAAATGGAAAGTGAGACCTTTATCATGAATCACAGCAAAAAATGACCAAAACTTTATTATACTTTACATAAATATAGCTATTTATTAAACTAGTTTATCTTTTTACTATAAATGATAAAGTGTCTGAGAACAAGAGTAGGTAAGAAGAGAGCAAGGGCTCACAGCAAAACACTGATTCAAATGATTATATCAGTTGATAGAATAAGAAATAGAAATTCAAATTTATCTTTTGAAGGCCAGAGATAGGGAAATGGACTTGGCCCAATGGATAGGGTATCCACCTACCACATGGGAGGTCTGCGGTTCAAACCCTGGGCCTCCCTGACCCATGTGGAGCTGGCCCATGCACAGTGCTGATGTGCGCAAGGAGTGCCATGCCACACAGGGGTGTCCCCTGCGTAGGGGAGCCCCACATGCAAGGAGTGCACCCTGTAAGGAGAGCCACCCAGCACGAAAGAAAGTGTAGCCTGCCCAAGAATGGCACCACACACACACACACAGAGCTGACACAAGATGACGCAATAAAAAGAAACACAGATTCCAGGTGCTGCTGCTAAGGATAGAAGAGGTCACAGAAGAACACACAGTGAATGACACAGAGAGCAGAAAATTGGGGGAAGGGGAGGGAGAAAAATAAATAAATAAATCTTTAAAAAAATAAATAAAAATAAAAGCCAAAGATATATAATATAATTTTAAAGTGAAATAAAGAGAAGGAAGAAGTGAAGATAGAAGTATACATGCATTAATCTATCAAGGCAAGATAATGTTAAATGTGATAATCAAGAAATAACTGCATGAGCACAGTATTTATGGATATAACCACCAAAAAATAAAATTAAAAAGTTAAGATGATTTCTGCCATGTTTTTCACCTCATATGTTTATGTTATCAGATTTTTTCTTTTATTTTGGCATTCTATTTTTGTTTCAAGAATGCTGCATCCTCTAAGATAGCTTTAAAAACATTTTTTTGGGGGGGGGTTGTTAGTGTAGTTTCCTCTAAGCTGCTTTCTTTCCCTTTTCTGCATTTGGTCTTTATTTTCTGTCCTGGGGACATTTCTTAGCTATGTGGTGATCTTAGGTTCAAGACTGAGAGTGGGGCTGACCAAAAACTCTGAATACATAGTTAGGAATTATTGACAACAGGTTTCATCATGGGTTATCTGCACGGACTTGGGGGGGGGGGTGGTAATCCCAACTCAGTCATTTTAGGTCTTTCTTCTTGGATTGGTCAGCATTCCCAGAGAAAAGTGTCCCAGTATTCTATCTTAAAGGTCTGGACCCCAGTGTTCTAGATCAGGTGGGGATCAGAACTAGGAATCTCACCATTCAGTATTCCCCATACTTAGAGTACAGGACCCACAATTCTGTCTGGACTAACCCAGTCTGGAGACACAGTGTTCTACCCTCTCTAGAAGATAAACCTCCAGACTCTGACTGAAGCTGGGAAGGTACAACTGCTGAGAGGATCTAGGGCTCTAACTGGTTTTCAAACAGCTCTCACCCAAACCTCCTTCATTTGTTGCCTGTCCCTTCACCCTTGATCCCAGAAGTACCCGGCTCTTTAACACTGTCAACTGCGGATTTGTCTCTGGGAATTGCTAAATTACTTATCCCAATCATCTGGGTTTTCCAGCTTTAAAAACTTTGTTACTATTGTCTCCTCTCCTACTTATGGATCTGTTTTTTTAAAAGTCTTTTTAAGGTAGTTTAGTGGGGTTTTGGGAAAGGAACAAAATTTGATGCATGTCCAGTCTGCCAACGTACGTTCAAATCCAGTCACTTCTAACTTCAACGATTATTTATGAGTGCTTCCCAAGACTGGGATAAACTTGAGATAATTTTAGGAAGAATAGGAGATGGTATTCAATGAAATATCTAAGTAACATTAAATGACTCTGAATCATAATGGAAGAGTTATTTCCTTTTCAATTTTCTTACAATCCCTCTGATTAACCCTAAGTATTCCAGGAAAAAACAATCATCATCATTTACCATCTGGATCTCACGGATTCCAAAAAAAATAGTTTTAGTCATTTTACAAAAAAATTTACAGCATAACAGAATAATGCAAAACAACTGTATAAGAAATTTAAGTAAGAATATAAACAAAGCAAATTCAAACTTTTATTCCATATTTGCCAGGTTTTGAAGATATACACACCAAAATGGACAATGCCTTTGAATACAAACATCTGCTCATCAGCTGGTATGCATAAATCTGTAACACTTCCTTCTTGAAAATTCAGATTTCAAACCAAAAATATATTTCTAGTGGGTTCTATCTTATCACTACTTCTGGCTCTTTATCTGCACCATCAAAATGCAGTATTTTTTATAACTTTGAGAACTCATAATTATTTTGTTAAAGAGTATTACAATAATTATAAAACATTTTCATACTTAGGTTTATAAATATGAATTTGAATGATCAACCCAGTGACTTTTTCATTTTGACATCATCTATTTCCTTCCAATCACCTTTGTACACTTATCCACTTTGTGTATTTACCTACCTTCTGCACTTACCTACTTAGGAACCATAAAAGTAAATTTTGGTGTACAAACATCATAATACATGAAAGAATACTGTCAGATATCCTTTTAACAAAACAAGATGATTCAGGATCTTATAAAATATTGCAGGATAAAGTCCTTCCTGCTGAATGACTTACTGGTTGATAAAAACCACATATATATTTTTAAATATTATTCACTTATTGATTCTTAAAATTGAGAAAATTCATCTGGATGGAATATTATCATTTTAAGAAGCAAAGTCTGAAATTTCTCTTAAATGACAAGTTTCACCACCATCATTAGCAGCTAATGCTCCGTAACTGCACTGTCCAATATAGTAACCACTAACTCAGGCAGCTACTGAGCACTTGAAATGTGGCAAGTCCTAAGCGAAAACATATACACCAGATTTCAAAGATTTAATACCAAAAAAAAAAACCATTAATAATTTAATATTGATTATAAAATAATATTTTAGCTGTATTGGGTTAAAGAAAATATATCAGTATTTTTATTTTTAATATGACTACTAGAAAATTTAAAGTTACATATGTGGATTTATTATATTCCTATATGAGGACTGCATTATATTTCTATTGGACAGCGCTGGTCTAGAGTGCTACTGTCTCAGCATTTATCTTCCAACTCATTTAAACTACTAGAAAATTTAAATATTCAAGATTTTAGAAAATTAAAATCATTAAGATCCTGCTTTCTGTCCAACATCTTAGCAAGGCTGCAGTGGCCAGTAACTGCTTTCTGAGCTTTATGGTACCACCCAAGGATGACAAGAAGAAAGATGCCAGAAAGTTGGTCAAGAAACTCAAAGATCCAGTGAACAAATCTGGGGGCAAGGCCAAAAAGAAGTGGTCCAAAGGCAAAGTTTGGGATAAGTTCAATAACTAAGTCTTGTTTTATGACAAGTTCATAAAGTTTTATGACAAACTCAGTAAAGAAGTTCTCAACTATAAGGTTATAACTTCTGCTGTCATCTCTGAGAGCCCGAAGATTTACAGTTCTCTGGTGAGAGCAACCCTTCAGGAGCCGCTTTGTTAAGGACTTATCAAGTTCATTTCAAAACAGAGAGCTCAAGTAATTTACACCAGAAACACCAAGGGTGGAGATGCCCCAGCTGCTGGTGAAGACACGTGAACAGGTCCAACCAACTGTTCATTATGAAAGAAAAAAATATATTAAATTTTAAAAAACTGCTACGATCTTATATCTTAGACTCAAAAAGATCCAATGGACCTATATGGATACTTACAAGAGAAAGAATTTTATTACGTTTTAAAAAAAGTAATTTTCTCTTTGTTCTTTGAAGTAATGTTAAGAAATAATAAAAATCTTATCATCCTTACAAATAGAACTGCTCAAAAAAAGAAATGCAATAAATATATTAGGTTCAACAGACTACTGGTGTTTTAAGGGTTAAATCAAGAGGGAAAGTATCCTCAACTCTCTAATCCTGTATAACAAAGGATGAGTTCAGGGATTTCAGTAAACAACAATATCTAGCTAGAATATTGCTTTTTCTCACCCTAATTTGCCTTTTCCTCAATTCTTTAATCTAAAAAGACCTGAAAACAAAAAAACTTTTTAAACCTGACCTGACCTAAATTCATCCGGCAGTAAATCCTGACCTGAACTAAGGCTATTTATTATCTTTATTCCATTTACTATATGAATATTCACATATTACACTAGAAAAAATATTCATGTATTTGATTAAGGGGATTCTACCTCAGATACCAATAAGAATGTTATATAATATATGATATGAATGCTACATTAAACTTTGAAAAAACAAAATTTTTGAAATATATCCCAGGGTTTGAGATAAGGGACTATATACCTGATTTCTATTTATAGCAAATCAAACTAGATTTCCGTTTACAATAGTGACATAAACTTCCCTTTTAAATAAATTTAAATTCATTTTAAGTTAAAAATGAATGGCTTAGAATAATTAAATAACAGTTCAGGTGGTACATAAATGACTAAAATTATGACTGTAGTATATATGCAGTTATTGTGTGGCAGGAACTGAGTTAATTACCTTACAGAGCTCATTTAAATAATAAAATAATTTGCTAAAGAAGCCACACATGAAAACTTACTTCATTTTGTATAATTAAATATTTTATAATTGTACCCCCTATTTACTGCATATTCGTATCTGCCAGACACTGTTCTATAACCTTTACAGATATTATCTCTAACATTCATAATAACCCTGCAAGGTAATATTCCCGTTTTATAGATGAAGATGCTGAGTCTCAGAGAAGCGAAATAAATTACTCTTGGGTCACTCAGAAAGTAGTGGAACCTGGATTTGAACTGGACATCTGGCTGACATTGCATCTACTAGAATGCTTACAGTACAGATTAAGCAATGTTTAATCTGGAAAGGTCTCTACTTCCGTAAGAATTCCGTCACAGAAATAATAGTGACAACAAAATAATAAGAGCTAATATTTACTGAGTGCTTATTATGGGCCAGGCACCCTGAATACTTTGCAGGTATGATCTCATTCTTCACAATTCTATGAAGTAGGTACTATTATCATCATCCAGAGGCAGAAAATGATGCTTAGAGATTAACATGTTTTATTGGTTCTCCTACACACTTTTTTTTTGTTTACATTTTATAATTTCTGAAATGAAGGTGTATCTTCCAATTACTGGCGTCTAAGAGTCAATGAAATAAAGTGTCTTTTCCAAAGTCGCAGAGCTAGGAAGTAGTAGAAGTTGAGATTCAGGCAGGTAAGTATGACTCGAGAGATCATAATTTAGCCCATCTATCATATGTACTGCCATTTTGTTTTAAGGAAGGAGATTAAAAAATGTCTAGTCATCACAGGGGTATAATTATATGGTAAAGAACAAGGAATTGGGGGTCTGAAACCCTGGTTTCCAATTCTGATTCAACCAGTTACTGGGTATGATCTTGAAAAAGTCATACCATTAGGACTTTCTGAGTCTCAAACAAGCAAAAGAATCCCTCTTCTAACCTCAAAGAGTTATTACAGAAGGTAAAGAAAAAGCATTTCTTTTGGAATACTACACAGATAAAACAGCATAGGATTCTAGAGAAACAAAGCACAGACCAACTTGTAGAAGAACATTGGTCAAGAGTCTATGGGCCTTCAAACCTGTACATCTGGTTCTCAGGAATGCTCCTTTCCCTGTCCCTAATCTTCCTTCTAATCCCTATAATCACTTTCTTAGGGAAGCCTTTATTCATCTCTTTTTACACCCCTGCAGGACAAGACACTGTTACATAGTCTCTGATCATCCTGCATTTCTGTACATTTTTGGCACTTCTATAAGGATAGGAACTAGAACTGTCTTGTGCCACCCTGTATCCAAGCATATAGTAACTGCTTGATGAATAAATATTTACCAAATGAATGGATCTGTGAAGGAACAGTTTAAAGGTCAATATTCCACATAGATCAGAAGTTGAGGGCGGCAGACTTGGCCCAGTGGTTAGGGCATCCGTTTACCACATGGGAGGTCTGTGGTTCAAACCCCAGGCCTCCTTGACCTGTCTGCAGCTGGCCCATGCGCAGTGCTGATGTGCGCAAGGAGTGCCCTGCCACGCAGGGGTGTCCCCCGCCTAGGGGAGCCCCATCCACAAGGAGTGCGCCCTGTAAGGAGAGCTGCCCAGCTTGAAAGAAAGTGCAGCCTGTCCAGGAATGGTGCCGCCCACACAGAGAGCTGACACAAGATAACGCAACAAAAAGAAACACAGATTCCCATGCCACTGACAGCAACAGAAGCGGACAAAGAAGATGCAGCAAACAGACACAGAGAACAGACAACCGGGGCGGGGGGTGGGGCGCGGGGCGGGGAGAAGGGGAGAGAAATAATAAATAAATAAATCTTAAAAAAAAAAAGTGACCTACGGATGATGCAGCAAAAAATAACGTATTAGCTTTCATATGAGACTGATCTACATAAAGGTGACATTGTTTTTCAAAGAAAAGTCTTTCTGAAATTTAAAATAACATATCTATCATTTAAATCCTCAATCTTTTGCATATAAGGACCCTTGATAAAGACAAAACAAAAAAATGTGGACTTCTAAAGGATAGCAATTGTTCTCCAACCACTGACAGAGGAAATAATAACAAAAAATCACCATGAACTTAGTAATGCTTTCAAATAAATTTGAAATTAACCAAAACAGCATGCAGAAACTTCTGAAAAATAGCTGCAAATATGTTAGACACACATTAATTATAAAGATGACAGCAATGTGTGTGGATTCACAAAGCCCTTGTAATAACCATGACCTCCACAGGATGCTTGGCCCACTTGTAGGAACCAATGCTCTAACAAATCCATCACTTCACTCCTCGCCCTGTGAATGGTTTGAAGAGTGAAAGACTTCCCTTTCCTTTCAATTTTCCCTTCAGTGATTCACAGTGAAATGTCTGATGTGATTGATACTGAAAAGTAAAACAAAAGAGTTACATAGAATTGTTCTTTAGTAAGACCCAGAAGCCTGTATTGTAAAATTTGCCTTACATTTACAGAGACACATGGAACTCACTCTCTTTACTATGAACAAGTATCGCTTCAGATCAAAGAACATAAAATCAAAAACATATACAGGGCTTTTATGGGTCATATCATATCACATCTCTGCCTCTCAACACAAAAAGGCAGTTTGGAATGTTACAATCAACCCATTGTACCAGGGCTGTCCTTCAGTTCAGGTGCCAGAACAGAAGTCTTTATCCACTGAGCCAGCCATGGAGCAATCCACCAGCACCAATCTAACAAACATTTAATGAATGCCTGTCATTTGCGAAGTACCACATTGAAAGGTTGGGAATATAGAAATGAGTTAAGGCCCCTGCATATACTCTGACTAGTAGAAGAGACAATGAAAGTAAATGGACAATTAGGATCCAGTATAATGAAGTGCTAGGATGCCGGTTACAGAGCAGAGTTAGGCAAAAGGAGAAAGATATGCTCTAGGAAAAGAAGAAAGGAAAAAGCATCATGAATAAAGTTATAGAAGATTAAGATAATCAGATATAGTTGAGGCGGGGGAGTGGAAGGAATGAATAGTCCATGGTGGTTACTAGAGAAGAGGGTACATGGCAAGAATAGCAGAAGGGCTAGAATCAGAACATGAAGGATCTCCGTAAGAGTGGGGCAAGGGTCCACTGTAATAATCCAGGACAGGAATGCTAAGGGCCTAAAGTAAGGCCAAGGCAGAAGGGTGGACAAAAGAGAATGAATGGATGGTGGATACAGACTGATCCCTTGGAGTTTTGCCATATAGGTACATGTGGACAAGGGAGTTAAAGGAATCAGTAAGAAAACGGCTGAAAGTGACAGGTGATAAGGTCTAAGCTTGATAGGGAAAGAGATACATGTAACCAAGAGTGAGTTAAAAGACAACATGGGGGAAAAAAACAAAAATATTGATAAAGTCAAAGAAAGTATACAAAAGAAGCAAGGTATGAGAGGGCTATTCTTGGACACAGGATCTTATACTGGGGTCCACAGACCTATGGCTAAAAATTCAGGAGATATTAACTTTAGGATAAAATAACATGTTTATTTTCACTACCTCTAATTAAGATTTAGCATTTCCTTAAATTACGAACATAGGCAACAAATCACAGTAGCATTAGCAGTTCCTGTGTCTGTACCAACAGAAATCACCAATATTTCTCTCTCACATTACTGTTGTTGCAGCTATCACACTTAACACCACTTTGAAATAATGATAGTTATGAGACCCACTGCTGGATCTTGCTATTTCATGCATTAATAAAGAGGCACATAATACTACATCATAAATTTAATATTTAGATAACTATATTTCAATATAGTTGATTTCCTTTCTATTCCTAAGTACTTTATTTTATGCATTTATTATTCTGACAGAGTTCATGGGCTTTACTACACTGTCAAGGGGATCTTTGATGCAAAAAAGTTAAGGACTCTGGCTCAGAGGGTGGAATCCTGCAGTTTCAAGCTTTGGAGGTAGAATAATCCAGGTGATAATAAGGTCCAGGTGACAGCAGTGAGTGAAATGAAATGAAGGAAGTCAAAGGCCATGGTGTGGGGGTAGATTAGCCATGTGGTCACTGAATTGCTCATTACCATCAATCGGAGGATATGGGGTAGAGAAAGAAAGGCTGTGAGGCAGTTCATAAAATCTATATGACCAAAAGGTTATGTGATATGGCCTAGGGAAGAGTGGATAACTCACACAATGAGGGGTTTTTAAATTCAGAAGCTAAGTACCAAGTCACTGACTCTATTCTTTGTTCCTTTTCCTCTTCCCAAGTCTCAAAAACAGCCTCCAACTCCTCTGTTTTGTACCTTCTGACCCAAAGGTGTAAATGACTATATACTCAAATAAACAGACTGCTTCCCTTCCAATACCTAGCTACAATCATTGTGGCACAGCTAAGAGGAAGTAGGAAATTTGAAGTTGGGGAAGGAGAAAACAAAGTAATTTTGGTGCATAGAATAACTCTAGGGTGGGGTGATTTTTCTGAAATCAATTCAGTGAGTTTCAACCAGCATTATTTTTTTAATGAAATAGAATAGAAAATACTAGAATGCATTGCACACAGTAAAATGTTAAGTATTGCTCTTAGTATCTTTTGTTTCAGTAACATACACATGAACACATGTATATTCTGGGTCTAATGTAAAATGCATCTTATACTGCTGATTATGGTCTGAAATTTTGAAAGTCAGGATGTCTCTCTCTGAAGAGAGAACCCTATATGAAAAAAAAAGATGGTAGAAAAGTTCAAGGGAAGCAGACTTGGCCCAGTGGTTAGGGCATCCGTCTACCACATGGGAGGTCCGCAGTTCAAACCCCGGGCCTCCTTGACCCGTGTGGAGCTGGCCCATGTGCAGTGCTGACACACGCAAGGAGTGCCCTGCCACACAAGGGTGTCCCCACGTAGGGGAGCCCCATGCACAAGAAGTGCGCCCCGTAAGGAGAGCCGCCCAGCGCAAAAGAAAGTGCAGCCTGCCTAAGAATGGTGCTGCCCACATGGACAGCTGATGCAACAACAACAAAAAAGAAACACAGATTCCCGTGCCGCTAACAACAGAAGCAGACAAAGAAGATGCAGCAAACAGACACAGAGAACAGACAATCGGGGTGGTGGTGGGGGGTGGAAGGGGAGAGAAATAAATCTTTAAGAAAAAAAAAAGAAGAAAAGTTCAAAAAGAATAAGGGATGTGGATCTGCAGCTTTTTCTGCGGCCTAACTATACTACTAATATCCTGCAATCAGACTAGGTTCAAGTCCCAGTTCTTCTACCTGTAAGTCTTATAAAACCTGAGGCAAGTCACTGAACTTCTGAGCCTTCTTCCTCTGTAAAATAGGGCTGAAATAGCTCCATTTTGCTTACTTCACAAGATAGTTATGAAGATTAAATAAAATAATGATATGAAATCACTCTGTAGACTTAAAGCTTTGTGAGGAGTTGTTTTCATTACTGTTAATGTTGTTTTATTTTAAACCACAGTCGTAAAGAATAATGTTAATAAGCACCAAAGATAGCACCAGATCATGGTTATACTATTGTGTAGTTAGGCAAACTTAATATTAGGAGCTGTGGGGAAATACTAGGAAATTATTTCTTTAGAGAAAGATACCAGGGAAAAGAGTCAAATAATAAAACTATCCATGAGGACATATATGTCTTAAATAACATTTATGGGACAGTAAGAACAAAGAGAACCCAAAGCAAAGGATATCTGGTTTTGATAGGTTAATACTTTCTTTAAATGCCTCTAACACTCAGTATTTATATCTCTCATCTGACATGTAATTAATATTATAAGGAGACGTAAAACCCAACATGAAGTTAGGAATGGAAGCCTACTGGAAAGCAGGAAGCATACATTTTATTTTTCTACCTTTCTTTGAGTCTAGAACTAAAAAGACCTGTTAGTTAAAACTAACTGCCCAGCCTTGTGGTGGGCATCCATTGGTCTCAGCTCTCTATTATCTTGTGCCTCTGGCCAATAGTGAACTCATTACCTACATGGTAAGTTAACTACAAGGTACTTTCAGAAGCTACAAATTGTGTAAGGATTCACACTAACATCATTGAACAGAATTCCAATATCCAAAATAATCTGTTTAATACCAGATGTATAAATTACAGGTTCAGTTCATTTGCATTTGTTGCTATAAAATTACTAGTAGTAAGTAAATTAAAAGTTTTCTCTTCCTATACTCTCTCCTTTAGACTGTAATTTCCTGAGAGTAAGAGCGGTATCTTTATGTTTATTTCCAACATGATGTGTTAGTCAATAAATGTATTAATAACATATAAGAAACAAACTAGGAAGCGGATGTGGCTCAGGCAATTGGGTGCCTGCCTATCACATGGGAGGTCCTAGGTTTGGTTCCTGGTGCCTCCTTAAAAAAAGAAGACGAGCACACAATGAACAGACATAGAGCAGACAGCAAGCACAGACAATGGGGGTTGGGGGCGGTAAAAAAATAAGTAAAATAAATCTTAAAAAAAAAAATCACAAAACTCCTACTCAATCCACAGATGGCTTACCTCTTGCAGTGTCAGCAAAGTATTAAGAATAGCTGGTAGTGTAGTCTGGACAACTCCAAATCTATCTTCTATAAATGATGCTGCTACTAAGTGAGACAGACCTCAAGGGGAAAAGGGGAAAACGGAAAAACACACAAACACACACACATAAGTTAAAAGTAAATCAAAATTGGACAAATCTATTTGCAACACATCTATTTAACAAAGTAACAATATTCTGAGTATATAAATAACTCCTACAAATAAAAGAGGATGTGCAATACAATAGAAAAATGGGGAAAAAATGTGAATTGACACTTAAAAAGGTGCTCAACTGCATTAGTCATGAATAAGACAAGGTCTCTGCTTTACATCCTAGTAGAGAAAAAAAAAATTAAGTATTGCTAATATTGTTTTGGGTACTTGTAAGTGCTAAGAAGAAAAATGAATCATGGTAAGGGAGTTGACTGGTGAGAAGGATACTTTCCATAGGGTGGTCAGTTAAGGCCTCTCAGGAATTATCATTTCAACATTGAAAAGGCAGTGTCTTTGTAAGATGAAACAAAACAGTTTTTAACAATGAAGTTTTCATATATAACATAAGTTGTCAGTTAAAAAGAATTGATTCATTACCTTTTTTTTTGAAATACAGAAAGATATGGAAGAATCCCAGGCTCAATTTCACTGCTTATGTACAAGGAAAATTCCTACCCAAATTAAATATTAAGAAAAGTGATTTGTATAAAGATATAAAAAGAATCTGAAAATTCAAAAATTGAGCTCAAAGTCCAGAACTGATCTTTGGTGGCTAATATTTCAATATTTAACTAATAAGTAAAATCATAGTTACAGTTCACTGGGATTGCTTACCTTCTAATGCCCAAATGTGCATTTGGGCATCTGAAAAAACAGCCTGAATGGAGGCTTCTGGATGCTGTAAATAAGACAAAAACATTTACGTAAGTTTTCCTAAGCAAAAACGCTATTATTATTTTTGTTTAATCAACTATACAGACTATAACAAAAAATTCAGCTGCCTCTCAAGAATTAAAATCTGAAATAAATTCATGGAGCTTTGGAAAAATCATGACACCTCTATAAAGTGGAAGAGCGCACCCTTGAGTGTCTTATGTATGCCATACTCTTTTCAATTACGTTCCCTCTAATTCGAACAGTAATCCTGTGAGCATGATTAATACAGAGATCACTAAGGAGAATGACTACAAAAGGTCTTTTCCTAAAACAAAGAAACTCCCTTTTAACTATCTACTCTTCACCTTACTATAAAGAAAAACCACCTCAACCTTTTTTAATCAAGTTTGAATAGCACAGAGCAAGAACTGGCCCATTTATGTATATCCATACAACAGAATATTATTTAGTCATAAAAAGGAATGAAGTACTGATACATGCTACAACATGGATGAACCTTGAGCACATTATGCTAAGTGAAAGAAGCCAGTCACAAAAGACCACATACTATAGATTCCCTTATATGAAAGCCTAGAACAACGAAATCTAGAGACAGAAAGTAGTTCAGTGGTTGCTTGGGGTGGGGGACAGCTACAGAGGAGAGGTTTGGAAGAACACGGTATGGGGAAGAATGAAACCTAAAGGATATGGGGTTTCTTCTTGAGGTGATGAATATGTTCTCAAATTTACTATGGTGATGGTTGCACAATTCTGTGAATATACTAAAAACCATAGAATTGTATACTTTAAATGGGTGAATTTTATAGAATATGAATTATATCTCAATAAAGCTGTTAAAAAAAGAAAGAATTGGCCGATTTAAACAAATGCTGGTTTTGTTTATATGTCCAATGATGCTTACTGACTACAACAGTATATTTCTCAACATCAAATAGCAGAGGCTAGAACTCCGTATCATATAACAAGCAGATCTACTTGCAAAATTAGACTCAAAAGTAGCTGTTCAGGGGAGCAGATGTAACTCAAGTAGTTGAGTGCCTCCTTCCCATGTATGAGGTCCCGGGTTCAATCCCTGGCACCTCCTGTTCATTTCTAAGGAAAGAAGAAATCTTGTTCAGGATCTGCTCAGCCACTTACTAGCTATGTGCTCTTAGGCTAGCCACTTGACCTCTGTGAGCCTCAGGTTTACTCATCTATAAAATGAGGACAAAAAGATCTATCTCACAGATCTGCTGTTCGAATTAGAGGGAACTTAATTGTAAAGAGTATGGTATACATAAGACACTCAAGGGTGAGTTCTCTTTCCATCCTTCTGAAACAAAGCACTGAAGTAAAACTTCAGATAATCCTTCTTCCACTTTATAGAGATGTCATGATTTTTCCTAAGCTCCAATGGATAACCCAAAGGAGATTATTTTTCTGGTACAGATAATTGCTAGCTAGCTAGATCTTCCCTTCTACCATAATGAAAAAACAGTTTCAAGAACTGGAAATGATTCTTGGCTAATTATATCTGTATTTCTAAACATATAGCTCACATTTCCCCAGCACTATTGTTTCTATCAGATCTTTTCCCCCGCAGAGTATGATTCCCAAGGGGTAAAAATGAACAATATATGTCAATGCAAACTTTCACTCGAAAGCATTGAGTGAGTGATATATTAGCTAATATTGAGATATCTGGGGAAAGAGAGAATCTACACTAAAAAAATAAAACAACTAAAAATTATTTCCTCTACATATGGGCAAAAGCTTCACTCACTAAGGGATTAATTAACACACAATAGCTGTAGCCAGTAAAAAGAGGAATGAATCTTTAGTCTCTTCAACTGAGATTTACTCTCCTGCGTTAGCCATAGCAGATAACAAGTAAACTGGAAGGTCATTTAGTTTGTGGCCTGAATTACAATTTTTTATCCATTACAATATTAATAATTGCACTTTAACTAAGTCATTTCTCTGATTAACACCGAATTGGCCACAAAGACGTTAGCAGAATAATGAGCCATGAAGCATCAGAAAATAGCCATGGATTTGCCTGCTTTGTGAAGGTACAACACGAAGGAGGACATTGTTTATTGGCACAAAGCTGCTTGCAGCAGAGACTCAAGAGGTCACCTAGAGAGTCAAGCCTCAGGAAGTCACCAAGGTGAGATGAGAGTCTAGGGCAGCTAGTGTTAAAATGGAGTTTCAGTGAAGCACTATGCAAAGCTGTAAAGCTTCCTAGGATTACGCTTAAAATATTTAGAAGTCAGTTCCCATCAACAATTTCATTTATTTCATTTCCTTTTCCCCATTCCTAATGCTATAACTATATATTCTTACCTTACTGAAAAAATACATTATCAGCATCCGTTTTGACAAGAAATTCTTTATCTGAGTTGGAAAAAAGAAAGAATTAACACACAGTCTTCAAATCTATTCAAGCATATTAGATATCTCCAGTTCTTCTTGAAAGTAAGTTAAATAAAAAAGTGAAATACCTTACATCTTGCAGAGAAAGAACAATAACATTTAAAATAAACTACTTAAGTAAATATTTTTGTACTATAAACTGATGACCAAGATGGGGCATCTAACTTAAATTACATGCCCATGTACACAATCTAACCCCCAAATTAGAACACTACCATAATAAAAGGACTTCTAAGTGGGTATGGTGGTATTGTCTAAGACCATATTCTTTCTCAATTCTCTACACGTCTTGCCCTTTAATGTCTTAATACAAACAACAACAAAAACACATTTTTCCTATCCAAACAAACAAACAAACAAACAAAACTTAAGACATGAAGTGGTTTCTACTATTTGACATTTACTGGGAAAAAAATTCTTGGTATCAAGCTGAAAACTACACACACCAACTGACTTTAAAGTGAATTTGCTCCTACCATATTTCTACCCCAAAGCTATATAAATAGCCAGAGGGAGGTGGCAGGCAGAACTTCCCTAGTTGCAAAAAAAAAGTGACAGGGCAGTAATTATAGCACAGAGCCACATGGGATCCTAAAATCTGTAGTAAAATGCCTTTAGTTTTCCCCATTCTATTAATCATTCCGTTACTGAAATGTTATTTCTCCCATCTTAAAAAATAAATTTCTTCCCTGATTTTTATCTCCCAGCTATTATCCCATCTCTTAGTCTTTTGAAAGATCTGGCTTTTCTTACAGCTCCCAATTCCTCTCCCAATCTTTCCTGAACTCATTACAATCCCATTTTTGTCCCTACTACCCTACTCAATAGTTCTTGTCAAGGATGCAATGACCTCCACATTGCTTATGCCAAATTTGTTCTTAGTTCACATCTCACACTAACTCTCAGCAGCATTTGGCACTCTCTCTTCCTCAAAAAACTTTCTTTCCTTGGCTCTCCTCTCACTTCCATAGGCACACCTCAGTCTCCTTTGCTGATCGTCCTCTCTCCCAGGCCATGAATTACTGGAAGGCCCCATCCTCGGATCTCCTTTCTTCCGTTATTTACAGTCCCCAAGAGTTTTCATCCAGTGTCACGGCTTTAAATAACATCTATACTCTGACAAATTCCAAATGGACATTTCTAGCCCAGAACTTTCTGCTACACTCCAGATACATGTGGATATATTACTCAGTATTTTCACTTGGTTGTCTATAGGTATGTCAAAATTGACATGTCCAAAATCAAACTTCTGATTTTCTTTTCATGTCTCTATCAAATCTCCTCCAGCAATTAGTAAATTGCAGCTATTTTATTCGAGATTCTCATGCTTAAAACCTTTGCGTCAACGTTGACTTTCTCTCACACACCATCAGCAAACCCAGTTACGTCTACTTTCAAAATATATCCAGACCAGGAGAACCAGCAAGATGGTGGTAGAGTAAGCAGCTCCTAGAGTCAGCTCCTGCTACAGGGCAGTTAGCAAACACCCAGAGCCTCTGGAGCTAGCTCAAGAACCTGTCTGGGGGCTTCATGAGACCAGAAGAGCATTCTGCAATATCCTTAAAGGAGTGGAAGGAGGAGACTGCCAATCTGCAGAAAAGACTCATAAGTAGAGCACTCCACGCCCCGGAGGCCAGTGCCCATCCTCCACTGGAGGCACAAGCCGCCTCGGGAGCTGTTCTATGGCTGGAATTGAAAGCTCCGCTTCCCCAAAACGGGGGAGGAAGAGATGGTTGGGCACTAATTTCAGTTACTGATAAGTAAATTCAGCTAAAGTATAATCCTCAGAACAACTAAAGTTTGAGCCTGTCCAAGTAAGAAAGAGGCCGGGATCTGCCATCTTACCTCCGTGACTGGCACGAGGGGAAGCAGGGCAGACTGAAAATCCCAGTGCTGGTGGGGACTGGCTTCTTTCCATCCAGTGCCACCTCCAGCAGGTAGGAGGCTGCGGGGACCTGCACCAGCCTCTCCAGGAAATTACTGGTCAAGCCGCAGAGGCCAGTGATTATCCTACTCCGGAGGCACGAGCCGCCCCAGGAGTTATTCTGTGGCTGGAATTGGAAGCTCCATTTCCCAGAAACAGGGGAAGAGGAGATAGTTAGCTGCCGATTTCGGCCACTGATTGGTAGACTTGGCTGACTAAGATATAACCCTGGGAACAGCTGGGTTGTGAACCAGCCAAGTCAGAAAGAGGTCAGTAGCCGCCATTTTGACTCCGACCCCAGCATGAGGGGAAGCCGGGCTGACTGAAACTCTCAGTGTCTGCAGGAACCAGTTTCTTTCACACAGATCAGCCTGCAGCCCTAGCCTAGGTTTCAGCCCCGCCTCTGGCAGGGAGGAGGTTGACGGGCCATGCACCAGCCTATACAGGGAATTACAGGTAACTTTGGCTGGCATATATTGAAAACCAAAAGTCTACCAGGGCAACTGCAGTCATCTTGGACCCGCACTGCACAGACGGCTGCCCACACCTGCAGCTCCATCCCCGCCCCAGGCAGGGGAGAAAAGGGTGTGAAGCATCATCAGTCTCTCTGGGCAACTACAGTCTAGGCCTGTACAACTTGGATTATTCCACATAGCTGTGACTCTGTCCCTATCCCTGGCAAAGGAGAAAGTTGGAAGAAGCGTCATTGGACCCTGGCACCATGAGGGCAGCTTGAGCCTCCACAGCTTACAGCACCAACTACATGCTTGGCTCCTACTGCACAACCAGCAAGGAAGAAAGGATAGGAAGCCCTAAACTAAAGAGAAAAACTGCACCCAGAAAAAATACTCTAGTAAGCCAGATGCAAAGACACCAACAAAAAATTACAATCCACACCAATAGGAGGCTATGGCCCAGTTAAAGGAACAAGATAAGCCTCCAGATGACATAAAGGAGTTGAGACAACTAATTATAGATGTTCAAACAAATCTCCTTAATAAATTCAAAGAGATGGCTAAAGAGATTAAGGATAGTAAGAAGACATTGGATGAGCACAAAGAAGAATTTGAAAGCATGCATATAAAAATTGCAGATCTTATGGGAATGAAAGGTGCTATAAATAAATTTTAAAAAAATACTGGAACCATATAATAGCAGATTTGAGGAGGCAGAAGAAAGGATTGGTAAGCTTGAAGAAATGGCCTCTGAAAGTGAACATACAGAAGAAAAGATGAAGAATGGAAAAATTGAACAAGGTCTCAGGGAACTAAATGACAGCAAAAGGCGTGCAAACATACATGTCATGGGTGTCCCAAAAGGAGAAGAGAAAGGAAAAGGGGCAGAAGGATATTTGAAGAAATAATGGTAGAAAATTTCCCAACCCTACTGAAGGACATAGATATCCAATAAACACAGCATACTCCCATCTGAAAAAATAAAAATAGACTAAATCTAAGACACATACTCATCAGAATGTCAAATGTCAAAGACAAACAGAGAATTCGGAGAGCAGCAAGAGAAAAGTAACATATTAAGGGCTATCCAATAAGATTAAGTGCTGATTTCTCACCAGAAACCATGGAGGCAAGAAGACAGTGGTCTGATATATTTAAGATACTACAAGAGAAAAACTTCCAGCCAAGAATTTTATATCCAGCAAGACTGTCTTTCAAAAATGAGGGCGAAATTAGAATATTCCCAGATAAACAGAAACTGAGAGAATTTCTAAGCAAGAGACCAAATTTTCAGGAAATTCTAAAGGGTGTGCTAGAGCCTGAAAAGAAAAGACAGGAGAGAGGGTCCTGAAAGAGAGTCTAGAAATGAAGATTGTATCAATGAAAGTAACTACAAGTGTCAAAAGAGTGGTGAAAATAAAATATGAGAGATAAAACTCAAATAGTCAGGAATAAACTTAACCAATGATATAAAGCACTTGTTTTCAGAAAACTGCAATTCAGTGTTAAAATAAATCAAAAAAGCCCTAAATAACTGGAAGAACATTCCATGATCATGGACTGGAAAACTAAATATCATTAAGATGTCAATTCTACTCAAATTGATATAGACATTTAATGCAATCCTGATAAAAATTCTACCAGCATTAAAGAAAAAATTGAAAACACAATCACTAAATTTATTTGGAAGGGTAAGGAGTCCTGAATAGCCAGAAACATCATAAAAAGGAAAAGTGAACCCTCATCTCCAGACTTTAAATCATAATACCTACCTTTAATGGTAAAAACAGCATGGTACTGGCCTAAAGACAGACACAATAGACCAATGGAACCAAATTTATGGTTCAGAAATAGATCCTCACAGGTATGATCAAGTGATTTTTGATTAGCCTGTCAAACTCACGCAGCTCAGACAGAAAAATCCACTCAACAAATGGTGCTGAAAGAATTGGATATCTACATCTGAAAGAAGGAAAGAGGACCCCTATCTCACACCTTATCCAAAAATTAATTCAAAATGGATCAAAAAACTAAAAATAAAAGAACCATAAAACTTCTAGAAGAAATTATTGGAAAATATCTTCAAGACCTGGTGGTAGGTAGTGGATCTTAAAGGAGATAAGAGAAGGACTGAATGGACTACTGACATTTAATGTATGTAGAAGTTTTAATTAGCTTTACTGTAAAACTGTGGAAATGTATAGAGTGGATGGTAACACACAGTGAGTAACAGCTAGTTTATAAATGGGGATGCGACTGAAAATGGTAGTCTAGTTATGTAAATGCCAATTGACAGAATGCTTGAGAATAATCTAGGAACTGGATAGCACGGTAAACCAAGAAGTGGTTGAGAATGTGGTTGATGGTACAGATGCAAGAGTGTCCTTTGTTAGCTAGAACAAATGTATATTACTGCAGGGTGTTGGGAATATGGAGAAGCATGGGAAAAATACAGCTGGAGAGACCTATAGATTGTGGTTAGTAGTAAAAATATGATATTCTTGCATCTATGTGAAAGATGTACTGTGTTGATACTGAGGCAGTATGGAAAATGTGAGCCAAATGTACACTATGGACATGGTAATGATCAGATGATATTATTTTATTTGTAGCAAATGACACACCACATTGTGGTGTGTTGATGGAGGGGTGTTGTCTGGGAATTCTGCACATGTGCATGATAGCTTTATAAATTTACAACTTCTGTCATAAAAAATATATATTTAAAAAATAATAATAGGGTGGGTTGGGGGAAAAACCACACCAAATGTAAGATTAGGATTATGATTAGTAGCAAGATTTTGACAATATTCTTTCATAATTTGTAACAAATGTCTCGTAACAATGCAAGGTGTTGGTGGAGGGTTGATATATGGGACCCCTGTATGATGTAATGCATGTTTGCTTTGTAAGTTCACAGCTTTTACTATACACGTAATTGTTTATGTATGTTCATATATAAATGATATAAAGATAATAATAATAGGGATTGGTTAGGGGAAAAATACTTTGTTTAGTAGTAATATTTTGACAATGCTCTTTAATCATTAGTTAAAAAGGTTTAAAAATAATGCAAGTTATTGGTGGTAGGGTGAGATGTTATATATGTTTGTTTGATGTTATATATGTTTGTTCTGTAAGTTCACAACTATTATACACTTACTGTTTATATATGAATATTTCAATAAATTTAAAAAAAAAATTACCAACTGGGGGAAAAGAAAGAATGTTATTGAGATAACTGAAAAACTCAGAATATGGACTGCATGCTTTATGCCAATGTTAAATTTCTTGAACTTAATAGATGTACAAAAGGTAGTTACATAGCAAGTATCCTTGTTCTCAGGAAATATACCTGGAAGTGTTGAGTTAGAGGAGCAAGATGTACAAAACCTACTCTTAAGTGTTTAGAGAATAGAGATAGATAGATGATAGATAGAAAGATAAGACAGAATGAATTATGATAAATGTTGCAAAATGCTAAAAGCTGTTAAATCTGGATATGAGGGTGAGGGGGTATACTGGAGTTCTATGTATTGTTCCTGTATTATTTTGCAACTTTTCTATAGTATTGAAGTAATTTCAAAGTAAAAATTAAAAAAAAAAAAAAAAACCAAAAAACCCACCACACATGTAGACAAACTTTCTATATAGCAACATGGAAACACACACATACACACACACACATCCAGACCCTGATCACTTCTCACAACCTCTACTACCACCATTCTGGTCAAAGAAAGATTATTCCAGGAAGTGGATGTGGCTCAAGTGATTGCACTCCCACCTATCACAAGGGAGATCCAATGTTTTGTTCTCAGTGCCTCCTGGAGAGGAGGAGCAAGACAAGTGAGCTGGCATCACAGGCACGGTGAACTGAGGCAACAAAATGATGCAACAAGGAGACACAAAGAGGAAAGGCAATGAGTGATGAAACAAAGCAGGGAGTTGAAATGGCTAAAGAGATTTAGCACCTCTCTCTCACATGGGAGGTCCCAGGTTCGGTTCCCAGTGCCTCCTAAAGAGAAGTTAAGCAGACACAGAAAGTGCACAATGAAATGGACAAAGAGAGCAGACAGCAAGCACAAACAATGAGGGGGGCGTAGAATAAATAAAAATAAAAATAAATAAAAGGATTATTCCTGCAGCCTCACTCTTGCCTTCTGCTTCCATTCCTGCCTTCCTAGAGTCTTCCTAGAGTACAGCCACAGCAGCACTTTCAAAACCAAAGTTATGCCACTCTTGTGGGCAAAACCATACAGTGGCTTTCCATTTCACTCAGAGAAAAAGCCAAAGTCTTCACAACAGCTAATAGGTCTGATGTGCTCAGGAGTGCCTGCTACCTCTCTGACATCATCACCTACCTACCACCCTCCCCTCACTCACTCTGCTCCAGCCACACTGGGGTCAACATTGTTCACCACACATTCAAGCACACTCCCACCTCAGGGCCCCTGCATTTTGCTGTTTCTTGCCCACCCATCCCCAAAAGTCTTATAATCAAACGTTGCCGTATCCATGAGATGTTCCCTGATAATTCCACATAAAATGGCATTTCCTCCCCGATGTACTGTTTTCCTTATCTGCTTCATTTTTCTTCAAAGCACTTAAAAAATATCTAATTTCTTCCCTTTTAAGACATATATTTTTCATACTTTAACATCACAAAATTATCTCTTACAGTTGACAGCATGTCATGTATTAACTGGCAACTTTTTAAACAGTACATACAGTAAGTCTTATAATTAATTTTTACATTCAACGAAATATAGCCTAATATATTTTGCTTGCTTTTCTTTCCCCTCACTAAAATGGAAACATTATATGTACAAAGACTTAGTTTTATTTGTTGCTATTACCCCAATTCCTAAATCATACCCCACTTAACATAGAGAACTCAAAAATATTTCTTAAATGAAAGAATTCAGACTAAAGACTGTATTAGATTAAGCTGTGTGAAATTTGCCATTTGCATAGTTCAATACCAGTCAAATATTGACAATTTCATATGAACCCATTTAAAATGTTAAGTGTTAAAAAAACAACAACAAAAAATATTTTCCCTGATAGCTTATTCATGTAAAATCTTTAACGGTCTCAATGTTATGTACAAATATAACTCTTATAACCATATCTTCCTACCTGTTCACGTTTACTCTGAATCCATGAATAGATCACACTGGGCTGTCCCACAGTCTTAACCTCAGCACTAAAAGAGGTAAATGAAGAAGGACTAGAAAATTCAGTCATTTGCTGATCTATAAAAGAAACCAATAAGATGAGATCTTTAGCTGTCTGAGCCTCTGCAACTAGGACATTTCAAATTTTAGAAAATAAACAGTCCTCACCAGAAGCAGAAGTCCATAATTTTGGCCCTCGTTTTCTTAGCTGAGGACTTTGAGGTGATCCATAGCAGGTGTTTACATCAAAGATTCCAGCCATCCGATTCACTACACCAGAACCAAAGGAGGTCCGAAGGGAATTTGCAACATCAGGTGTAGATAATTTTGAAGAAAACAGAGATGTTTTAACTAATGGTGGCACTGAAGGTCGAGTCATCTGGCTAAATTTTGGTGTTTGAAAAGTAGTTTCTTCTGGAAAAGAAAAGACCCAGTGCTGGAGAGGCAACCTAATCCACGCAGGTTATCATGGAGGTTCTCAACTTTTTACATCTTAAAATTTTTTTTTTTTTTTTTTTTTGCTTAATAACATTTAGTCAAGGGGAGTAGATGCGGTTGAGCAGTGCCTGCTTACTATATACAAACCATATATGAAGTCCCAGGAGTTTGATCCCTGGTACCTCCTAAAAGCGAAAAAACAAAACAAGCAAGCAAATAAATGGGAAAACCAACTTGGGGGAGCCAGTATAGCCCTCTGACTTCCCACATACATGGTCCCAGGTTCAATCCCCAGGCCCATAACCTCAAAAAAAAAAAAGGCATTTACTCAAGTTTCTATAGATTGTTTCCATATCGGTTTACATTCTCAAGATACAGATTTTTACCCCTGCAATTCAATGACCACTCATATTCAGATTTAAGAGTTGACAAAAATCAAGGAGTTCGATATATTTTTTTTCTGTCAGACTATTGTAAGCCTATCTTGTTTTTTTCCCCCTCCATGAATATACTCATGTTCAAAGTAAGTTTCTCTAATTCTGAGTTGCTTTTGAATGAACCATCAACTTATATTTTATTTTTAAATGGCAACAACCTTAATTACTGCACTGGAATCTGTCCAGCTTTACTGCATGTTCCTACTGTAACTATTCTTGGCTTAACATACCAAGCCTATATTGTACAAACATACATGTATATTTGTAAAATCCCATTTTACCCAAAATACTTCCAGGTCAACAAAGGTCACACGAAAGACTAATTCACCAGGAGTTCTATAAATTTGACTCTAAAAAACGGATCAATATAGAGTTTCTTTAAAACTTATTATTTATCAATTTCGTTTAAGAGACTGTTGCACAAAAATGAAGGAACATTTTTTCCTGCCATTCCAGCACAAGACACAAAGAAAAATAAATTATACTTGGAATTCTATCTGTTGTAGAAGTTGAAAGAGGTTCAATTATTTGCGTATAGAAAGGCCAGGACTCAGGAATGATTTTGAGAAGGAAGAATGATTTATTGACAGCCCGACTGGGGAGTTTTCTGTTTCAAACCTGAGCCTCCAATAA
This sequence comes from Dasypus novemcinctus, assembly GCF_030445035.2. Classification (NCBI taxonomy): domain Eukaryota; kingdom Metazoa; phylum Chordata; class Mammalia; order Cingulata; family Dasypodidae; genus Dasypus; species Dasypus novemcinctus. The sequence continues at coordinate 78,438,821 of NC_080681.1, read as the reverse complement.
GATTTTCAAGTTTCTTTTATACAGGGTGGGGAAACAAATGGTGCTTTTATCAAAGAAAACTATTTTCTTTGTTAGTTAAGTGTTTGCCTGAGTACCAGGTAGGTTTCATTCAAAACCTACCTGGTATGTATATAGAGTTTGCATTTGCTAAATTGCCTCCCAGAACTGGAGTCATTGCCACGGTCACCCAGGGCAAGACTGCAGCCTTTCCCTGTCCCACACCCACAAGTCAGGACGAACCCACACCCACAAGTCAGGACGAACCCACACCCACAAAGGGACGAACAGCCTCCCACCCACAGCCCATATCATATCTTCTTAATAAAACTGCCATAAACATTTAATATTTAAGAACCACATTTTAATAACATGACTTTTTTAAGGTTTAATAGAAATTAGAAACTGTTGGAGAATCAATTATAAATTAAGACTTTATTTTGTAATTATTCTTCAAAATAAGAGACAAGTTTTAGCTTACTAATGTGATAACAATTTAAAATAACGCATGCTTCTCACTTGGTCAAATCATGATCTATCCAACCCAGGAATACAATGATCTTCCTAAAGTGTTAATTTGATGTCACTGGCCTATTCAAAATTGTTCAATGGCTCCATGTAATCCCCTACAGGATAAACTGTAAACTCCTTTTCACTGCATACAATGTCTCTTTTCATTATCAAATATCTTCTTCTCTGTTCAAACTCTTTTTACATTCTCTCCCTTGCACTTCATATTCCAGTAATGCTTAACTACTGGTTATTTCAGAGAACAGAGTACATTTTCTCACTCTTCTGTACCTATAATCATAGTACTTTTCTTGCTAAGGATATTACACCCCTCATCCCATGCACTTCCACTTCACTTTCCCTTATGTCTTAACTCGTTTGTTACTACCCATAAAGCCTTTCCTATTCCCCTTCCATCAACAAATATTAAATACCTATGGCTCTCTACTCTCAGGGAGCTTGCACAACAAAGGGAAGATAGAATGAACAAGCAGTCACAAATATGAAGAACATTATGAAAGAACAGACTGCTGTGGGAGAGATAAAAGAGATCCAAATAACTCAGGAAATCAGGAAGAGTTCTCCTTTCTCTGTTTCTACTTAAAACAATTCCTTTTAGCACGTATATTTTGTCATTATTTGCATGCCTCCAACTAAAAGGTCAGTTCCAAAAGCATTTTTTCATCTTTGATTCCCTAGCATCTAGCATATTGCTGACATTCGGAAAATATTTGTTGAATAAATGAATGCTAATTTGAAAGTTGGTAACATATGAAAAGCCCTAGGATCTTTTAAAGTCTGACAATAACAAACTGTTTAAATGATTTTTCGTTGTAATCTATTTGTATTTTTTGGTCTATAACCACTGCAGAATAATGACTTCAAAAGCACAGATGCATGAATTTTCTTTGGCCCATAGAGTGATTTTTAAGTATCAGAATTAGTTGCTAACCTTAAAAACTAGAAGATTTCACTTAAATACTTTTTAGAATCCAGGCTACTCAAAAAAAAAAAAAAGAAAAAAAGACCAGGTTTCCATTTGACAGGATGGTAGCTTAAGATGCAAATGCAGGGTGCTGTTTACCCACAAAATCTTTTAACTGCAAAAAATTGACAAAACCATCTTCCTCAGAACTCCATCAGAGTTGCAGTAATGCTGAATCAAGAAAAAGCTTTCAAAAACGGTGCCCTTGATGGCTCCTTCCAAACCCCTCCCTGCAGGTATGGAGCCAGGCTGCATTCATTGTGGATCCAGGCCTTGTTTGAAGTAGAGTAACCCCTAAGCACATACTGCAGTGCCTATATGTTGGCGCCAATGTATCAGGGACACCATGAAAGATGGAACCAGGAAAACTCCTCATGGGCTCACCCACCCAGAACTTTCCCTGAAGGTAGAAGCAGTTTGCAGACAGCTAAAGCAATGTTACAAACAATTAAGTCAAAGTGACCTGGGACAAAGGATTACCTGCTTTAAATTACACAATAGAGCATCCAGGAAAGGGAGAGACTGATTTCACATGGAGTAGAGGAGCATTCAAATTCTTCTAAATTGGTGTTCCAAAGGCCACCAGCAATCAGGACAAGGAATGGGATCCTGCACTTCCCATTTGCTTCCTTGGGCTGAACTTCTTAATAGGAGGGCTAAACTCTAAAGGAGACCACCAGCCAACACAAAGCCAATTTGCAAAGAATGTGAAAGTTGCTTTTTTGCATTGGTTTGTTTGTTTTTGTTAGCTCCAGCCACTCAAGGAAATCTCTGTCAAATCACACTAGCAGATTCAAACGTAAGGATCAGACAGCTCTGGACCTGTAGCAGTTTGGCATCATTCATGAATTCCAAAAATAGATATTGGATTATGTTTGTGAACTGGTCTTTTCCTCTGGGCCTATTTGATTACATTGGATTCAGAGATTTTGCTTTTACTTGATTAAATAATTATTAAGGTTTTGATTGGGCCACATCAGTACCACAGAGCAGGGAGGCTGGAGTTTTGATGTTAGAGTTCTGATGCTGGAGTTTTGAGCTGGAGCCTAGGAAGCGAACATACAGGAGAAGAATACAGAGGAACAGAGAAGGTTCCTTAGACACAGCGGAAGCCCCAGAGGGAAAAACAGAGCCATTTGCCTGATAGTCTACAACTGGCCTTGTGGAGAAAGCACAGAAGCTGAGCCCTGAGAGAAATGGAGTCCCGGGAAGAGAGGAATCCAGGAACTCTGAACTCTTGGCAAACATCAGCAGCCATCTTGCTCCAACATGTGGCAACAGTCTTTGGTGAGGGAAGTAACTTATGCTTTATGGCCTGGTAATTGTAAGCTTCTACCCAAATAAATACCCTTTGTAAAAGCCAACAGATTTCTGGTGTTTTGCATCAGCACCCCTTTGGCTGACTAATTGAGGGCCTATATCACAGAGTTAACTCTTTAAAATATTAAAAGTGTACAAAAGAAGAATACAAGACAGATAAAGAAAGGGAAATGATGAGTCATCCAAAGGAACAAGATAAAAATCCAGAAACCATCAATGAGTAAAACATAACGATGATCAAATAGACTTTTAAAAAGATGATACTAAATATGCTCAAGGAGATACAGGAAAACACAGAAAAAGAATTAAAGAATATCAGGAAAACAATGAATGAACAATATGAGAATCTCAATAAAGAGACAGAAATTGTTAAAAAGAACCAAACAGAACTACTGGGGTTGAAGATCACAGTAACTGAAATGTAAAATTCCCTAGAGGGTTTCAACAGCAGATTGGAACTGTCAGAAAAACAATTAGTGACCTGAAGATAAAATAATTGAAATGGTTCAGACAGAAGAGAAAAAAGAAAAAAAAGAATGAAAAAGAGTGAACAGGGCCAAAGAGACCTCTGGGATGCCATCAATATATCAACCTACACATTATAGGAGTCCCAGAAGGAGAAGAAAGGGGCAGATAAATATTTTTTTTAAATGGCAGAAAACTTCCCAACTTAATAAGACATGACTATGTGTATTCAAGAAGGCCACCAAAATCCAAAGAGTATAAACTCAAAGAGAACCATACCCAGACACACAGTACGCAAATTGTCTAATAACAAGGACAAGGAGAGCTCTGAAAGTGCAAGAGAAAGCAACACGTTAAGTACAAGGGTATCCTAATAATATTAAGTGCTGATTTCTCATCAGAAACCATGGAGGCAAGAAGGCAGTGTGATAGTATTTAAAATGCTGAAAGAAAAGAATAGCCAACCAACAATTTTATATCTGTTGGCTTTCAAAAATTAGAGAAAGGGAAGTGGATATGGCTCAGGCGACTGAGCGCCCATCTACCACACGGGAGGTCCATGGTTCAGAGTTCCTGGTGCCTCCTAAAGACAGGAAGCTGGCACTGACAGGCAGGCACAGCAAGCTGACAAAACAAGATAACTCAACAAGAGACACAAGAAAAGAAACATAAGGAGAGACACAACAATGCAGGGAACAGAGGTTCCTGGTGCCTCCTAAAGAAAAAAACAAGCAAGACAGCTGATGTGACAAATAGGAGGGCAAGCTAATGCAACAAGAGATGCAAGAAGAAAAAAACAAGAGAGACACAACAAAGCAGGGAATGGAGGTAGTTCAAGTGATTAGGTGCCTCCCTCCCACATCAGAGGTCCTGGGTTCAGTTTCTGGTGCTTCCTAAAGACACAGCACACAGCTAGTGCAAACAACAATCTTTAAAAAAAAAATGAGAGATGAAAATATTCCCAGATAAACAAAAGTTGAAGGGCATTACCACTAGACCTGCTGTATAAGCAATACTAAAGGGAGTTCTTTAGATTGGAAGGAAAGGACTCTAGACAGTGGATTGTTAAGGATAAGCATAAGGATAATTATAAATACCCGTAACTATTGTATTTGTTGGTATTACTCCACTTTTACATTTTGCAGGTTCAAAAATGCAAATATTGAAGAAGTAACGATAAAGCTATGGTATTGGACATATAAGGTATAAAGATACAATCTGTAACAAGTATGACAAAAGGGTGAGGAGACAGAGGAGTACAGGAACAGTTGTATGAATGGTACTAAAGTTCAAATGAAATCAACCATGACTGTTATAGATTTAGGAGGATAAATTTAAGCCCCATGGTAACCACAGAGAAGATGTATGAAATATATATAGAGGGAAAAAATGAGAATTCAAAATAATACAATAGAAAAAAATCAAATAAATATGAAAATAGGCTTTAATGGAAGAATTAAAGGGCAAAAAAGACATAGAACTTACAAAGATCAAATAGCAAAATGGCAAAAGAAGGTCCTGCATTATCACTAGCTATGTTAAATATAAACGGATTCAACTCTTCAGTCAAAAGGTAGAGCCTGGCAGATTGGATTTAAAAGGCATGACCCAACTAGAGACTATCAACAAGAGACTCATCTTAAAGTCAAAGACACAAAATGGATGGGGACTGGACTGGGACGGACATGACTATGCAAATAGTAACCAAAAGAGAAGTGGGGGTAGCCAAAATTAGATAAAAAATAAATTTAAAGTCAAAGACTGTAACAAGGGAAAAAGAAGTCCACTACATACTGACAGAAGGGTATCTGTACCTATCTTGGTTTGTCTTTTGTAGACTCCCAAAAACTACGTTCTTAACCTAACCCATTCCTGGACTATAAACACAGTGTAGATGTGGCCTTTTGATTAAGTTCAGTTAAGGGACCTTTATTTAAATCACTTTCAATTAAATTATTTCAGGATTTTGATTGGATGTCACTGAGGCATACCCAGGTTAGGTCACCGCCCTCTTGCTGGGTCTTATATAACACATTTTATGATGCCAACATCACCCCAATACCAAAGCCAGATAAAGAAACAAGAAGAGAAAATTACAGACCAATCTCTCTAATGAACATAGATATAAAAATTCTCAACAAAATACTTGCCATTCAAATTAAAAACCATATTAAAAAAGAATTACATTTTGTATGCTCTATGTTTCTTAAAAACAACAACAATAATAAATTATAAACCACGAGCAAGTGGGATTTATTCCTGGCATGCAAGGGTGGCTCAAAACAAGAAAATCAATTAATGTAAAACACATTAGCAAATTGAAAGAAAAAAACACTTGATCATCTCGATCAATGCAGAAAAGGCATCCAACAAAATTCAGCATCCTTTCTTGATAGAAACACTTCGAAAGAGAGGAACAGAAGGAAAGTTCCTCAATATCAAAAAGGGCACATATGAAAAATCCATAGCCAACATTGTACTCAATGGTGAGAGGTTGAAAGCTTTCCCTCTAAGGTCAGGAACAAGACAAGAATGCCCACCGTCCCCACTACTATTCAACATTATGCTAAAAGTTCTAGCTAAAGCAATTAGACAACAACAACAACAAAAACAAAAACAAGACATTCAAATAGGAAAAGAGGAAGTAAACCTCTCACTATTCGATGACATGATCCTGTATTTAAAAAATTGTGAAATGTCTATGACAAAGCTACTTGAGCTAATAAATGAGTTCAGCAAAGTGGCAGGATACAAGATTGTACTAGTCAGCCCAAGGGGTGCTGATGCAAAATACCAGAAATCAGTTGGTTTTTATAAAGGGTATTTATTTGGGGTAGGAGCTTACAGAATTAAAGCATAAATTATTTCCCTTACCAAAGCCTATTTCCACACGTTAGAGGGAGACAGCTGCCAAGATCTGCGAGGGTTCAGGGCTTCCTGGGTTCCTCCCTTCTTCAGGCTTCTTTTTCCTGGGCTCAGGGTTTCTCTGTTCCTGGGGCTTGCTTCCGTTTCCTCTGTGAGCTTACTTTCCGAGGCTCCACGTTAAGGCTTCAACATCAAACTCCAACATCAAAATTACAACATCAAAAAAACGCAACTCTGCCCTTTGCCATGCCTTTTATCTGTGAGTCCTCACCCACCAAGGGATGGGTACTCAACGCTCTACTGGCACAAGAGGTTTACCTGATTACTTAATCAAGTAAACCTCTGAATCAAATATAATCTAATATGCCCAGAGGAAAAGATCAGTTTACAAATATAATCCAGTATTTCTTTTTGGAATTCATCAATAATATCAAACTGTTAAAAAGATCAACATGTAAAAATCAGTAATGTTTCTATAAACCAGTACTGAACAATCTGAAGAGGAAATCAGGAAAAAAATTCCATTTACAATAGCAACAAAGGACTCAAAAAACCTAGAAATCAATTTAACCAAAGATGTAAAAGACCCGTATTGAGAAAACTGTATTTAAAAAAAAAAAAAGTTACATAAATAAATAAAGCTGTTAAAGATGACCTAAACAAATGAAAGACACCCCATGTACATGGATTGGAAGACTAAATATCATGAAGATGTCACTCCTACCCAAACTAATTTAATGATTCAATGTAATATCAATCAAAATGCCAACAGCCTACTTTACAAAACTAGAAAAACCAAATACTAAATTTATTTGGAAGGGAAAGGGCATCAAATAGCCAGAAGAATTCTAAAAAAGAAAAGTATTGTGGGGGGACTTTCACTGTCTGACCTTGAAACATACTACAAAGCTACAGTAGTCTAAGCAGCATGATATTGGCATAAAGACAAACTGATCAGTGGAATAGAATAACGAGTCCAGAAACAGACCCTCACCTCTAAGGCAACTGGTTTTTGACAAACCTACCAACTCCATGCTACTAGAACCAAATAGTCTCTTCAACAAATGATGCTGGGAGAACTTGAAATCCATAACCAAAAGAATGAAAGAAAACTGCTATCTCACTCTCTATAAAAGAATCCACTCAGAATGATCAAAGACCTAAATATAAAAGCCAGGACCAAAACCTACTAGTAGAAAATGTAGGGAACCATCTTCAAGATCTTGTAGTAGGTGATGGCTTCTTGCACAAGCAAAACAAACAAAAAAATAAGTATATGGGAGCTCCACAAAATTAAACACGTTTGCACCTCAAAAGGGTGAAAAGGCAGTGGATTCAATGGGAGAAAATATTTGGAAATCACGTATCTGATAATGGTTTGATATCCAAGGCATATTAAAGGGATCCTACAACTCAAGAATAAAAAGACAAATGACCTAATTAAAAAATGGGCGAAAAACCTGAACAGATATTTGTCCAAGGAGGATATACAAATGGCAAAAACATACATGAAAAAATGTTCAACATCACTATCAATTAGGGAAACGCAGATCAAAGCTACAATAAGTTATCATTTCACACCTATTAGAATAGCCAAGTATTGGAGAGGATGTGAATAGATAGGAACACTTATTCACTGTTGGTTGGAATGTAGAATGTTAAAGGCCACTGTGGAGGCCTTTTTGGCAGTTCCTAAGGAGTTGAATATAGATTTGCCAGATGACAGGGCAATACTGCTCCTAGGTACCCAGAAGAACGGAGAGCAGTGACATGAACAGACATCAGCACACTAATGGTCATAGCAACATTATTCATGATTGCCAAAAGATGGAAACAACTCAGATGGCCATCAACTGATGAATGAATAAACTAACTGTGGTGTACACACATGATGGAGGTGTAAGAAGAAATGAAATCATGAAGCATATGACAACCTCGATGAACCTGGAGGATATTATGTTGAATGAAGCAAGACAGACACAAAAAGACAAATATTGTATGATTGTGCTATTATGAACTAAATATATTGTGCAAATATCATGTAAATTATCATGGAGTTAAGAACTAGAATTAAGGGTCACCAGAAAAGTAGAACTAGATTAGAGAATGGAAAGCTGAGGGTTAACTTGTGCAGATTTGGTAAAAACGTTGTATATTAATCTTTGGAAATGAATATAAAATGTGAAAGCACATGTTTGTAACTAGCAGTGCTATTATCATATAATAGGACAAATATTGTATGATCTCACTGATATGAAATCACTGGAATAAGAAAATTCATAGGTTGAAACTAGAATATAGGTTACCAGGAGTTGGGGTAGGCAGTGGGGAATCAATGCTTAATTGGTACAGTTTCTGTTCGCGGTGATGGAAATGATTTTGTAATGGAATGTGGTTATGGTTAAACAATATTGTGAATATATATATTACTACTGAATTATGTATTTGAATGTGGTTAACAGGAGAAATTTCATGTTATATATATGTTACTAGAATAAAAACTAAAGACTTTGCCCTCCAGCGGGAGCAGCTGCATCCCTATCTTGAACAAGCCTAGAGGCTTTAGCTACGTGCAGAGCAGCAGCAGCCCACCTTAGGAGACAACCAGATCACCCCTTCCCACAGCCTCGCTATGGCAACCTACAGGCAGAGCTGCATGCAGCTGATGTGTATTCTTCCACCACACACTGACTTTGGCAAAGCTGCCAGAGATATTTTCAACAAAGGATTTGGTTTTGGGTTGGTGTAACTGGATGTGAAAACAAAGTCATGCAGTGCGTGGAATTCTCAAAATCTGGTTCATCTAATACAGACACTAGAAAAGTTACTTGGACCTTGGAGACAAAATACAAATGGTTTGAGTATGGTCTCAGTTTCACAGAAAAATGGAACACTGATAACGCTCTGAACAGGAAATCTCAACTGAAGACAAGATTTGTCAAAGTTTGAAGCAGGTGTTTGATACCACCTTCTCACCAAACACGGGACAGAAAAGTGGTAAAACCAAGTCTTCTTATAAGAGAGAGTATATAAACCTCGATTGTGATATTGACTTTGATTTTGTTGGACCTACAATCCATGGTTAGCCATCTTTGGCTATGAGAACTAACTGGCTTGCTGGTTACCAGATGACCTTTGACAGTGCCAAATCAAAGCTGACAAGGAATAACTTTGCTAAAGGTCTGGAGACTTCCAGCTACACACTAAAGTCAATAATGGTACAGAATTTGGAAGATTAATTTATCAGAAAGTATGTGAAGCTCTTGACACTTCAGTAAAGCTTGCTTGGACATCAGGTACCACCTGCACTTATTTTGGCATTACAGCTATTTACCAGTTGGATTCCACTGCTTCCATTTCTGCAAAAGCCAACAACTCTAGTTTAATTGGAGTGGGCTACACTCAGACTCTGAGGCCTGGTGTGAAGCTTATGCAGTCTGCTCTAACAGACAGGAAGAGCATTAATGCTGAAGGCCACAAACTTGGGCTTGCCCTGGAGTTGGAGGCTTGATCCATCTGAAGAAACCCCTGGGAATGGATATCAGAATATTTGGCTTAAATATATTTCCACTGTGATCAGCAGGCTTTCCCACACCCCCACCCCCTCCCCAAGAAGGTGAACAAAACAAGGGATGAACTAAACAAGAGCTGTCTTTTAAATATTTAGAGTTTTTTGTTAGCTGGTTTCTAGTTGAATTGGTTATCTAGTTACCAATGCTGCAGTTATGCAGTCACCTATACATTATTTAAATGCATTTAACTGTTAAAATGTGCTACCTACTAATAATGAAATAGACCTTTATAAAAACTACAATTGTGTGCATGTTTGTTTTATGTTCCTTTTAACATTTAATATGATACTGCCGTTGAATGAGATAGACCAGTGGATGTTTTAAGATGAGGTTAAAATTTTTTTTGTTAAATTCAATCACCATTAGAAATGCTTTGGTATCTCAGTATGTTACAAATTATGAATAAAACAAGTATACATAATTATGATTCCAAGTATTTGCAGAGTTAAAAACTTTCAGGTAGGGTCAAATCTCCCTGGTATTTTGCTATTACTTTAATTTTTTTGGTGAGCATTTTGCTCTTTACTACATGCCATAGGGGAAGCGGACTCGGCCCAATGGATGCAGCATCTGCTACCACATGGAAGTTCCGTGGTTCAAACGCTGGGCCTCCTTGACCCGTGTGGAGCTGGCCCATGTGCAGTACGGATGCGCACAAGGAGTGCCATGTCATGCAGGGGTGTCCCCTGCGTAGGGGAGCCCCATGCGCAAGGAGTGCGCCACCCCGCACAAGAGAAAGTGCGCCTGCCCAAGAATGGTGCCGCACACAGGGAGAGCTGACGCAATAATGACACAACAAAAAGAAACACAGATTCCCGGTGCTGCTGATAAGGATAGAGGCAGTCACAGAAGAACATACAGCGAATGGACACAGAGCAGACAACTGACGGAGGGGGGGAGAAACATATAAAAAATAAATCTTTAAAAAAATTAAAAAATTAAAAAAATAAAAAATAAAAAAATATATGCCATAAAGTCTTATGTATTCTATACACTTTTAGACTACAATACAATAAAAGAATATATGCCTGTAAAAAAACAAAAAAACAAAAACATAGCACTGTATAACACAGTGAACCCCAGTATAAACTATGAAATGTAGATAATAGCATAATTATAATAATACTGTTTTATCAATTATAACAAAGGTAGCAAATCAGAGCATAGTGTTAATAACAGGGAAAACATGTGAGGGGGTATATGGAAGCTGTATTTTCTGCATTATTTTTCTGTAAACTCACAACTTAATCTTAAAAAAAAAAAAGACCAAAAGTTCAGACACTGGGTATGGTAACTTAGAGCTTCCCTCTTCAGATGAAGCCTGTATGTTCTTCACTTTACCAAATTCTTTACCCAACCAGTTTTACTCATGTTCATTAAATGTCTAGCTCCAAAAAGCATTTGAGCATTAAACCCTTTTAACAGTCTTACAGTCAGACATTCTCTACTTAAGGGATCTGATGAAATGGCATAGGTTCCTCTACCTGTACGCTCAGGCTCCATCTTTCAATCTGAAGGAGAACTAACATATTAGATTATCTTGAAAAAATAAGTGAAATGACCCCACCCTTAAATCACTCAATCATTTCAATTACTCTTTTCTGGACATTGTCCAGCAATGTTCTGTCTCAGGGAAAGTGCAAGCAGAACAACATTCAGTATTATGAACACATGCACCTGGCTTTATATTAGAGTAAGCTGAAGGCTTCTATTTGATGACCAACAATAGTCAGTCTTTTTAAAACCAACATCACGATGGACTTAATTTTTTCAGTCTACAATGATACCCCAGTCTTTTTCTTGGAACAGTATATTCTACAAGTTGGATTAATTTTCCTAAATACATATACCTCACACTCATATACATTCTTATATTAACTACTGTTGTCTTTTGCAGGAAAAAATTTCAAATTTTTTTCCCCTTTCTTAGTAGTACCTGTACAGTTGGATTTCTTAGGTTCCATTGGATAGGATGAAGATATCACTCTCCCATTTGCAGCAGCAGCTTCTTGGCAAAGAACCAGTTTCTGAGTCATATCATTTAAAAGATTCAAACATTCCCTTGAAATGGCTGTCCAATTGTGAGGATGTCCACCTAAGAGGTCCAAATACAAACCTTTAAAATGTAGACAAACTGATATTCTACTTTCAAAGTAGGGAGAAAAATCAATAAGAAATGCTGTATCACACTTTGTAACAGGGCCCACTTTTCTTATTTTAAGATACTATTTATACTCATGTTGTCTAATATACAGCAGGAGCTCAGTATATATTTGTGAAATAAATTACTTTTCCCAAAAACCTACAAAAACTTGTTTTTTTTTAACCCTAAAAACAACAACAAAAACACCTCTCAAATTGGTCACTAAAATAAAGCCAAATAGTAGGGCATGGTTTGAGTGAAAAGACCAGGGTTACTTTATTAGCAGTACTGACCAGACCAAAGATTAAGACAATAAACACAAGCATGTCTAAAGATCCTCAGTGACCT